>NC_081553.1:142926172-143266172 GCF_963082655.1 Stomoxys calcitrans | reverse complement strand
AGACGGACGGACAGACGGACGGACATGGCTAGATCGACATAAAATTTCACGACGATCAAGAATATATATACTTTATGGGGTCTCAGACGAATATTTCGAGTAGTTACAATCAGAATGACGAAATTAGTATACCCCCCATCTTATGGTGGAGGGTATAATAATTTGGTAATGTCGGCATCTTCCTTTATCAATTTTGTACATGGTAAGGCATTTTTATCCGCATTGAATTTTTGGACAAGTAACTTTTTTATTGCTTTATGTTTTAGGTAAAACTATTGAATTAAGAACAGTCATCATAGAATGGATTTCATTAGTTATCCATAATGATTTAATACAATAATATATTTTATTTCTATTAGTAAATCTCAGAGAGGAACAAGGTCATAGTAGTACTAACATAATATTTATTACGTTAAAATTCATCAATAGCCTTAGTGTATCTGAAGTGACTCGTCCGGAATTCAGATTAAACCACAAGAATATGCTTCATTATAATTTGAGTAAGTTATGTTAGGTTTAAGTGGCAGTCTGCCATCGTTGCTGGCAATCTTCAGTCTGTCAGCATGTTTTCCGATTAGACAGTTTTTTCCGATTAGTACCTGTCATTACGCACATAAAGACTGAGACGACAGTTCTTGCCAGTAAGAGGAAAGCGGTAGATCTCTTCAAGTCTAGATTTGGCAACATAGTTTTGGAAAGCTCACAGCCCCCTCTTTGTGACCATCTATCATTTGTCCTTCGGGCCTGGTCCTGAAAACTTAGCTTACAAGTCGCTAGAGGCATACCCACAGATTCCAGCTTCCCTGGAATGTTTAAGGTAGTTCCTAGTCTCGCAAGCTCGTCCACTTTACAATTCCCTAGAATATCTCTGTGGCCCGGCACCCAGAACGGGTGAGTTTGGAACTGTTAAGCCATCTCGTTGAGAAATCTGCGACAGTCGAGGGGGGTTTTTGTGTTCAGAAATACCAGGGATTTAATGGCTACCTGGCTGTCTGAGAAGATACTTATGCCAATTATTCTTATGATATTATATCTTAGCCATTCCACCACACTGCAGTGGTCGGGTAACCTTTGCAATATGATCAGTTTTAAACCTTTAAAGTACACCCCAAAGCCCACCTGGTCGTCTAGTTTGGAACCATCCGTATAGAAGTCTATGTAACTTCTATTACCATGGATACCGTAGATCCAACCAGTTCTATCAGGAACGGTGGTATAGTACTTTTTTTTTATCAAAAAGTGGTGTGTAATCCACACTGCCTGGAACATCGGACATTATATCAAGGATAAGCAATTTGTCTAGCCACAATGTACAGAGGCATAAGAAATAGCATTAAATTCAGTGCATCAGATGGTGTCGTCCTCAGTGCTGCTGTGATGCACAAACATACCATCCTTTGATCCGATTGAGTATGAACAGTATGTGGACTTTCGAAGCGCCGTCCACCAGCGCAATTCCATGGCAGCCGGTTGTACGCATCGGATTGACCCGATGGAATCCTCATCGGCATGGGCTTCATGAGTCGGAAGAGCATACTGGTCGCAGTGATCCAGGAGACAAAGCTGACCAACACCTGCAGGTTTCACAGTTGTCACGGATACAAAGTGCTACGTAAGGATCGCTCAAGGAACGGAGGTGGGGGATTGGGCTTCGTGATACACCATTCCGTGCAATATAGACCTATCTCGCCTGCGCATGCCGCTAGTGACCCCTACATGGAGTAAATGGGGATAGCAGTCAGGTCCGGTACTGCCGAGATAGAGCTATACAACGTGTACATACCACCGGTTGGTAGCTGTGTCCCAATTAATGGCCAAACCTACAACCCCGACATAAGTGGGTTTCTATCTGGCCATAATCGTCTGGTTCTAGGGAACTTTAATGCGCATCACACTTCATGGCATTCTCCCCTAGGTAACGACCAGCGTGGCATAGCTTTGTCAGAGCAGATTGAAAGCTCCACGTTTTGCACGGAGAATTAGGATGCCCCCACTAGGATTACGAGGAGTTGCAGCAGCTCGCTAGACATCCCCATTGCATCCCCTGATCTCCTGAGGGACGTATCCTGGCAAGCCGTCATCTCTTTGGGGTCAGACCACCTGCCCATAATTCTCACCATCGACCGACCACCCGACTTCATAACTTCTGAGCGCCGGACGTTTATCAATCATAAGAAGGCCGATTGGACTGGCTTCAGAGAGTATACCAATCGCCGCTTCAGTGAACTGCCACCCCCCTCTGATGTGCTTGTGGACGAGAGCAAATTCCGAGACATCATTAACGCAGCAGCAGCTCGCTTTATACCAGCCGGTCGAATACCCCAAGTGCGGCCCAATTTCCCGGCGCATGCAGTGGTACTCGCAGATGAGCGTGATGGGATTCGTGCTATGGACCCCACTAACCCCAGAATCAGCGAGCTAAATCTGGAAAAAAAACAGGTTAGTCAACGAACATAAGGGGAATTTGTGGCTGGACCACTTGGAGCAATGTAACTTAGGCACCGGTGTAGGCAAACTTCCGTCTACTGTTAAGTCACTCTCGAACCGCGGTAGACGGGATTACAGGACCTCAGTCACTTTTGGCGAAATAACCGTGACTGATCCGAAGAGATGCGCCAGGTTGATCAACCGTCAATTTATTGTGCATCCCGAGAGAGACAGGGCAAGGAGGAAAGCTATTGGCCGATGAACAGCCATCACAATTTACCGTGGGCGAAGTTACGAATGTCATTGGTGGCGCCAAATCGTCTAAGGCGTTGGGCCCCGACGGAATATCTACATTGATGTTGAAGAATCTGGATTCACATGAAGTTGAGTACCTTACTACTGTCTTTTAACACTTTTATAGTTCCCAATGTCTGGAAAATGGCAGAGTGATCCCGCTACTGAAGCCTGGGAAAGACCCGAGATTGGGGGAGTCGTACAGACCGATCTCCCTTTTCTCACCAGTGGCAAAGACGCTTGAGGCATTACTCCTCCCGAGCCTCGTAGGAGAATTTCCATTCGCCGAGCATCAACATGGATTTCGAAGACAGCACAGCAAAACAACAGCTTTGCTTGCCATCACCGCACACATTTGCCATGGCTTCAATCAGCCCAGGCCGTGTGATTGGACGGTCCTCGTGGCACCGGACCTATCGAAGGCATTCGACACGGTCAGCCATGCCAAATTACAAGCTTGGAACGCTGGGTAGCGTCCAGCCAGGCTTGAAACGCTGGGTCGCGAATTATCTGTGTGGTCGCCAGTCATTTGTGGAATTTAGGGATAAGAAGTCGAAGCACCGTAAATTGAAACAGGGAGTTCCCCAAGGTGGTGTCATATCTCCGGCACTGTTTATCCTCTACCTATCCTCCATTCCACCCCCCCATTCCACCCCTCCATTCCACCCCCCCATTCCACCCCCCATTCCACCCCCCTACCGGGTGAATGTAGTCCTTGGAGAATGACGCCTCCCATTGCACCTGAAGAAATTGACCTCCCCCGGTAAACCAGAATAGTTCTGGCTCAATTACCTTCCGGCATATGTAGCCGCCTCAACTCCTACAGAGCAAGGATTGTTGCCGACGTGCAAGAAGTATGTCCCGATTTTAATCAGGTGTTGCAAGATACACGTCTCCTGTTTAATTGCCCGGCCAGACCCACTCGACTCAGACACAGATCCCTGTGGACGCACCCCATCTTAGTCGCAGGGTTCGTGGGTTTTGATACTCAACAGGAAACAGGTGCCACTGTAGGTAACTTGTATCTCCTGCTGAAAGGTACAACTTCGATCTTACACGGATTTACACCTAGACCACTTTCGGTAGCCTACTTAGCTGTTGCACGTAGAGCTTCTTGAAATATATTCCTTATAATGCTGTTAAACTTTCCTCCAACCGCAATTGCCACGTCATCAGCATATGCGACCACTTCTACCAGAGACAATAGTATATTTTTATTGGTTTAATTCCAAAGTAAAGGGCACAATGCACCTCTTTGAGGTGTTCCTCTGATGACCCATCTTTTCAGATCCCAATACTGCCGTAATACATCTTTAAGTAAGTAATTAATAAACTTTCTTACAGTAGAGTAGATGTTTGGAAACGTCAACTTCTTAATGATTGACGTCGGTTTTACATTATTGATATATTGTATTATATATTCCCTCACTGCAAGTTAACCCTCTTTTTTTTTAACCCTGACAATACCATACATTCTTGATTTATAGAACTTGTTATTCCGGGCTTCAACTAGTATTTCTTCAAGGTGGGTATTGACTTTAGTTTTCACTGAGAAACTCCATAAAAAAATAATGAACATAATCTCACTGAATGGAAACTTAACATTTAGCCATCTTTCGACTTGGTAAAGCTACGCATTGAAATGTTGTACATATATGTAATGGGCTAACTGAAATACAACGAAATATTGATCTGAGGCCAAACAAAGCATATATATATATATATATATTCTTGATAGTGTTGACATTGCAGGTTGATTTAGCCGCTTTTGACTGAGTAAAGCTACGCGCTTAAAATTTTTCACAAATGCTATCTACTAGTGTAGGTCAGTTGGAAATGTAATGGGCTAATTACCACCCAACTTAACTGAAATTTGCACGTAAAGCTTTTATACGACTTTCAAGCATGGTTAAAATCGGGCCATAACCCAATACTGCCAGATCTTTTTCGTGAAAAATCGTTAAAAAATCGTAAATTTTTTTCTTAAAATATATCATAAAATCGTTACATTTAAATTCGACCTTTTCGTACAAATTTCCCAATTTTCCGTGGGTAGTAATCCTCTGGAAGGTCAAATTATGAGGTCTGATCGATTTAGTTTACTATGACATTAAAAAAACAAAAACATTTCAATATTTAATATCCAGAGGCAAAAATTCAATTAAATTTTCCTTTGTCACAAACTACTAATGCAATCATCTCTAGAGTCAAAACTTTAAGAAATTTTCTCCAAAGTCAAAATTTGACTGAAATTTTCCCTAAACATAAATTTCAATGAAATCTTTAATAGAATTTTCTCAAATGACAAACTTTCAATGAAATGTTGAATAAAGGCAAACTTTCAAATGGAAGACAAAGAAATTCTAAAAAGTAAATTTTATTGAAATTTCGATTTTCTTCTACAACTTATCCTGTTATTATAAAGAGCTAATATAGTACAGAACAAGTAAAAGCGTGCTAGGTTCGGCCGGGCCGAATCTTATATACAATCCACCATGGATCGCATTTGTCGAGTTCTTTTCCCGGCATCTCTTCTTAGGCAAAAAAGGATATAAGAAAAGAGTTGGACCACAATTAAATTATATGTTGGAGACCTGTGTGAAATTTCAGCCAATTCGAATAAGAATTGCGCCCATTGGGGCTCACGAAGTAAAATAGAGAGAACGATTTATATGGGATCTGTATCGGGCTATAGACCGATTCAGAACATAATAAACACGTTTGTTGATGGTCATGAGAGGATCCGTCGTACAAAATTTAAGGCATATCGGATAATAATTGCGACCTCTAGGGGTCAAGAAGTCAAGATCCCAGATCGGTTTATATGGCAGCTATATCAGGTTATGAACCGATTTGAACCTTATTTGACACAGTTGTTGAAAGTAAAAATAAAATACGTCATGCAAAATTTCAGCCAAATCGGATAGGAATTGCGCCCTCTAGAAGCTCAAGAAGTCAAATCCCCAGATCTGTTTATATGACAGCTATATCAGGTTATTGACCGATTTCAACCATACTTGGCACACTTGTTGGATATCATAACGAAATATTTATAGAGGCTCAAGAAGTCAAGACCCAAGATCGGTTTATATGGCAGCCATATCAGGTTATGGACCGATTTGAACCATACCTGGCACAGTTGTTGGATATCATAACAAAACACGTCGTGCAAAATTTCATTTCAATCGGATAAGAATTGCGCACTCTAGAGGCTCAAGAAGTCAAAACCCCAGATCGGTTTATATGGCAGCTATATCAGGTTATGGACCGATTTTAACCATACTAAGCACAGTTGTTGGATATCATAAGAAAACACGTCGTGCAAAATTTCATTCTGATCGGATAAGAATTGCGCACGCTAGAGGCTCAAGAAGTCAAGACCCAAGATCGGTTTATATGGCAGCTATAACAGGTTATGGCCCGATTTGAACCATACTTGGCACAGTTGTTGGATATCATAGCAAAACACGTCGTGCAAAATTTCATTCCAATCGAATAAGAATTGCGCACTCTAGAGGCTCAAGAATTCAAGACCCAAGATCGGTTCATATGACAGCTATATCAAAACATGGACCGATATAACCCATTTACAATACCAACCGACCTACACTAATAAGAAGTATTTGTGCAAAATTTCAAGCGGCTAGCTTTACTCCTTCGAAAGTTATCGTGCTTTCGACAGACAAACGGACGGACGGACGGACAGACGGACGGACATGGCTAGATCGACATAAAATGTCACGACGATCAAGAATATATATACTTTATGGGGTCTCAGACGAATATTTCGAGTAGTTAAAAACAGAATGACGAAATTAGTATACCCCCCATCTTATGGTGGAGGGTATAAAAATAACGTCTTAAAAAGACGGGCCTTTTTTGGTACAAAAATAGAGATAACAGACTACACAACTATATTCAGCAAAAAAGTTACCCCATTTTCATATATAGACCTGATACCCTGAATTATTATGTTACAAAGTAAAACAAGTAAAAGCGTGCTAAGTTCGGCCGGGCCGAATCTTATATACCCTCCACCATGGATCGCATTTGTCGAGTTCTTTTCCCGGCATCTCTTCTTAGGCTAAAAAGGATATAAGAAAAGAGTTGCTCTGCTATTAAAACGATATCAAGATATGGTCCGGTTCGGACCACAATTAAATTATATGTTGGAGACCTGTGTGAAATTTCAGCCAATTCGAATAAGAAATGCGCCCATTGGGGCTCACGAAGTAAAATAGAGAGAACGATTTATATGGGATCTGTATCGGGCTATAGACCGATTCAGAACATAATAAACACGATTGTTGATGGTCATGAGAGGATCCGTCGTACAAAATTTAAGGCATATCGGATAATAATTGCGACCTCTAGGGGTCAAGAAGTCAAGATCCCAGATCGGCTTATATGGCAGCTATATCAGGTTATGAACCGATTTGAACCATACTTGGCACAGTTGTTGGGTATCGAAACAAAACACGCTGTACGAAATGGGATAAGAATTGCGCCCTCTAGAGGCTCAAGAAGTCAAGACCCAAGGTCAGTTTATATGGCAGCTATATCAAAACATGGACCGATATGGCCCATTTACAATACCAACCGACCTACACTAATAAGAAGTATTTGTGCAAAATTTCAAGCGGCTAGCTTTACTCTTTCGGAAGTTAGCGTGCTTTCGACAGACAGACGGACGGACGGACGGACGGACAGACGGACGGACGGACATGGCTAGATCGACATAAAATGTCACGACGATCAAGAATATATATACTTTATGGGGTCTCAGACGAATATTTCGAGTAGTTACAAACAGAATGACGAAATTAGTATACCCCCCATCTTATGGTGGAGGGTATAAAAATTCGTCAAAACGTCAAGCGTCAAAGCAAAAATAGCCAAGCGCCAAAATGCAAAATTTCAGTGAACAAATTGTCAAAATGGCGTGAAATTGTCACGTCTGGCAGGCCTGCCGTAGCCCTAAGTACAACCGGTCGACTAATTTGGCTTCTTTAGTATCTAGAGGGCGTAATTATTGTATTATCCGATTTGGCTGAAATTTTTCACTTGGTTTTTTATGACTTTTAATAGGCAAAACAAATATGGTCCATATCATTTTTTAACATGATGTATCGCCTATATATTTGAAACAGTGTTTCGAAGAACGTGTCAAATGCAATCCATGGTGGAGGGTATATAAGATATTTCCCGGCCTAACTTAACGAGCTGTTACTTTTAATTTTCAAATACAATAGATTGTGTATTTTGCAAACTATACCATGTTCAATTTAATGTTGTAAAATAATAAAAGCTCTAACTTTTACCAATTACAAGCAGATCTCAGTTGGTAATTCAAACTTTTTCCGTGTTTACTTCAATTATATTGAAAGCCGTCCATTTTCGCTCAACTCCATTATGATTTAAGATCTTCTGTATTGCACATAATTGCAATTATTGGCATGGGATTATTTTTTTTTCTGTACGAACAGAGTAATGTGCAATAGTGTGTGGATTTTGCCCATCGTTGGTCTATGCGCTCATATTTCACTCGAGGTAGGAGAAAATAATTATTGGTCCAGTAAACAAATAATTTTTTTCGGATATCGAAACACTTTTTCCATCAAAGAGTTCTTTCAAAAGAAAGGTCTTTTTATCGTAGGCAAAGCTGCTAAAGGGTTTACAATAAACAAAGTTATTTACGTTCAATAATGGTAAATTTATGGTTAACATTTGATATGTTGAAACCAAACGTTACACAGTTACAAGAAAAGAAAATCTTTGTTATCAATGTATTTTTATACCCTCCACCATAAGATGGGGGGTATACTAATTTCGTCATTCTGTTTGTAACTACTCGAAATATTCGTCTGAGACCCCATAAAGTATATATATTCTTGATCGTCGTGACATTTTATGTCGACCTAGCCATGTCCGTCCGTCTGTCCGTCCGTCCGTCCGTCTGTCTGTCGAAAGCACGCTAACTTCCGAAGGAGTAAAGCTAGCCGCTTGAAATTTTGCACAAATACTTCTTATTAGTGTAGGTCGGTTGGTATTGTAAATGGGCCAAATCGGTTCATGTTTTGATATAGCTGCCATATAAATCGATCTGGGGTCTTGACTTCTTGAGCCTCGAGAGTGCGCAATTCTTATCCGATTGGGATGAAATTTAGCACGACGTGTTTCGATATTATATCCAACAACTGTGCTAAGTATGGTTCAAATCGGTCCATAACCTGATATAGCAGCCATATAAACCGATCTTGGGTCTTGACTTCTTGAGCCTCTTGAGCGCGCAATTCTTATCCGATCAGAATGAAATTTTGCACGACGTGTTTTGTTATTATATCCAACAACTGTGCCAAGTATGGTTCAAATCGGTCCATAACCTGATATAGCTGCCATATAAACCGATCTTGGGTCTTGACTTCTTGAGCCTCTAGAGTGCGCAATTCTTATCCGATTGAAATGAAATTTTGCACGACGTGTTTTGTTATGATATCCAACAACTGCGCCAAGTATAGTTCAAATCGGTCCATAACCGGATATAGCTGCCATATAAACCGATCTTGGGTCTTGACTTCTTGAGCCTCTATAAATATTTCGTTATGATATCCAACAAGTGTGCCAAGTATGGTTGAAATCGGTCAATAACCTGATATAGCTGTCATATAAACAGATCTGGGGATTTGACTTCTTCAGCTTCTAGAGGGCGCAATTCCTATCCGATTTGGCTGAAATTTTGCATGACGTATTTTATTTTTACTTTCAACAACTGTGTCAAATAAGGTTCAAATCGGTTCATAACCTGATATAGCTGCCATATAAACCGATCTGGGATCTTGACTTTATATGGCATATCCAACAAGTGTGCCAAGTATGGTTGAAATCGGTCAATAACCTGATATAGCTGTCATATAAACAGATCTGGGGATTTGATTTCTTCAGCTTCTAGAGGGCGCAATTCCTATCCGATTTGGCTGAAATTTTGCATGACGTATTTTATTTTTACTTTCAACAACTGTGTCAAATAAGGTTCAAATCGGTTCATAACCTGATATAGCTGCCATATAAACCGATCTGGGATCTTGACTTCTTGACCTCTATAGGTCGCAATTATTATCCGATATGCTTGAAAAAAATTTATAAAAATATAAAAATGTACGACGGATCCTCTCATGACCATCAACAAACATGTTTATTATGGTCTGAATCGGTCTATAGCCCGATACAGATCCCATATAAATCGTTCTCTCTATTTTACTTCGTGAGCCCCAATGGGCGCAATTCTTATACGAAATGGCTGAAATTTTACACAGGTCTCCGACATATAATTTAATTGTGGTCCGAACCGGACCATATCTTGATATCGTTTTAATAGCAGAGCAACTCTTTTCTTATATCCTTTTTAGCCTAAGAAGAGATGCCGGGAAAAGAACTCGATCTTGGGTCTTGACTTCTTGAGCCTCTTGAGCGCGCAATTCTTATCCGATCAGAATGAAATTTTGCACGACGTGTTTTGTTATTATATCCAACAACTGTACCAAGTATGGTTCAAATCGGTCCATAACCTGATATAGCTGCCATATAAACCGATCTTGGGTCTTGACTTCTTGAGCCTCTAGAGTGCGCAATTCTTATCCGATTGAAATGAAATTTTGCACGACGTGTTTTGTTATGATATCCAACAACTGCGCCAAGTATAGTTCAAATCGGTCCATAACCGGATATAGCTGCCATATAAACCGATCTTGGGTCTTGACTTCTTGAGCCTCTATAAATATTTCGTTGTGATATCCAACAAGTGTGCCAAGTATGGTTGAAATCGGTCAATAACCTGATATAGCTGTCATATAAACAGATCTGGGGATTTGACTTCTTCAGCTTCTAGAGGGCGCAATTCCTATCCGATTTGGCTGAAATTTTGCATGACGTATTTTATTTTTACTTTCAACAACTGTGTCAAATAAGGTTCAAATCGGTTCATAACCTGATATAGCTGCCATATAAACCGATCTGGGATCTTGACTTCTTGACCTCTATAGGTCGCAATTATTATCCGATATGCTTGAAAAAAATTTATAAAAATATAAAAATGTACGACGGATCCTCTCATGACCATCAACAAACATGTTTATTATGGTCTGAATCGGTCTATAGCCCGATACAGATCCCATATAAATCGTTCTCTCTATTTTACTTCGTGAGCCCCAATGGACGCAATTCTTATACGAAATGGCTGAAATTTTACACAGGTCTCCGACATATAATTTAATTGTGGTCCGAACCGGACCATATCTTGATATCGTTTTAATAGCAGAGCAACTCTTTTCTTATATCCTTTTTAGCCTAAGAAGAGATGCCGGGAAAAGAACTCGACAAATGCGATCCATGGTGGAGGGTATATAAGATTCGGCCCGGCCGAACTTAGCACGCTTTCACTTGTTTTTATATATTGTGTATCTTCCATTGACAGACAGTGGAACCTTATTTGACACAGTTGTTGAAAGTAAAAATAAAATACGTCATGCAAAATTTCAGCCAAATCGGATAGGAATTGCGCCCTCTAGAAGCTGAAGAAGTCAAATCCCCAGATCTGTTTATATGACAGCTATATCAGGTTATGGACCGATTTCAACCATACTTGGCACAGTTGTTGGATATCATAACAAAACACGTCGTGCGAAATTCCATTCCAATCGGATAAGAATTGCGCACTCTAGAGGCTCAAGAAGTCAAGACCCAAGATCGGTTTATATGGCAGCTATATCAGGTTATGGACCGATTTTAACCATACTTGGCACAGTTGTTGGATATAATAACAAAACACGTCGTGCTAAATTTCATTTCAATCGGATAAGAATTGCGCACTCTAGAGGCTCAAGAAATCAAGACCCAAGATCGGTTTATATGGCAGCTATATCAGGTTATTAACCGATTTGAACCATACTTGGCACAGTTATTGGATATCATAACAAAACACGTCGTGCAAAATTTCATTCCAATCGGTTAAGAATTGCGCACTTTAGAGGCTCAAGAAGTCAAGACCCAAGATCGGTTTATATGGCAGCTATATCAAAACATGGACCTATATGACCCATTTACAATACCAACCGACCTACACTAATAAGAAGTATTTGTGCAAAATTTCAAGCGGCTAGCTTTACTCTTTCGGAAGTTAGCGTGCTTTCGACGGACAGACGGACGGACGGACGGACAGACGGACGGACATGGCTAGATCGACATAAAATGCCACGACGATCAAGAATATATATACTTTATGGGGTCTCAGACGAATATTTCGAGTAGTTACAAACAGAATGACGAAATTAGTATACCCCCCATCTTATGGTGGAGGGTATAAAAACTAAACGAAATAACTTTTGTTGTAAACGAAACATTTTTGGTCTAAACTAATTTTTGAGCTTTCGCGTAAAAGAGTCATTCTTTATCATAGACGAAAATCCTAAAAGTTTTGTGATTCACAGAATCAAATATAGACCTAAATTTAATCGATTATTTATGGTATTGACTTTTAAAAAACTTATCAAACAATATAAGAAGGGCAAATGATTGTGTCGAATATATCTTTAACTGTACCAATTTAATTTATATTTAATAGCATAAATTATGCGTTGATCAAGAGTATATTATGCTCCCTGTCACACACATGTAATGCGTAGAGATGGGTTTCTACCGGGTAAATACCTAATGCTTGGGTATTTATTGGATAAATACCCAATAAATTCCTTTTTTGGGTATTTATTTGGGAATTAATAATTTTGCAAATATCTGGGGTATAAAAACAATTTGTATGTAAACCTGATCTCATAAAATCGGATTTTAGTTATATGCAGCCACTATTTAAACCGATCTACAGAATTCTTGAGGCAATAAATTTGTAATTTTTCCTCCGATTTCGATGAAAATTGTCACAGTCAGTTCTGGTAGACCCCTATTCATTTGTGTGTAGTGAGCACATTAAAGAAGCATTTTCCATCCGATTTTGATGAAATTTGAAATAATGAGTTTTGGTAGACCTCTACACCTGTTTGTTGAATATCGTTCAGATCGAAACATATTTGGATATAGTTGCCATATAGACCGATCTTCCGATATAGAATATTGAGCCTATTAAAGGAGCATTTTTCATCCGATTTGGTTGAAATTTGAAACAGTGCGATTCAGATCGTACCATATTTGGATATAGCTGCCATAAAGACCGACCTTACAATATAGAGTATTGTATGTAATATTGTGTATAGTATCTTGTCCACATTCTCTATATGGCCCATCGGAACGATATTCGACAAAAAGATTTAGAGGGGTACTCGCTGGAACTCGCTGTGCCAAATTTCATCGAAATAGGATGAAAAATGCTGCTTTTATAGGCTCATTACACAATATCGGGAGACCGGTATATATGGCAGCTATATCCAAATATGGTCCGATCTGTACCACATTGAGTACAGATGGTTAGGGGTCTACCAGAACACACTGTGTCAAATTTTATCGATTTCGGGTAATAAATGGCCTCATTACCCTTTATCGGGAGATCTGGTTTCATCGAATTCGTAGGAAAAATGACCAATTTATTGCTTCAAGACTTTAAGTCTGGAGTTCGGTCTATATAGCGGCTATATATAACTAAAATCCGATTTTATGATATCAGAAGATCAGGTTTATATATAAAGAATACGAAATCATCAAAAATTTTTTGAAAATGTTTTTATACTCAAGATATCTGCAAAATTAGAAATACCCAGCTTTTGGGTATAAATGGGTAAATACCCGGGTATTTATTTGTTTTTTTCGAATGGGTTATTAAACAATCCCTATAAAGTTTGGAGCAAATATGTTCAATATGTAATAACTACGGTTGACAAATGACATCTGTATGGCAGCTATATCTAAATCTGAACAGATTTCGAGCAAACTCAGATATTTGGGTAGTCGTATATATATTTATATATATATATATATATATATATATATATATATATATATATATATATATATATATATATATATATATATATATATATATATATATATATATATATATATATATATATATATATATATATATATATATATATATATATATATATATATATATATATATATACGACTACCAAAATATATATATATCGCCCGATATTCACTGCAAGAGCCGCAGCAAGCACATCTATTGGCCGATCCCACCTAAATTGTGTACAACGCTTTCCTCGACGACTACCAAAATATCTGAGTTTGGCACTTATATCTTAATCTTGACCGATTTCTATGAAATTCACCTGTATTTTCGAAAGTCAAGGGAAATCGTTCCTGCAAAATTTCAAGAGAATCGGTTTACAAATGACCATTTTATTGCATTACTACTGCAAATCGGACGAACATATATATGGGAACTATACCAAATTCTGAACCGAATTTTTACAATTTCAATAAGCCACAAAAATTTCTACGCCAAATTTGAAGACGATCGGATGAAAACTGCGACCTGCAGTTCGTACACAAATTAACATGGATTGACAGGCTGACAGACGGTGATTCTAAGTCGATTGGTATGCCTATCAATGGCTATATCTCTCTATGTTCTGGATGTTACAAACAAATTCACTAAGTTATAATACCCTGTACCACAGTAGTGCTGTAGGTAAAAAGACGTTTCTGCTGGGTGATGTTACGTTTTGACAGAATCGAATAAAATCCTACTTCTAATCAAGGTTTGAGTGGCTTGAACATTTTTCAATGTAAAACAAAGTTATTTTTGCTTTGCTGCCTCTATTTGGAAGTCAGAAATTCAAACCCTGCTTCTTATTCTTCTGAAGCTTTTCCATAAAATTAGAATGGTATTTGGTGAACTTTAGCATTAATACGCTATTTATAATTTATACAGGTGCAAATTGATTTAAAAGTTTGCAAACACCATATAAATTGTTTTTACATTAATAACACTTTTTAACTCGTTTACTTGTAGTAATGTATATAATGATGTACTTCGTCTGGAACCTTTATTAGTATTTAACAAGTAAAAGCGTGCTAAGTTCGGCCGGGCCGAATCTTATATACCCTCCACCATGGATCGCATTTGTCAAGTTCTATAAGAAAAGAGTTACTCTGCTATTAAAACGATATCAAGATATGGTCCGGTTCGGACCACAATTAAGTTATATGTTGGAGGTCTGTGTAAAATTTCAGCCAATTCGTTTAAGAATTGCGCCCATTGGGGCTCACGAAGTAAAATAGAGAGAACGATTTATATGGGATCTGTATCGGGCTATAGACCGATTCAGACCATAATAAACACGTTTGTTGATGGTCATGAGAGGATCCATCGTACAAAATTTCAGGCATATCGGATAATAATTGCGACCTCTAGGGGTTAAGAAGTCAAGATCCCAGATCGGTTTATATGGCAGCTATATCAGGTTATGAACCGATTTGAACCTTATTTGACCCAGTTGTTGAAAGTAAAAATAAAATACGTCATGCAAAATTTCAGCCAAATCGGATAGGAATTGCGCCCTCTAGAAGCTCAAGAAATCAAATCCCCAGATCTGTTTATATGACAGCTATATCAGTTTATGAACCGATTTGAACCATACTTGGCACAGTTGTTGGATATCATAACGAAATACTTCGTGCAAAAATTCATTCAAATCGGATAAGAATTGTGCCCTCTAGAGGGTCAAGAAGTCAAGACCCAAGATCGGTTTATATGGCAGCTATATCAGGTTATGGACCGATTTGAACCATACTTGGCACAGTTGTTGGGTATCATAACAAAACACGTCGTGCGAAATTCCATTCCAATCGGATAAGAATTGCGCACTCTAGAGGCTCAAGAAGTCAAGACCCAAGATCGGTTTATATGGTAGCTATATCAGGTTATGGACCGATTTGAACCATACTTGGCACTGTTGTTGGATATAATAAGAAAACACGTCGTGCAAAATTTCATTCCAATCGGATAAAAATTGCGCACTCTAGAGGCTCAATAAGTCAAGACCCAAGATCGGTTTATATGGCAGCTATATTAGGTTATGGACCGATTTGAACCATACTTGGCACAGTTGTTGGATATCAAAACAAAACACGTTGTGCAAAATTTCATTCTGATCGGATAAGAATTGCGCACGCTACAGGCTCAAGAAGTCAAGACCCAAGATCGGTTTATATGGTAGCTATATCAGGTTATGGACCGATTTGAACCATACTTGACACAGTTGTTGGATATCATAGCAAAACACGTCGTGCAAAATTTCATTCCAATCGGATAAGAATTGCGCACTCTACAGGCTCAAGAAGTCAAGACCCAAGATCGGTTTATATGGCAGCTATATCAAAACATGGACCGATATGGCCCATTTACAATACCAACCGACCTACACGAATAAGAAGTATTTGTGCAAAATTTCAAGCGGCTAGCTTTACTCCTTCGGAAGTTAGCGTGCTTTCGACAGACAGACGGACGGACGGACGGACGGACGGACATGGCTAGATCGACATAAAATGTCACGACGATCAAGAATATATATACTTTATGGGGTCTCAGACGAATATTTCGAGTAGTTACAAACAGAATGACGAAATTAGTATACCCCCCATCTTATGGTGGAGGGTATAAAAAAATACTCTAAAACTTTTCTTTTTCTTGCGCGTTTGCTTTTGTTTTATTTTTTGTCCTTTTAAGTTCTTAATAACCATTACCATAAAATAACTTTGAGGACCACAAAACCACGGAAATAAGCAGAAAAAGATACATTTCTTACAATTTTCTTGACAGTGACATCAAATATTACTATTTACTGCCAGAGGCAACGTAGACCCCCAGGAACACGTAAACCTTTGGAAATTGTTTTAAAATATCGAATAGCTTATTTGAAGCATTTACCATATTTGATTAATTTGGTATCCGTTTTCGACGTCGCAGAATTATTGACGTTGGTCTATAAATCTAGGTGAAGGTGGATATCAGGGACGTAGCCAACATTTTTGTAGGAGTGGGGGGCCCATCCCACTTTTTTCCAGAATCGGCAAATTCCAAAATTCTTTTACAAATTCCAAAATTCTTCTTGTGTTATTGGTAAAGATACCTAAATTTTTTTTTTTGAAATTGTGGTCGTTATTGGTTGCAGGAATTGACCAATCGGCGGTGGCGTTTGTCATAAATTCAAAGCTAAATTTAATCCTAACCTTTCAAAGCCTTCAAAGTGTGGTTGTCTTTGCAAATATCTCAGTTTTATAGTGAACGTTTTGGCGAACAAGCTTCAGTATTTTGATGATATTTTTTAATTGCGCTGATTTTTGCACTCAAACTTGTTTTATGACTTAAACATGTTATTATTTATGTCAGTCTATTGGTTTTAAATGACGTTTATTTCTATAAAATTTTACGCAAACGAACCGAAAACATTATGCAACTATAATTGTTAAATATTTCAAAAAAAAAAAAAAATTGCGGCCAATTTTTACGAAGAACCATGTTGGCGCTAATTTCTTCTTCAAACTTAATCAAATCGATCGAAAATCCGTCAACTGTTTCCGTATATGTTTATAATTTGTACCATGTCTTTATCAGTCCTAAAATATTCCTAATTTATTGGAATTGAAAAGGTGGTCGAACTAAAAACCAGAAACACGATAAGATTTTAACTTTATTACAATTGTAAACTTTTTTCTTTCTTTGCCCACTAATAGATGGTAAATGACCTAGCGGCATATGTAAGTGTTATATAAAAAATGGTCTGATAGATAAAAGTCTGCTGACTAATATGAATTTAACACATTTTATAATTTATTACTATTACCTTTTGTAGATAATGCATTATGGCCCACGAGTCCATAATGTACCATCCGTGCAAATTTCACGAAAATCGGTTCAGCCGTTTTGAATCTATATGGAACACACAAACAAACAATAATTTATTTGTATGTATATAGGTAGCTGAGCCCGGCCCGTATCGCTGAGCCTTCATTTTCACCACGCGAAAAATATGTTTCTTATTTTTACTCTACAATTTTTACAACATTTTAACTAATAAGATTTATCTCCAAAATTGCTTTTCTTTAGAAATTTTTGTATTTATATCTATTTTTTCTTTGGCAAAGATTAGCACTTAAGCTACCTTAAACACCGAAAACAACCGCAACGAAATTCCTATATTTTATTTTTCGTTATTCAAAGGACCGATAGGTTGTCAAAACAAAGATAAATGCTGTATGAGTAATTTTGACCACTCTACCCTCTGTCTGTTTATGTTTTCAAATTAGGACCATCTGCTGGCTGTTTTCAATTGGATCAACTAAATCAAATTAAAAACACCCAGTAGATGGCACTAATTTAAATGTTAGTGCTATTCGCTTGGAGTGGATCATATGACTACCTATTAAATAGTCACCATTTAGTCTTTTTTAAATTAAATCAAATTGCCATATTAATCGATTTTCTGAATTAATTTGCCAGTCTATATAATTGGTGCGGTGGCGATAGTTCTTACTATTAAAGCATGTAAAACTTTTGAACAAAGAAGTGCCGCCCAGCAGCCGTCGTTTGGTCTTGTCGATCGATGAGCAAAAATGGTTGCAACCTTAACGTTAGGGTTTGCAACTTATGCTATCACGCTGAACGTCATAATTTTGGGGGCATGGCGGCCTATATTTATTTATGTCCCCACACATCAAATCACACGGTGTCCTGTTTGGTCATTATGATTGATCGACTGTTTTGCGGTGAGGTGGTCAGCTAGATACATGAGCAGAATAAACATATCAGATTCGCAGTCCACAATCTTATACCTTTAATTTAACCCCATATTGTCATGATTGGTGTATTCAACGGTTTGATGGAGGGCGTCTATATGAGGATTGTGTCTAAAATCTTTGTCAAAATTTCGAACCGAACACTGATTTTGGTAATAAAATTCAATGATTTGCAAGCGTTGCTCGTTAGTAAGTCTATTCATGATGAAATGTCAAAGCATACTGAGCATCTTTCTCTTTGGCACCATGTCTGAAATCCCACGTGATCTGTCAAATACTAATGCATGAAAATCCTAACCTCAAAAAAATCACCCTTTATTACGCTGAAATTTGGTCATTAGAAGATTGCATTAAAATTTTGTTTTTACTAGAATTTCATTACAATTTTGTCCTCAACAAAATGTCGTCTTTCCTTGGCTACGTTTCTGGTAGATATATGCAAACGCAGAAATTAGCTTATTTTCCAATGCTTCATATTGACATTAGCGGCCAAAATAATCTCCAAGAACATTCTACCATTTCGGGATTTAAGTTGCATAATATATGATTGAATTTTGGCTCACACCTCTTTGGACAGAAGTTTTACATGGCATAGAACCTCACAAATGTTGTCAGCATTAGGAGGGGAAAACCACCGTTGAAAATTTTTTTATGGTCTCGCCGTGATTCGAACCCTGGCGTTCAGCGTCATAGGTGGACATGCTAACCTCTGCGCTACGGTGTCCTCCAGACAGATAGACATAACTAAATCGAATCAGAAATGAATTTTAAGACGATCGGTACATTTTATAATAGTTGAAGTTGATCTTCTTAGCGTTGCAAATTGTAAGAGTTTAAAGTGTCCTTCGAGCAATTTCATTAAATTTTTTGTGATGTATGGTTTTTATCGAAGTTGAAGTTTTGTTCAATTTGTTTGTAAATGGTAGCGAATGGGTTATGGTTATATGTATGAAATCTTGGTCATACGCTACCATGTCCACTTCTAATTATTGCTCACAACAAAATAAGTCATTTACATCAGATGTTATTAGTATATATCTAATTTACGGATTACAAATAAAAATGCGGTCTAAGTATGTATCGGCAAAGTAATTGATGATATGAGTGGTAATGGTATGAATACTCGTACATTAATTCTCATGCTTCGTATAAGACGCGAATGGAAACACCGCATTAATTCTACACAATCTCGAATCATAATTGCGGTGTTGTTTTCGAAGCGATCTAATATATATATATATATATATTTTTATACCCTCCACCATAAGATGGGGGGTATACTAATTTCGTCATTCTGTTTGTAACTACTCGAAATATTCGTCTGAGACCCCATAAAGTATATATATTCTTGATCGTCGTGACATTTTATGTCGATCTAGCCATGTCCGTCCGTCTGTCCGTCCGTCCGTCCGTCCGTCTGTCGAAAGCACGCTAACTTCCGAAGGAGTAAAGCTAGCCGCTTGAAATTTTGCACAAATACTTCTTATTAGTGTCGGTCGGTTGGTATTGTAAATGGGCCATATCGGTCCATGTTTTGATATAGCTGCCATATAAACCGATCTTGGGTCTTGACTTCTTGAGCCTGTAGAGTGCGCAATTCTTATCCGATCAGAATGAAATTTTGCACAACGTGTTTTGTTATTATATCCAACAACTGTGCCAAGTATGGTTCAAATCGGTCCATAACCTGATATAGCTGCCATATAAACCGATCTTGGGTCTTGACTTCTTGACCCTCTAGAGGGCACAATTCTTATCCGATTTGAATGAATTTTTGCACGAAGTATTTCGTTATATCCAACAACTGTGCCAAGTATGGTTCAAATCGGTTCATAAACTGATATAGCTGTCATATAAACAGATCTGGGGATTTGATTTCTTGAGCTTCTAGAAGGCGCAATTCCTATCCGATTTGGCTGAAATTTTGCATGACGTATTTTATTTTTACTTTCAACAACTGGGTCAAATAAGGTTCAAATCGGTTCATAACCTGATATAGCTGCCATATAAACCGATCTGGGATCTTGACTTCTTAACCCCTAGAGGTCGCAATTATTATCCGATATGCCTGAAATTTTGTACGATGGATCCTCTCATGACCATCAACAAACGTGTTTATTATGGTCTGAATCGGTCTATAGCCCGATACAGATCCCATATAAATCGTTCTCTCTATTTTACTTCGTGAGCCCCAATGGGCGCAATTCTTAAACGAATTGGCTGAAATTTTACACAGACCTCCAACATATAACTTAATTGTGGTCCGAACCGGACCATATCTTGATATCGTTTTAATAGCAGAGTAACTCTTTTCTTATAGAACTTGACAAATGCGATCCATGGTGGAGGGTATATAAGATTCGGCCCGGCCGAACTTAGCACGCTTTTACTTGTTTTTTTTTTTATATTACCAATATTTAATTTCGTTTCTGAATTTTTATACCCACCACCGAAGGATGGGGGTATATTCATTTTGTCATTCCGTTTGCAACACATCGAAATATCCATTTCCGACCCTATAAAGTATATATATTCTTGATCAGCGTAAAAATCTAAGACGATCTAGCCATGTCCGTCCGTCGGTCCGTCTGTCTGTTGAAATCACGCTACAGTCTTTAAAAATAGAGATATTGAGCTGAAATTTTGCACAGATTCTTTTTTTGTCCATAAGCGGGTTAAGTTCGAAGATGGGCTATAGCGGACTATATCTTGATATAGCCCCCATATAGACCGATCCGCCGATTTAGGGTCTTAGGCCCATAAAAGCCACATTTATTATCCGATTTCGCTGAAATTTGGGACAGTGAGTTGTCTTAGGCCCTTTGACATGTTTCTTTAATTTGGTCCAGATCAGTTCAGATTTGGATATAGCTGCCATATAGACCGATCCTCCGATTTAGGGTCTAAGACTCATAATAGCCACATTCATTATCCGATTTTGCTGAAATTTGGGACAGTGAGATGTGTTAGGCCCTTTGACATGTTTCTTCAATTTGGTCCAGATCGGTTCAAATTTGGATATAGCTGCCATATAGACCGATTTCTTGATTTTTGGTTTTGGGCCCATAAGATGCTCATTTATTGCCCGATGTCCCCGAAATTTGGAGCAGTGAGTTAAGTTAAGCCCCTTGACATACTTCTGCAATATCGCACAGATCGGTCCAGATTTGGATATAGCTGCCATATAGACTGATATCTAGGTTTTAGGTTTTGGGGCCATAAAAGACGCATTTATTGTCCGATGTCGCTGAAATTTGAGACAGTGAGTTTGGTTAGGCTCTTCGACGTCCTTCTTCAATTTTGCCCAGATCGGTCCAGATTTGAATATAGCTGCCATATAGACCGATCTCTGGATTTACGGTTTAGGGCCCATAAAAGAGGCATTTATTGTCCGATTTCGCCGAAATTTGGGACAGTGCTTAATGTTAGGCTCTTCGACATGTTAATGCAATTTGGCCCAAATCGGTCCAGATTTGGATATAGCTGCTATGTAGACCGATATCTCGATTTAAAGTCTTGGCCCCATAAAAGGCGCATTTATAATCCGATTTCACTGAAATTTGACACAGTGACTTATATTCGGCTTTTCGACATCCGTGTCGTATATAGTTCAGATCGGTATGAGGTATATGAGTATAAGGTATGAAATTTTCACTGAATTTTTATGAAAGGTGGTTTACATATATACCCGAGGTGGTGGGTATCCAAAGTTCGGCCCGGCCGAACTTAACGCCTTTTTACTTGTCATATATGTTTTTGGAATTTTTTCAAACTTTTTATGTTAAGAATAAAATTGCGGTGTTTCTATGGTTTTTCAAAAGCTCATCATAGCACGGCACATATAAAAGACACATGAGCATATGTATTTGCTGTTGTAGTTTGAACTCAGGCGTCGCCCGTTTTCTTTATACACATACATCAGCACCACCGCAAAATCATTAGTCTTTTTATATAAACCGGTTGCGTTGATTAGAGTTAAATAATTCCGTTAGTTGGATTGATTCACAACGACAAGTAATTATGCGGTGCACTGCCAATTCGATACATCGCCGCAGATCTCTGATTTACATTAAAGCAGTGCTTAAATAGCCACTGTAGGTCCAAAAAAGACACCCATCATGCAAATTCATTGTATTGTGTATAAACCGGAAATCCTTGCAATTAACGAGGTAGTGGAATAGTTAAGATATAAGTCATGAAGACTGGCATAAATATCTTTCAGACAGGCAGACACCCACTAAATCTCTGAGGAACATATTTCAGAATTCAAAAAAAGCCTTCGACTGTCGCAGATTGCTCAACGAGATGGCTGAGCAGCTAAAATTCACATGTTCTGGCTCCGGGCCTCAGATATATCCCAGGGAATTGTTAAGACGGCAAGTTTGCGAGACTAAGAACTTACTTTAATTGGCTATGATAGAATATTTGTTCCACTAGCCGAACGTAGAATAGCGTTCCAAGCGCCTCGATCTTCTGCGCTTATTATAAAATCTCTGACACCAAGTTTCGAGGTGTCTCCCACAGCTTGATCTTTCCATCGGGCTTTTGGTCTTTTGCGGTTTGCATGTACCACCGTGTTTGCCTTCAAAAGACTTCTTTGCTGGAGCTTCTTCATCCATTCTGACAATATGACCTAGCCAACGTAGCCGTTGTATTTTGATGCGTGTAACTATGCTATCGTCATCATACAGCTCATACAGCTCGAGGTTCATACGTCGCCTATATTCTCCGTTAACGTAAACTGGTCCATATATTTTACGAAGAATCTTTCTCTCAAATACTCCAAGCACTGCCTCATCTGCTTTCACAAGTACCCATGCTTCAGAACCATATAACAGCACGGGTAGTATCAGTGTCTTGTATAGTGCGATCTTCGTCTGTCGAGAGGTGGCCTTGTTTCCAAACTGCTTACTTAGTCCAAAGTAGCATCTGTTTGCGAGTATTATTCTTCGTTTTATTTCAAAACTGGTGACATTCGTTTCGGTTACGGCGGTGCCGAGATTGATAAAGTGACTGACTGTCTCAAAGTTGTGGTTCCCAACTTTCTCCATTTTCTTTATCTGCTCGGTTGTGCAAGGCTTTTTGGGAGTTGAAACCATCCATTTCGTCTTATCTCCATTTACTGCCAGACCCATTTTCACTGACTCTCTTTCGATTCTTTCAAAAGTTGCAGTTAATACTTCCGATGACCTACCTATGATATCGATGTCGTCGGCATGGGCGAGTAGCAGTGTTCTCTTGTGATTAGTGTGCCATATCTATTCACATCTGCATCTCGTATAATCTTCTCCAGCAGGATATTAAAGAGATCACACGATAGGCTGTATCCTTGTCTGAAACCTCGTTTGGTACTAAATGGTACGGAGAGATTCTTTCCTATTCTTACTGAGGAACGCGTATCAGCAAGTGTCATCCTGCAGAGTCTTACTTATTTAGCAGGGATACCAAACTCAGACATGGCTTGAAATACTTTTGAACGTAAAGGAGTGTCGAAGGCGGCTTTGTGGTCAACAAAGAGATGGAAGGTGTTGATTTGTTCTTCTCAGGTCTTTTCCAGGTTTTGGCGCAGTGTGAATATCGGGTCTAGGGTGGATTTACCTGGTCTAAAGCCGAATTAATAGGGCCCAATTATCTCATTGACTTTAGGTTTTAATCTTTCACGCAGTACGCTCGAGAGTATCTTGTATGCGATGGGGAGGAGACTTTTCCTCTGTAGTTGGCACATTCCGTCTTGTCTCCTTTCTTGTGTACGGGACATAGTATACTGAGGTTCCAATCATCAGGTGCGTTCTTCTAGCCAGATTGCGCAGATAAGCTGATGCATGCGCCTTATCAGCGTGTCGCCTCCGGTCTTAAATAGTTCAGCGGGTAACCCGTCGGCTCCTGCTGCCTTGTTGTTCTTCAGTCGGTTCACTGCTACTTGGACCTCATTCTGACTAGGAGGTAATTATTCTATACCGTCATCACAGATTGGTTCTGCGGTGTAGGTAGGTCCTCTTCGCCGCCAACGTCAGACACTAGCAGTTGGGTAAAATGTTCTTTCCATATCCTCAGCATGATATCTGTGTCAGTTACCAGATTTCCTTCTTTGTCCGGAGGATGTGCCTGCACCAAAGCCATCGGTTTGATGTTTTATTCTTTGGTAGAATTTCCGGACTTCATTCTGACTCCTGTACATCTCAATTCGCTCACACTCACGTCTTTCCATTTCCGTTTTCTTTCTACGGAATAGACGTTTCTCCTCTCTCCTTTGCTCCCAATACCTCTCCATCATCTGGCGCGTTGCTACTGATTGCAGGGTTGCTCTATATGCCGCATTCTTCGCTTCAGTAGCATCTCGACACTCTTGGTCGTACCATGGGTTTCTTGGAGGAGGCTTCCGATACCCAAGTACGGATTTCGCGGCATTTTCCATGGAGTGGGCAATAGTTTAGAGTCTAGGAACTTCCTTACACATTTCAGCGGAACTTTAATCTGATAGTACAGCTCTAGCGACATGTAAGCTAAGTCTTTAGGATCAGGCCCGAAGGGCAACAAATGATAGAGGGTTACAAAGAGGAATTGCGAGCCTTCCATAATTATGTGGCCATATCTAGACTTAAAGGGGTCTACCACTGTCACTGGCTAGAAAAGACGTCTCAGTTATAGTGTCCGTCGTGATAAGTTACAGTCTGATCGGTTGATATGCTGACAGACTGAAGATTGCTGGCAGATAGTAGGAGTTCCACTTTAGGTTCTTATTTCTTTGCGAACTTGTCTGATTTAGCGGATGTGAAAATTCGCAAGTTGTTGGGCTTTTTAAAACGATCTGGCTTGTTTAACGGAAGGACCTAGAAGGCATCATCTTTCTCCTGTTTCTGTGCATTGAAAAATTTAAAAACTTGGATAAATTTACAAAATTGTGCATTCAATTGAAAAATTAGCTGAAATCGGTCCTATAAAGTAATATGTTAGGTTTAAAGGAGGTTGCGGATATTAATCGGTCCTATGGCTCTATGGACCAAACGCCCCCAGTAGTCAGCTTGTTGTGCGCTCTAAGTAGTTAAAAGTTACCTCGAAAAAGAAAGTCAAGTTAGGAATTCCGTGCTACTTACAAAATCTTTAATTGTTTTCCATACCACTCCATTAAGTTGTTTCATGTGTGGTATTATGTTTGCACCTAAGAACTGGGTTCTCTACGCCGCGAAAGCTGGCCAAACGTCCCATTATCTACACATGCCCTACACTTGCAATCACTTGCCGCACCGATTTTCCATGAGTGAGCTCGTAGTTCTGTGTCTTGTTATGATACGGAAAGCTATACTGATTTCCTTCTTACTTCCTTTCAGTAATAGCCTTATCTTCTCACGATCCTGATCTTCTCATAAGATTTCCGCCATGTTTACGCCCTTACTCGAACTACATCGACGCCAAAGGCTTCGGGTCAACCAAGTTTGTTGACGGCAGTCCTCTGGCCTTCACTGCCAAACCGTCTGCTTTTTCATTTCCCCTTATTCATTTATGGCCCGGAATCTAAACGATGCGGAACGAGCCATCCTCAGAGAAGGCGTAAATCTCTTTCTTGAACTCCAAGGCTGTTGGTGATCTCACCGTCCTGGTTGTAAAAATGTTCACACTCGATATCCGCGTTAGCACCACACCACCTCACGCATTCCCTGATCGCCCAGATCTCCACCTGCAGGACCGTATTATAGTCAGGCAGTCTAAAACAGATTTCAGTTCCTGGGTTCTCAATGTATTGGACTATCCTCGGATTTAGGCCCCATTTGGAGCTTACGGCCCGTCTACATATTGCCCAACATTTGTGAGCCTTCAGGACCGTACCTGAATGTGACACTTCTAATTCGGTTTCCTGTCCAAGATCACACCCAAGTATTCGACCTTGTTAGATATCGAAATCGTTCTATTGAGGAAGCGTGGTGCGTCAAATTGGCCCAACCTATAAAGTGCGATAAAAAAAAACTATAAAAGGCGATAAAATGCCCCTCTGTATCGTGGCCTGTGCCACTTCCTCCTTAATATTTATGTCATGGGATACACAATTTATCCATCTGTTCTTTAGCATATGGTTTATCCAGTGTCTAGGAATCTGATCCACCCGTTACTGGTCTAAGGATTGTATCGGTGCGTCGGTCCGCACATTGTTAAAAGCCCCCTCGAAGTTAATACATACCGTCAGTGTGTACGTCTTGGCATCGGAGGATTTTTCTATTTTATGCACAACCTTGTACAGGGCAGTCTCCACCGACCTTTCGTTTTACTGGGTATGCTGTTTGTATTTGAACGGTAAGCTGGATGTCCTACTCTTTATCATAGTATCCATAATGCGTTCCATGGTTTTGAGTAGAAAGGACGTAAAGCTTATAGGCCTGTAAGCCATCATCCTTGCTTCCTGCAGGCTTTCGTAGTATATGCAAGTCACATGCACACTGTGAAAATAGTGGCCAAGTGGGGCGCCAGATAGTCCGCCCCTTTCTGTAGTAAGGCCGGAAATATTCCATTAGGTCCGGGTGACTTAAATGGTTTGAAGCTCCTCAAGGTTTCCTTTCTTTTGTTTTGATAAGCCTTCGATCAATGTCATTATTCCCTGATTCCGGCGTCTTAGGGAGTCCCGTCGTATTATGTGGAAAATGCGTTTTTATTAAAAGCTTCAATATGTCCTCCTTTGTCTTCTCTCACTACCATGTCGCCTACTTACGTTTCAGTTAGGACATAGGTTTTTGGCGGCGTCATTAACGCTATCGATCTATTCGCAGAAAAGCTTCCAAGAGTCAGCTTTTTTCGCGCTGGTAATCTTATTGTATACCTTGAGCCGTGTGTAATACACATCCCAATATAAATTCCGAGTTTTAATGACGTGCTCTGTTCAAAAGTCTGTGGACCTCTTTCCCAATATTGCGAATCTCCCCGGTCATCCAGGGTTTTTCTTGGGCTGATTTCCTTTCCCGACAACTATCTTCGAAGGACCCTGTTGATATTGTCGTCAATGTCTTCTATGCTTGGACAATCTAAATTATCATGCCCAAGTTATCTTCTGAGTAGTCTTCCGAATTTTGGTAAATTAGTTTTCAACTTATGCCATTCTAAACCTAATGTGGCGATGGTCAGAGAAAGAGTGTTCCATTAAGAAACCTTGTAATCCTGAATCTCATCGATTAGATTTTCCGAACATATTGTCACATCTAAAACCTCCTTCCAAATCCTATTAACAAATGTAGCTTTGTTACCAATATTAAGCGTTCTTAGATCTTTCGTATACAAGAATTCTGCCAGGGCTTGGCCCCGCTTATTAATGTTGGTACTACCCCATGAAATGAGAGAAATACCATCACACCCTATTAGTACCTCATTTCCTATCTGTTTTGCTTTCCTCACCAACCGTTGCAGCTCCGACGTAGGTGGCGGTGTCGGAGAGTCGAAAGGTAGATAAAGTGTTACCAGGTATGCTCCACCGTCTCCCTGTCTCACCACTGTTGCATCAGTCGTTGACATCTCTGGGGAAAATACATAATTTAAATTTGTATGACAAATAACGCAGGTCCCCGGCCGAGTTCCAGTATTAGCATAGAACAATTGGTAGTTGATATGGTTCAGTCCAGAAACTTTGTTCCGGGTCGTCCAGAGCGTGTGTAGCTTCCTCGACCCGGTGGAGGTTTATCTGGAAGACCTCAATCATTGGTCCTCCCTTAAATGGACTTAGATGGAGTTGGTGATGGTCTCATCACTGCTTCCTGTTCTTAAGGTTGCATTGAGTTTCCCGTTACTGCACAGCATAATGATTTAATACTTGGATCTTTGCCTATACTAGTCTTCCGAATCTTGAGAAAGCCGGTAATGGCTCCATCATTGGGTCCCTGGTCGTTAGGCTGTATTGAGTCTACCGTCCCTGCACTGCCTGTACTAGTCTTCCTTATCTTGAGTAAATGGGCTTCTTGGGAGAAGGTTATGTTCTCATCGTCTGCTCCCTGTGCGTTAGGCGGCATTGAGTTCTCTGTTACTGCACTGCCTGATGTTTCAGCATTGGAAACTTTATCCATCTAAGTCTTCCTAATCTTTAGAAAGTCGTTGGTGGTTCCGTAGTCGGATGTGTTGGATCTCACGCCCCTGCACTACCAGATGTTTTAGTATTAGGATCTTTGCTTGTCCTAGTCTTCCCAATATTAAGAGAGTCGGCGATTGTCTTGTCGTCGGCCCCCTGTCCGTTAAGCGGTATCGAGTGTCGAAGAACGTCGAGCTTTGCGCCCCAGAGAGTGTGGATACTTCTTTCGAGCTTTTTGACGGTATCAATTTATTTTGCTGACGCAAAGTACAGCGTTAAGATGCAGCCTCTATACTCGCAACTCATAAATTGTATATGTGGACCCCCTTCAGAGTTCAACACATGTTGGATAACTCGATCGTTTTCCAAATGCCTCACCTGGTACCGACGATCTGGTGGAATCCCACCGGATGCACAGCCGATATCGATGACTGTGTCGGCATCATTTCTGTTGTTCTTCCTTGCCACTCCGACGTAAATGCACCTTATCTTTCTCAGCGACCATCTTCCCCTACCGTGATGACTGTGGCTTCCTTTTACAAGTCATAGTCTTCCATGAACAGGGAACAGGGCAGTGCGCTTTTTCCGTTGCTGTTCCGACTTTGTCTCCCTCCTCAGGACACTGTCTGGCGTCTCCATTGCGGGGTGGCTGGATTGGTCTTCCCAGAGTACTTGAAAGCGGAGAGCTCTTTTTTTCTTCAGCGTCTTGGCAGTGTTATGCTCTTCGGGAGATCTTCTGCAGAAGTGCCTGGAATGTCAGTTCTATCCCTTCCAGCATCCTGCACTTTCGCCCGATAGTGCTGCCGGTACACACTTCGCTTTCTCGGATCGTAATGTGAGCTTAGCACGGCCATCGCTCACTTCTGCCGTCATCCCGCTATCCTCATCTCTCGATTCGGCTGCGATGATTTTTTCGTTGACACCGCCGCTGTCTGAATCTGAATCGGAAACACCACCTTTACCTAAAAGCTGGGAACGAATTTGGCATCCCTCTGATTTATTCATCTCTTCCTCATTTGTTAGTCTGACGACTGGTTGTGCGCTTGAAGCACCGCCTCCGGTCTTAAAGAGTGCAATTAGCAGACTGTTCGACCAAGTAATATAGGTTCATTACGATTAATAAATATAAACAAGTAAAAGCGTGCTAAATTCGGCCGGGCCGAATCTTATATACCCTCCACCATGGATCACATTTGTCGAGATCATTTCCCGGCATCTCTTCTTAGGCAAAAAAGGATATAAGAAAAGATTTGCTCTGCTATTAGAGTGATATCAAGATATGGTCCGGTTTGGACCACAATAATATTATATGTTGGAGACCTGTGTAAAATGTCACCCAATTCGAATAAGAATTGCGCGCTTTGGGGGCTCAAGAAGTAAAATAGAGAGATCGATTTATATGGGAGCTGTATCGAGCTATAGACCGATTCAGACCATAACAAACACGTATGTTGACGATCATGAGAAAATCCGTCGTACAAAATTTCAGGCAAATCGAGGCTCAAGAAGTCAAGTCCCCAGATCTTATATACCCTCCACCATGGATCACATTTGTCGAGATCATTTCCCGGCATCTCTTCTTAGGCAAAAAAGGATATAAGAAAAGATTTGCTCTGCTATTAGAGTGATATCAAGATATGGTCCGGTTTGGACCACAATAATATTATATGTTGGAGACCTGTGTAAAATGTCACCCAATTCGAATAAGAATTGCGCGCTTTGGGGGCTCAAGAAGTAAAATAGAGAGATCGATTTATATGGGAGCTGTATCGAGCTATAGACCGATTCAGACCATAACAAACACGTATGTTGACGATCATGAGAAAATCCGTCGTACAAAATTTCAGGCAAATCGAGGCTCAAGAAGTCAAGTCCCCAGATCTGTTTATATGACAGCTATATCAGGTTAACATTCGATTGGAACCATACTTGGCACAGTTGTTGGATATCATAACAAAATTACATTTAAATCCTATAAGAATTGCGCACTCTTGAGGCTCAAGAAGTCAAGAGCCAAGATCGGTTTATAAGGCAGCTATATCAAAACATGGACCGATATGGCCCATTTACAATACCAACCGACATACACCAATAAGAAGTATTTGTGCAAAATTTCAAGCGGCTAGCTTTACTCCTACGGAAGTTAGCGTGCTTTCGACAGACAGACGGACAGACGGACGGACAGACAGACGGACGGACATGTCTAGATCGACATAAAATGTCACGACGATCAAAAATATATATACTTTATGGGGTCTCAGACGAATATTTCGAGTAGTTACAAACAGAACGAAATTAGTATACCCCCCATCCTATGGTGGAGGGTATAAAAATATAAACCAAACCCCCGAGGTTTATTCAACCTATGAGGACTTTCAAGTTGATATTTCTATTTGTTCGACTGCTATAGTGATTTCGTCAGACGTACGGACGTTCATACCTAGGTCGACTTATAGCGTCAAGGAGATGAAGAATTTGAATATATAAACACACGAATCAGATTTCGTTTCTATTGAAGATTTACATAGATTCCTATTGCGATAACAAACATTGATACCGAGGTCATTCCCTACAATATATTGTCTAACCGCTGCCAAAAACAGTGCTGTTTGGAAAATTTCAAGTAGAAAACCTTTTAGATTTTGCTCTTTATTGAATGACCAATGATTCGAGGTGGTGGTTTATATAAAAAGGCTCTCTCAAAATCAATGGTCAATGCTTCAACAATTTTAACTTCTACAAATATTCTATCAAATTAATTCAAATTGGCAACTCGCTCCCAGCTGCCAGTGTCGAATGGATAGTGTCGTATTAAACAAAACCAAATATTCGAACATAAAAACCACAATTTAATTTTCCGTTTTAAAGCTCTTTCCATATTGCCATAAACTTCATTGGTCGGGGCTCTTTAGAGCTCCACCGAGACGTAAGAGGCAGTGGGAGGGAATATCTTATTGCCGATGATGATGTTGCGGGCTGGAAGTGTGGTCTGGTGGCGAAATGACGTTTGCTGCTGTTTTTTCTTCCTCCGGGCGGCCATCACTGACTACCACTGTCATTACGACTTTTTAAAGTTGTCAACACAATTTAAATATATAACCAATTCAAAGTAAATGTACAAAAATCCCATTACCCTGTATATGCCAAGTGGAGTATTTGACTCGGAGCAACCCTTCAGAGGATGCTGCAAAAGCAGCAGCTAGTCAGATCGAGGCGAACCAAGATATGATGGCAGAACTTTTGCTTTTAAACAATTTACACATAACACTTGCTTGGTCGATGGTGTTATGACCGTATGGTCGATTGTTTGGTCGAGCGTTGCTGGTGCCAATAAACTTTTCGCTCCTCCTTTGAATAGCCCACTCCAACGTCCACATCACTTCAGGGCTTTAGATGTGTATAGGACTCTATTTCAGGGATTGTGTGTGTGTGTGTGTGTGTGTATGAGTGTTTATATCCATGCTAGCCAGCATTTGTATTTGAAATCGGTAAATATCCTGTTTTTGGGTTTAGGTTTTTCATCCTTTCTGTGCCTAAAAACTTCAAAAGAACTCTTAACAAAATATCATCAATACCATGACAACAATTTCCAAATCACAACGGAACAGAAAGCAAAACATTAGCAACCAAAAAAAATGACTGGACAAAGGGGGGCAAAAGTGGCCTATAAGACACCCTAAAATTCGCTTTTGGCAATACTGAATATTTAAGATATGTGTTGCCGTATTAAGAAGTTGCTCCTTACTCAAACATAGTTTAGGTGTTGGCTGTGAATACTTACACTACACCCAGAGAAACTAGACTGCTGATATCAGAAAACACTGTCTGCTGACATGAAATCAAATTGTGTGAACTTATCAATAACAGTAAAAGTACTTACTACGTATTAGTATTTATTTCCCCAATTTTTGGCGTACGTTGTTTAAATATGATTTTAGGAGTAAATTTGTCTGCTGTTATTTCAAACCGTTAAAAATGTATACAATTGTAGGAAATTAGAAAAAACTTTATGTTATATCCCCACAAAATTTTGTAGACGATATGAAACATAAAACTTTTTTTTATGTATATATTACATATTTAGGCTGTATTTATTCATCATCATCTAAAGCAGCAGAAAATGTTTCAAATTTTTGCAAAATTTACTGCTGTTTCATTTTAACCTGATTTTCTGATGTTATAGCTAACATTTTTGATGTCTTTACCATCAAATTCTAAGAAACGACCCATCCAGAAGATGTTTTACGAACTACTATTCAGACTTTGCCATTTTCAATGATATACAAAAGAGTTTTTGAAATGTTTTAGTTTACGCTTGAAGAAGAACACAAATATTGATCAAAAGTTCTTATATAAGATTCCCTAACGCTGTAAGTGTTGTCTTACATCTATTCAATTTATTGTAATTTTGAGGTGCACAGGTGTGAAAAATGAAGGCCCGAAAACTTAATAACATTTTTAAATCCTTAATTTTGCATTATTTTACTACACTTTAAATTAGAGCTTAAGCCATTTCATAATTGTATGTCCTCACAGATGTGGTTAATAATCCACAAGTAAAGCTTAAGAACGACGAGACAACTGTTATTGTTTTAGGTAATCACACCAAGGCAATTGACTGCATCAACCACAATATCTCTTTGGGAAATAGGTAGATCATTTAAGATTTTCTTACACTGCCACCTGTCTAATATTATAACATTTCTCTAAGAACCAAAAGGTACACTTTCACCCATATCCGCAAATGATGTACCAAAAAAAGGATCCGATTGGTGCAAGCAAAATATAAATAAGTAAAAGCGTGCTAAGTTCGGCCGGGCCGAATCTTATATACCCTCCATCATGGATCGCATTTGTCGAGTTCTTTTCCCGGCATCTCTTCTTAGGCAAAATAGGATATAAGAAAAGATTTGCTCTGCTATTAGAGTGATATCAAGATATGGTCCGGTTTGGACCACAATTAAATTATATGTTGGAGACCTGCGTAAAATGTCAGCCAATTCGAATAAGAATTGCGCCCTTTGGGGGCTCAAGAAGTAAAATAGAGAGATCGATTTATATGGGAACTGAATCGGGCTATAGACCGATTCAGACCATAATAAACACGTATGTTGATGGTCGTAAGAGGATCCGTCGTACAAAATTCCAGGCAAATCGGATCATAATTGCGACTCCTAGAGGCTCAAGAAGTCAACCATACTCAGCACAGTTTTTGGAAGTTATAGTAAAACACCTCATGCAAAATTTGAGCCAATTCGGATAAAAAATGCGCCCTCTAGTGGCTTAAGAAGTCAAGACCCGAGATCGGTTTATATGGCAGCTATATCAGAATATGTACTGATTTCAACCATACTTAGCACAGTTGTTGTAAGTCGTAATAAAACACATCATGCAAAATTTCAACCATACTTTCAACCATACTCAGCACAGTTGTTGGAAGTCATAACACATAATACTTTTGAAATTTAGGCGCTTTTAACAATGAATAGACTAACACACTTCTGCAATTCTTGGACCGGTACCAGCTGGGCCGAACTTTCATAGACTGGATGCCATATTTAAGGTAAAAGATGGATAAGGTGTGTGTCTCATAGCATCGAGTTAAGAGATAATGTACCGCAGGACATGCTGCAGGGATACCACTATTATATTTGGTGACTACTACAAACTGCTTGCTGAAGAGCTACTTGAACCAGCCAACATGCATACTGGTTTAAAATACTCTTGACGGGAAAGTTTCCTAGCCATCTTTGGAATGGCATTTAACTGGGCAGTACCGATGGATATCACCATCAATCCAGAGAATACGGAGATCTGCATTTTCTTAAGGGGACCTTCGTTTCCGGGATAGAACGATCTCAGTATCAGATACAGTTAAATTCTTGAAATGATCTTGAACAGAAAACTGAGCTGGAAGTAGCACATTCAGGATCTTTGTTGAAAAAGCCGAGGACTGAATCTCAAGATGGTCCACTGGCTGGAAAGTTTGACTAGGACGATTCTGACTTACGCCGATTCTGACTTACGCATGGTGGACCACAAAGGAGAATAAGTGCAACGTAAAAATGTTAAAACAGCTCCATCGGACAGTTATCTTGGGATAAGTAGGGCTTTGAGAATCACGTCGACCAGAACGTTGGAAACCATTTTGAATATCAGCCCCTTAGTTTTACGGATAAAGTATGAGGTATTACTCGTAGCTAAAACAAAGTGAAATGGATTAAAGGTAGGAGCAGGCAGCATCAATGTTAGATTTTATATCTAAAACCATTAGGAAGTGATGGAGCTGCAGAGGTTTCGAATCGAAAACCTGTGTTATTACAACCAAGGATGCTGAATAAACGAGTGTTACCCTAGCTCCAATGCCACGTGGTACCTACTATCTTCACCATGAATACGATATCCAACATGTTGGAAAGTCAATTAACTTAAAATTTCAGCCAAAGCACCTTGTCGAAACTTGAGAAGTAGAATCAAGAGATCGGTTCATATGGGACCTATATCCAAATATGAACCTATTACCTTAGTTGTGTAAAATTTTCAAATGACCGGATTTATTTGCTGAAACGCTAGCGTAATTTTGACCCACCGTGAAATGGACAGAGCTTGACCGACTTGATCATAGTGATCAAGAATATTAATATTAAGGTCTTACAAATGGAATGAGGAAATTAGTGTATCACCATCCTACGGTGGAGTTTACAATAATAATGAGTCGACGATATGATGCAAAAAGGGAAAAATATTTAATATACCGCTGTCGGTATCGCTGGTGCTTTGAAAAGTTGAGCATAAAAGCTAACAAACCAAAATTTTGTTTAAGCATCTTGTACTTATTGTGCAAATCGTCTATATCTCTCCTCTATCTGTCAGCCAGGCAGGCCAGGCCATAAGTCTGCGTCTCTGGGAAACAATTTCTTTCTTGTGCGTGAGTTTGGTTGTGTATATTGAACGTCCGTTTATTTGTTTATATGTGTTTGTGTGCAATGCTAAATGGATGAATGAAATTCGATACTATTATTATGTGGATCGAATCTTGGGGATTCATTTTATTGTCAATCGTTGAAATTGTTGACGACGATGAGTTCGTTGTTGTTGCTTCTGTTGTCTGCTGTATTATTGAAGGTTGGTTATATGTTTGCTGTTCCAGCAAATGATTGCTGTTTCACATAATTATAGATTTCCTTATTTCTCGGTGTCATTTACCAAACGGTCCTCACTCCCCCATACAACATTACATCGTTGGATGATAATTGGCAAAATACAATGAGGAACTGGTTCCATTTGTTCCGGCTTCATCTTTGACAAACAACTGTAGGGATTTAATGTTATACAAATTAATAAAAATAAAATAAATAAAGAAAATAGCAAACTTTTACAGTCTAATGCATATACATTTAAAAAAAGCTCTATAAATCGAAGATAGGTAAAATATGCATTTACAAACAAAACATAGCCTATTTCATCCTCAATAAACCTATTTTAAATTTGAAAAAGTTATTATTGGTTTAACTTTTGTTTAGCACCATAATAAAATAACATATCTCAATGCAACGAGCATAAACCCATATGAATGAATGCGAAACAAGTAAAATCACGCTTAGGTCGGCCGGGCAAAATCTTTTTCATTTACTATTATGGTATTTTTATATTAATGGATCTGTCTTAGCATGAATATTTCCGCCAAATTCGACATAAATTTAAAAACAAGAAAAAGCGTGCTAAGTTCGGCCGGGCCGAATCTTATATACCCTCCACCATGGATCGCATTTGTCGAGTTCTTTTCCCGGCATCTCTTCTTAGGCAAAATAGGATATAAGAAAAGAGTTGCTCTGCTATTAAAACGATATCAAGATATGGTCCGGTTCGGACCATAATAAACACGTTTATTGATGGTAACGAGAGGATCCATCGTTTCAGGCATATCGGATAATAATTGCGACCTCTATGGGTCAAGAAGTCAAGATCCCAGATCGGTTTATATGGCAGCTATATCAGGTTATGAACCGATTTGAACCTTATTTGACACAGTTGTTGAAAGTAAAAATAAAATACGTCATGCAAAATTTCAGCCAAATCGGATAGGAATTGCGCCCTCTAGAAGCTCAAGAAGTCAAATCCCCAGATCTGTTTATATGACACCTATATCAGGTTATGGACCGATTTCAACCATACTTGGCACAGTTTTTGGATATCATAAAGCATATCATAAATACTTCGTGCAAAAATTCATTCAAATCGGATAAGAATTGTGCCTTCTAGAGGCTCAAGAAGTCAAGACCCAAGATCGGTTTATATGGCAGCTATATCAGGTTATAAACCGATTTCAACCATACTTGGCACAGTTGTTGGGTATTATAACAAAACACGTCGTGCGAAATTCCATTCCAATCGGATAAGAATTGCGCCCTCTAGAGGCTCAAGAAGTCAAGACCCAAGATCGGTTTATATGGCAGCTACATCAGGTTATGGACCGATTTGAACCATACTAGGCACAGTTGTTGGATATAATAACAAAATACGTCGTGCAAAATTTCATTCCAATCGGATAAGAATTGCGCACTCTAGAGCCTCAAGAAGTCAAGACCCAAGATCGGCTTATATGGCAGCTATATCAGGTTATGAACCGATTTGAACCATACTTGGCACAGTTGTTGGATATCATAACAAAACACGTCGTGCAAAATTTCATTTCAATCGGATAAGAATTGCGCACGCTAGAGGCTCAAGAAGTCAAGACCCAAGATCGGTTTATATCGCAGCTATATCAGGTTATGGACCGATTTAAACCATACTTGGCACAGTTGTTGGATATCATAGCAAAACACATCGTGCAAAATTTCATTCCAATCGGATAAGAATTGCGCACTCTAGAGGCTCAAGAAGTCAAGACCCAAGATCGGTTTATATGGCAGCTATATCAGGTTATGAACCGATTTGAACCATACTTGTCACAGTTGTTGGATATCATAGCAAAACACATCGTGCAAAATTTCATTACAATCGGATAAGAATTGCGCACTCTAGAGGCTCAAGAAGTCATGACCCAAGATCGGTTTATATGGCAGCTATATCAAAACATGGACCGATATGGCCCATTTACAATACCAACCGACCTACACTAATAAGAAGTATTTGTGCAAAATTTCAAGCGGCTAGCTTTACTCCTTCGGAAGTTAGCGTGCTTTCGACAGACAGACGGACGGACGGACGGACGGACGGACAGACGGACGGACATGGCTAGATCGACATAAAATGTCACGACGATCAAGAATATATATACTTTATGGGGTCTTAGACGAATATTTCGAGTAGTTACATACAGAATGACGAAATTATTATACCCCCCATCTTATGGTGGAGGGTATAAAAAGTTCATATGACAGCTATTTTCCATTTTTACACCAATTTAAGAGCCATTTTAATCAAATTGGATTCTAATCACCAGACCGTTTTTTTTTGGGGCTATACCTGTACGGTGCGTGATGTTGTAGTTTGTAGTGGACTCAGATTTTACCAATAGTGAATCCGTTTTCGGATTTATAATCTTCAACAGCTGCCCTCACTTTCGCTCCTGCTGAGAATGAAATAATGATATGGACAACCCTCAAGCAAGAATATTATACAGAGAAGATTAGACAGTTCACAGATAGCGTCGTCTTGGTGTAGGCGATACAATGAGAACCCATTAATTGTTTCTCATTGTATCGGTAAAACTATGAACACGGTAAAACTATGAACACTAGACGGGTTGGAACTTTGAGCTCCGATTTGTATGATTTGCAACTGCAGTCGCGGACAATCAGCGGTTTCGAGTGGAGATTCTCAGAGAAGCAACCCGACAACGGCTCTTGCTTAAATTCTGACTGCCTGTGATACGCGATAAGACAAGGCGATTTAGTGGCAACTTTAAATATACAATGGCTTTAACGATCCCGCAGCGATCGGTGGTATACACCGGAAGAAGCTTGCTTGACGACGACCATATACATATCTAGCGAAAAAAAAAAAACAATTGAGGTTGAGTGCGAAAAACTTTTTCCAGCGTCACATTATTTTATTGACGGAAAACTTATGTTGTTGCTGTCGAAGCCACATTTCCGTATATGAAGGTAGCGATCCTCGTAAAGCTCCATAGGTGAACAAGCTTATTCCAGTCTACAGGACCAATCGCCGCGGGAACATGATGGTTATTTAAAGGCGCCAATACCGTATGGTGCTCATAGCCCCGTGCCGAGCGGAAAACTAATAGTTAATTCTACTCGGACGAAGCAAAGCTAGAAGAGAGATCCCAAAGGCCAAGTTCTATTTCCTCTTGCTAACCATAGCAGGAATGCATCAGGTGGTATGGCTTTAATACTAGATTGTCGAGTGGATAATAATTGCGACCTCTAGGGGTCAAGAAGTCAAGATCCCAGATCGGTTTATATGTCAGCTATATCAGGTTATGAACCGATTTGAACCTTATTTGACACAGTTGTTGAAAGTAAAAATTAAATACGTCATGCAAAATTTCAGCCAAATCGGATAGGAATTGCGCCCTCTAGAAGCTCAAGAAGTCAAGACCCAAGATCTGTTTATATGGCAGCTATATCAAGTGATGGACCGATTTAAACCATACTTGGCACAGTTGTTGGATATCATAACAAAACACGTCGTGCGAAATTTCATTCCAATCGGATAAGAATTGCGCCCTCTAGAGGCTCAAGAAGTCAAGACCAAAGATCGGTTTATATGGCAGCTATATCAGGTTATGGAGCGATTTGAACCGTACTTGGCACAGTTGTTGGATATAATAACAAAACATGTCCTGCAAAATTTCATTTCAATCGGATAAGAATTGCGCACGCTAGAGGCTCAAGAAGTCAAGACCCAAGATCGGTTTATATGGCAGCTATATCAGGTTACGGACCGATTTAAACCATACTTCGCACAGGTGTTGGATATCATAACAAAACACGTCGTGCAAAATTTCATCCCAATCGGATAAGAATTGCGCACTCTACAGGCTCAAGAAGTCAAGACCCATGATCGGTTTATATGGCAGCTATATCAAAACATGGACCGATATGGCCCATTTACAATACCAACCGACCTACACTAATAAGAAGTATTTGAGCAAAATTTCAAGCGGCTAGCTTCACTCCTTCGGAAGTTAGCGTGCTTTCGACAGACAGACGGACGGACGGACGGACATGGTTAGATCGACATAAAATGTCGCGACGATCAAGAATATATATACTTTATGGGGTCTCAGACGAATATTTCGAGTAGTTACAAACAGAATGACGAAATTAGTATACCCCCCATCTTATGGTGGAGGGTATAAAAATCGTACATACCAGCACCAATAACTTGAGATGCAGCAGTATCTTCGCAAGGACGTCGAGGGCGAAGATTTTAATGGACTTCCCAATAGGGAAGTAACAACCAAAATGGTGAAGTCACGCACTATCTTGAAGTTCTCGTCTTCCCTATCTTGAAGTTCTCGCCTGCTAGTTCTCGCTAGCAGCAAAAATTTTAAAGAAAATAATTCCTTTTAAATTTTTATAGACAATTTGTCATTGTCAAATAACCGGAATTGCCAGATAAAACACCAAAAAATTCGAAAAATGTTCAATAATTATTTAATGAAATTATGTGTTTGTGAATACGAAATTTTAAAATCAATTTATTAAGAATAAGTGAAGACGTGCTGAGTTCGGCCGGGCCGAATCTTAGGACCAAGTATGATCGAGAGACCGGTTTACATGGGAGCTATATCAGGTTATAGACTGATTTAGATCGTATTTGGTACAGTTGTTAGAAGAAAATTCAGAATGCAAGATTTCAGCGAAATCGGATAAAAATTGCGGTTTCCAGGGTCTCAAGAAATCAAATCGGGAGATCGGTTATATGGGAGCTATATAAAGTTATAGACCGATGAACATTACTTAGCACAGTTGTTGGATGTCAAACAGAACACTACGTGCAAAATTTCAGCCAAATCGGACAAAAATGCGGCTTCCGGGGGCTCAAGAAGTCAAATCGGGAGATCGGTTTGTATATGAGCTATATCTTAATCTGAATCGACATGGCCCATTTGCAATCCCCAACAATGTTAAGTATACGTGCAAAATTTCAAGTGTATAGCTTTACTTGTTCTACAACTTCCGTGATTTCGGCAGACGGACGGAGATGGCTAGATCGACTTAGAACGTCGAGGCGATCAATAATATTCATACTTTATGGGGTCTTAGACAAATATTTCGAGGTATTACAAAGGGAATGACTAGATTAGTATACCCCCATCCTATGGTGGTGGGTATAAAACTTGCTAAGTTCGAACGGACCGAATCTAATATACCCTCCACCATCTATCTCATATTGCGTTGTTTTTTTAACACACAGACACTTAAAAATGATATTAGGTCAGGTAATAAATTCCAAGTTCCCCATTTTTGTATAAGAATTGTTTCCTGTAGTTGAGTTAAAAATCAAATGGAGAGATTGGATTATGTGATAGCTATTTCAGATTAAGAAACTATTCGGTTTATGCTTGGTATTGATATTGACGGACGAACAAATGGACTGGCCGACAAGGCTAGATCAACATAAAATGTCACGACGATCAATAATATATAAACTTTATAGGGTCACGAAACAATACTTTGAGGTGTTAACGTAATGCCTAGAGTAGTATACGACCTTCTAAGGGTAGAAGGTAAAAATACGCTCAGGATTAGATTATGTGATATTGTGGGAAGCGCATTTAATTGAGGATATCGATGAACGTAAAATAAAATAATTAGGGTATAAGCATTTGATAACTATTTCGGATTCAACAAGAACTGGAGATGTGATAACATATGTGGAAGACAAATTAAGCGTGGAGGCAGGCTATGAAAGCATCGAGTTTTATGACCATTTTCAGATGACTTCAATATAGACTGGCCGAAAAATAATACAAACAATTATATTACAAGAATAACATCATCATCAGAACTATTACTATATTATAACAAACTACTATAAAACAAGTAAAAGCGTGCCAAGTTCGGCCGGGCCGAATCTTATATACCCTCCACCATGGATCGCATTTGTCAATTTCTTTTCCCGGCATCTCTTCTTAGGCAAAAAAAAGGATATAAGAAAAGATTTGCTCTGCTATTAGAGCGATATCAAGATATGGTCCGGTTTGGACCACAATTAAATTATATATTGGAGACCTGTGTAAAATGTCAGCCAATTCGAATAAGAATTGCGCCCTTTGTGGGCTCAAGAAGTAAAATAGAGAGATCGATTTATATGGGATCTGTATCGGCCTATAGACCGATTCAGACCATAATGAACACGTATGTTAATGGTCATGAGAGAATCCGTCGTACAAAATTGCATGCAAATCGGATAATAATTGAGACCTCTAGAGGCTCAAGAAGTCAAGATCCCAGATCTGTTTATATGACAGCTATATCAGGTTATGAACCGATTTGAACCATATTTGGCACAGTTGTTGGATATCGTAACAAAACACGTAGTGCAAAATTTCATTCTGATCGGATAAGAATTGCGCACTCTAGAGGCTTACGAAGTCAAGACCCCAGATCGGTTTATATGGCAGCTATATCAGGTTAAAGACCGATTTAAACCATACTTGGCACAGTTGTTGGATATAATAACAAAACACGTCGTGCAAAATTTCATCCCAATCGGATAAGAATTGCGCACTCCAGAGGCTCAAGAAGTCAAGACCCAAGATCGGTTTATATGGCAGCTATATCAAAACATGGACCGATATGGCCCATTTACAATACCAACCGACCTACACTAATAAGAAGTATTTGGGCAAAATTTCAAGCGGCTAGCTTTACTCCTTCGGAAGTTAGCGTGCTTTCGACAGACGGACGAACGGACGGACGGACAGATGGACGGACATGGCTAGATTGACATAAAATTTCACGACGATCAAGAATATATATACTTTATGGGGTCTCAGACGAATATTTCGAGTAGTTACAATCAGAATGACGAAATTTGTATACCGCCCATCTTATGGTGGAGGGTATAAAAAACACACAAAAATAAATGAAAATTGGATAATTTGACAATATGAATGCATTAAAATATCAGCAGAATGCGAGAGCCAAGAACAATTAAAATCGTGCTAAGTTCGGAAGGGCCGAATCTCGGGAACCAACCAACATGGATTCTGCTAAAATATGGGAGCTATATCTGGTTATAGACCGATTTGGACCGTACATGGCACGGTTTTAGAGAGTCATAACATAAAATTTCAGCCAAATCGGATACAAATTGCGGCTTCAAGGCGCTTAAGAAGTCAAATCGGTTTATATTGTATATATATCAGTTTCTTAACCGATTTAAACTGTACTTGACACAATCGTTAAAAGTCTTAACAGAACGCCGCATGCAAATTTTCTGCTTAATCGGAAGTGAAATCGGGAGATCGGATTATATAGGAGCTATATCAAGTTGTTGGAAGTCATAACTAGTTGGAAGTCATAATTAGTATACCCCCATCCTATGGTGGTGAGTTTAAAAAGAAACAAAGTTGAATGCCTTAGATATTGTTTAGAGAATATATATGGATGACATTAGAATTCAAAAGCAATCGAAAATATGAACGATGAAAGTTTCATAGATCATTGTCTTGAGAATACTGTGAAATAAAGTCAAAGCTAATAAGTGTTGATAGTACTGCGATAGAACGTAATCTGCTCTTCAAGGTTTTATTACTATAAAATTCAGTCCCCAACTAAATATGATGTCGTCAAAATATAAATTTCTTCCAGCGTTATTTTGTAAAATTTATTAGGAGTAAAGGCAATGATCAATTAAAACAAATAAAGAGGCATTAAGTTCAGCCGGGCCGAACTCTGGATACCACCTCGGGTATATATGTAAACACCCTTTCGTCTTAATCCGTTAAAAATTGAATAACTTATGCACCCAAATTCGGCACGGACATTGATAAAGCTTTTATGGGCTTTAGACCCTTTATCGGCAGATCGGTCTATATGACAGCTATATCTAAATATAGTCCGATCTGAACTATATTTAGGTTCTACGTTGGGAATCATAAAACTACTCACTGTTTCAGTTTTCAGCGAAATCGGGTAAAAAATAAAGCTTTTATAGGCTTCAGACCCTTAACCGGGAGATCGGTCTATATAGCAGCTATATCTAAATATAGTCCATTTTGAACCATTTTTAGGTCAGATGTCGGTAGGCTTAAATAACCTACTGTTTCAAATTTACCCACCCACTGTTTATAAATTTATTTATCGGCAAATCGGTATATATGGCAGCCATATATAAATATGGTCCGATCTGAACCATATTTGTGTCAGATATCGGGAAGCCTTAATATACTCACTGTTTCCAATTTCAGCGAAATCTTATAAAAAATAAAGCATTCATGGGCATTAGACCCTTTATCGGCAGATCGGTCTATATAGCAGCTATATCCAAATATGGTCCGATTTGGCCCGTTTAAGAACTAAATCAGCGTGCATAAAAAATACGTATCTGTACCAAATTTCAGCTCAATATCTCAATTAGTGAAGTCCGTAGAGTGATTACAGCAGACGGACGGACAGACACAAGGACATCGTTAAATCGTCTTAGAATTTTAGGACGATCCGAAATATATGTCCTTTGTAAGGTCGGAAATTGATATTTCGATGTGTTGCAAACGGAATGACTAAATGAATATACCCCCTATCCTATGATGGGGGTATACATAGAATCTGTATATATAAAGGGTTATTTTTATACCCTCCACCATAAGATGGGAATATACTAATTTCGTCATTCTGTTTGTAACTCCTCGAAATATACGTCTGAGACCCCATAAAGTATATATATTTATGATCTGTCCATGTTTTGATATAGCTGCCATATAGAACGATCTTGGGTCTTGACTTCTTGAGCCTCTACAGGGTGCAATTCTCGTCCGATTTGACTGAAAGTTTGCATGTGGTGTTTTGGTATCACCTCCAACCATACTCCTAAGTATGGCTCAAATCGGTCTATGTTTTGATATAGCTGCCATATAAACCGATCTTGGGTCTTGACTTTTTGAGCTTCTAGAGGGCGCAATTCTTGTCCGATTTGACTGAAATTTGTCATGAGGTGTTTTGTTATGACTTTCAATAAATGTGCTTAGAATGGTATATAACCTGACATAGCTGCCATATAAACCGATCTGGGATCTTGACTTCTTGAGCCTCTATAAGGTGCAATTCTCATCCGATTTGGCAGAAATTTTATACAACGGCTTCTCTCATGACCTTCAACATGCGTGTTTAATATGGTCTGAATCGATCAATAGCTTGATACAGCTCCTATATAAACTTATTTCCCGATTTTGCTTCTTGAGAACCTACAAGGCGCAATTCTTATCCGAATGAACTGAAATATTACACAATGACTTCTGCAATGTTCAGCGTTAATTTACGGTCCAATTCAATATAAACCGATTTGACTTCTTGAGCGCCCTGAAGCCGCAATTTGTATCCGATTTGGCTGAAATTTTATTTTATGACTCTCTAAAACTGTGACATGTATGGTCCAAATCGGTCTATAACCAAATATAGCTCCCACATTTTAGCAGAATCCATGGTGGTTGGTTCCCGAGATTCGGCCCTTCCGAACTTAGCACGATTTTACTTGTTCTTGGCTCTCGCATTCTTTTGATATTTTAATTCATTCATGGTGTAAAATTTTGCAATTTTCAATTATTTTTGTGTGTTTTTTTATAGTAGTTTGTTATAATATAGTAATAGTTCTGATGATGATGTTTGTATTATTTTTCGGCCAGTCTATATTGAAGTCATCTGATAATGCTCATAAAACTCGATGCTTTTCATAGCCTGCCTCCACACTTAATTTGTCTTCCAAATATGTTATCACATCTCCAGTTCTTGTTGAATCCGAAATAGTTATCAAATGCTTATACCCTAATTATTTTATTTTACGTTCATCGATATCCTCAATTAAATGCGCTTCCCACAATATCACATAATCTGATCCTGAGCGTATTTTTACCTTCTACCCTTAGAAGGTCGTATACTACTCTAGGCATTACGTTAACACCTCAAAGTATTGTTTCGTGACCCTATAAAGTTTATATATTATTGATCGTCGTGACATTTTATGTTGATCTAGCCAATATCAATACCAAGCATAAGCCGAAAAGTTTCTTAATCTGAAATAGCTATCACATAATCCAATCTCTCCATTTGATTTTTAACTCAACTACAGGAAACAATTCTTATCCAAAAAGGGGGACTTGGAATTTATTACCTGACCTAATACCATTGTTAAGTGTCTGTGTTTTAAAAAAACAACGCAATATGAGATAGATGGTGGAGGGTATATTAGATTCGGTCCGTTCGAACTTAGCAAGTTTTATACCTACCACCATAGGATGGGGGTATACTAATCTAGTCATTCCCTTTGTAATACCTCGAAATATTTGTCTAAGACCCCATAAAGTATGAATATTATTGATCGCCTCGACGTTCTAAGTCGATCTAGCCATCTCCGTCCGTCTGCCGAAATCACGGAAGTTGTAGAACAAGTAAAGCTATACACTTGAAATTTTGCACGTATACTTAACATCGTTGGGGATTGCAAATGGCCCATGTCGATTCAGATTTAGATATAGCTTATATATTTATAAACCGATCTCCCGATTTGACTTCCTGATTTGGTTGATTTGGCTGAAATTTTGCACGTAGTGTTCTGTTATGACATCCAACAACTGTGCTAAGTAATGTTCATCGGTCTATAACTTTATATAGCTCCCATATAACCGATCTCCCGATTTGATTTCTTGAGACCCTGGAAACCGCAATTTTTATCCGATTTCGCTGAAATCTTGCATTCTGAATTTTCTTCTAACAACTGTACCAAATACGATCTAAATCAGTCTATAACCTGATATAGCTCCCATGTAAACCGGTCTCTCGATCATACTTGGTCCTAAGATTCGGCCCGGCCGAACTCAGCACGTCTTCACTTATTCTTAATAAATTGATTTTAAAATTTCGTATTCACAAACACATAATTTCATTAAATAATTATTGAACATTTTTCGAATTTTTTGGTGTTTTATCTGGCAATTCCGGTTATTTGACAATGACAAATTGTCTATAAAAATTTAAAAGGAATTATTTTCTTTAAAATTTTTGCTGCTAGCGAGAACTAGCAGGCGAGAACTTCAAGATAGTGCGTGACTTCACCATTTTGGTTGTTACTTCCCTATTGGGAAGTCCATTAAAATCTTCGCCCTCGAAGTTAGATACTGCTCCATCTCAAGTTATTGGTGCTGGTATGTAAGAGTTTTTTTAAAATATTACGTTAATGTAATGTTCAAAGTAGGTGACAATTACCTCCCTAAACTCCAAGACTTTTTCTTGACCCTACCGCCTTGGTAGTTATCGCTTCTACAATGTTCCGCGTTTATTTACGGTCCGAATCGGACTTTAACTTTAAATAGATCCAATAGCATAAAGTTCTTATTCATTATTCTTTGTTTGCCTAAAAATATAATACCGCGCATAGAACTCAACAAATGCGATCCATGGTGGAGGGTATATAAGATTCGGCCCGGCCGAACTTAGCACGCTCTTACTTGTTTGTTTATAGATTATTTCATGCAATTGTTGACCGTGACTGCGCCTCAAAAAGTCCATCCACTTAGTCCAATTTTGGCATACTCTTTCCAACATTTCGGCTGGTATCCCACGAATAAATGCTTCAGTGTAGTCTTCCAATGCGTCAATGGAAGCGGGCTTGTCTGTATAGGCATGAGCCTTAACATACTACCACAAAAAATAGTGTAAAACTCGCCCCTGTGGAATGTGGTGTTGTCTTGTTGAATCCACATGTTATGCAAGTCAGCCTCTTACATTTTGGGCAAAAAAACAAGTTTGATATCTTCTCACGGTAGCACTCACCATTTACAGTTAAGCTACGATTCGCATCATCTTAAGAAGTACGGTCTAATGATGCCGCCAGCATATAAACCGCACCAAACAGACTTTTGCTGAGTGCATTACTCTTGCAATGCTTCTGGATGATCTTCACTTCAAAATCGACAATTCAGCATATTTATGTACTCAGTGAGCCAAAAGTGAGCTTCATCGCTGACAACAATTTTTCGATAAAAAAGTGGATCAACTTTGCTAGAGCCCATTCACTAAAAATTCTGCATTGCGGAAGGTCGTTCGGCTTCAATTCTTGCACCTGCTGTATTTTGAAAGGCTTCTAACCTAAATCCTTTTGTAAAATTTTCCACGTTGTTGAGTAACGGAGGGTCAAAAGCTTTAAACGGCGATGTATCGATAGTTGATGGTCGTCATTAACAATGAAGATGTTTCACAGTGAAACAAAACACGAAACGTGCGTGAGCTGTTTAAACCCCAACGATGAAAGATACACCAAAAAGATAACAGCCTAAACAAGTAAGAGCGTGCTAGGTTTATATGGGAGCTGTATCAAGCTATTGATCGATTCACACCATATTAGAAACGTATGTTGAAGGTCATACTTGGATCTAGACTTCCTGAGCCAATAGGGCAATTCTCATCCGATTTGGCTGAAATTTTGCATGATGTGTTTTGTTATGACTTTCAATAACTGTGCTAAGTATGGCCAAATCGGTACATAACCTGATATAGCTGCCATATAAACCGATCTGGGATTTTAAATTCTTGAACCTATAGAGGGCGCATTTCCTATCCGATTTGGCTGAAATTTTGTATGAGGTGTTTTGTCATGACATCCAACAACTGTACTAAGTATGGTTCAAATCGGCTTATATGACAGCTATATAACCTGATATAGCTGCCATATAAGCCGATCTAGGGGCTTGACTTCTTGAGCTTCTGGAGGGCGAAATTCTTATCTGATTTTGTTGAAATTTGTGCATCAAAAATCGAAATATGATCCGATTTTTGAGTACAAACCACTGTTCAATTGTGTATAACAAAATATTGGTCTTTTTAGTAGCTATATCTAAAAATAAACCGATCTGAACCATATACAACATGGGTGTCGAAAAGCCTAAAATAAGTAAATGTGTCCAATTTCAGTTAAATCGGATTATAAATACGCATTTTTTGGGGCCATGGCTTTAAATCGAGATATCGGTCTATATGGCAGCAATATGCAAATCTTGATCGATTTAGACAAAATTGCAGAAATATGTGCAGGGGCTTAACTTAACTCTCTGTCCCAAATTTCTGCAACATCGGAAAATAAATGCGCCTTTTATGGGCCCAAAACATTAAATCGAGGGATCGGTCTACATGGCAGCTATATCCAAATCTGGACCGATCTAGGCCAAATTCACGAAGGATGTCACAACGCACTGTCCCAAATTTCAGCAAAATCGGATAATAAATGTGGCTTTTATTGGTCTAAGACCCAAATCTGCGGATCGGTCTATATGGGGGCTATATCAAGATATAGTCCGATATAGCCCATCTTCGAACTTAACCTGCTTATGTGACAAAAAAAGAATCTGTGCAAAGTTTCAGCTCAATATCTCTATTTTTGAAGACTCTAGCGTGATTTCAACAGACAGACAGACAGACGGTCAGACGGACGGACATTCCTAGATCGTCTTAGATTTTTACGCTGATCAAGAATATATATATATACTTAATGGGGTCGGAAATGGATATTTCGATGTGTTGCAAACGGAATGACAAAATGAATATACCCCCATCCTTCAGTGGTGTTCCTTATAGACTCAGAAACTGCTGAACCGATTTTCTTGACATTTTCACAGATGGTGCATATTGATCCCATGGTGAAAATGGGGTATTAAATTTTCTGATATCTAAAGGGGCGGACCCTCTCCCTTACCCTAATTTTAAAAAAATTTAAATTTCGGTGATGTGTATTGCTATTTAAGCGAAATTTTGTGTGCTATCTTATAGTAACCTACAAACAAAAATTTGGTATCCAAATTTTGGATGGGGTACCTAGGGGGCCGCCGCACCACCAAAACCAACCAAATATATATATATAGTCCAATCACGACAATATGTGACTCAAATGAAAGGTATTTAAGAGTAGAAAACGTATCTGATATCCAATTGTCTTACCAAGTGTTTGGGGGACCGCCCCAACCCCCAAAACACCCCTAAAACGGACATATTTACCGACCATGGCAATACGAATCTAATATCAAAATGTGTGACCAAGTGTTGGCCACCCAACCTAAAAACACCACCAAACAGGACTTATTTACTGACCATCGCAGTATGGGGCTCAAATAGAAGGTATTTGAGTGTAGAATACGAATATGATATCCAAATGTGGAACCAAGTGTTTTGGGGACCACCCCTTCCCTAAAACAACCCCAAAGGGCACAAATTTACGAGCATGGCAATATGGGGCTCAAATAAAAGGTCTTTGGAAGTACCCCACGGATCTGATATCAATATTCGGGAAAGAGTTTCTAAGGGGCCAACCCACCCCATAACACTTAAATAGGAAGTATTTGCTGACCATTGCAATATGGTGCTGAAGTAAAAGGTACTTTAGTACTCTAAAGCTTACACATATTTCCGAAGCTGATATATATATTCAGAGAAAGTCACTGAATGGCCGCCCCATCCCCCAAAACACCCCCCAAACCGGACATGTTTGCCGACTATGCAAGTATGGGGCGCAAATGGAAGGTGTTTTGGAGTAGGCCACGAATCTGATATCAACATGCGGGACCAACTGTTTAGGGGACGTCCCACCCCCAAAACAACCCCCAAATAGGACGAATGTGCTCACCATGGCAATTTGGGTCTTCAAGAGAGTGGAGCTCTCCACAAAGCGGACATATTTGCAAATTTTGCAATAAGGGGTATTTGAAGTTAGAAAACGAATTTGATATCCAATATCGGGTTCAAATAAATGATATTGAGAGTAGAGCACGATTATGATTTATTTTCAGGGCTAAGGGTTTGGGGGACAACCCCACTCAACAACACACACCTAAATCGGACATATTTACCGACCAGGTCAATGTGGGGCTTAAATGAAAAGTATTGGGAAGTAGAGCACGAAATTGATACCCATTTTTGGGACAAATTTTCTGGGGGTCTACAATTATATATTGACCATCGTAATATGGGGCTCAAGTAAAGGTATTTGGGAGTAGAATACGAATCTGATCACCAAATGTGGCACCATGTATTTGGGACACCACCCCTTCCCCAAGAGTACAAATTTACCGACCAAATGAAAGGTATTTGGGATTAGAAAACGAATATGATAACCAATTTTGGGGCCAAGTGATTGGGTACGTCTCATCCCATAAACTTCCCTCTAACCAATGGCAATATGGGATCAATATGTATGGTATTTGAGAGAAGAGAACGATGAGGATATTTTTGTTAGGGCCAAGTGTCTGGGGACCAACTCACCCTGAAAACACCCATAAATCGGACCGGTCAAGGCAATATGGGACTCAAATGAAGGTATTTGGGAGTAGATCACGAAATTCATACCCACTTTTGGAACCACTGGGGGTCCACACCACCCCCTACACCCAACAACCGCCACCCTGGGAGCCTTCTTACTCCCATAATCCCCATGAGTTTATCGGGCTCAAATAAAGTTCCTTAAGAATGGAATACATCTAATATCCAAACTCAAATGACCATAAACCCGTTGAGCGAATTCATAAATCAGTAAAGATCATATGGGATTCAGATTAAGGCATTTAATTGTTAAACTGCTAGCCAAGCGATATATAATTTAAAACTACTTTTTTAAAATACTGGTGTTAACTAGTATAATTCGTCGACGCGTGTATTTCGACATATGTACATAGAAACATACACATTTGAAAAGCATGTAATAATACTCCATTCATTGCTAGAACAGGCAAAGAAAGCACTAAGACTCATATTTGATTTGAAGCTAGATAATTGTAAAATCCCAACTTTGGCATGTTTTTTGACTAATTTTGACAGTACGGATACACACACACCCACGAACAGCTGTTTTTTAATGAACAAAACAGGGCTAAGTTAAATATAACAAATTGAAAATTGGTAAAGTTTCTTAAATTAATTCAAGTGCTGACAATCAAGTGTAAATTTCAATACAGACTCAGTTGTCACAACCAAACCCCCATCCTGCTATGTAGTAGTAGGATGTACAGTGAAGACGACCACACTCACACGTACGCAAACAAGGAAATGAATTCTCTGCCACGCTTGAAAAGCATTTTTCTGTGGTATGGCGAACGTGTACGTGAGTATGTCTGAATGCGCTGTTGGATGCGTGCGAATGTATTTGTCCTTCGTTTCTAGAGCCTATTATGCATGTATTTGAGAAGATATTTGAATTAATTTTTCGCATGAACAATTATGAAATTAATTTTCGTTTACATATTCACTTTTGTTCCCGTGCATGCCTTCTGGATTTCTTGACTTTGCTCGAAATTTCATGACAACTGACACATTAAATTTGTTGCCATCTGAATTGCCTTCTGTCATTCAATTGCGACCGACTTAATTTCCGTTTCCTACGACGTATATTTTGAAGTCACTTTATTCTTCAAAAAGAAAAAAACGAAATGAATGCACAGGCGAATCCTATTTAATCGTTATGCCAAATATTTCAATATTGAACCCAATGGACTTCTAAATAGCAAACATTAAAGCAATAAACAATGGCTATTCGCAATAACTATTTGTTGTCGGAAAATTCCATCGGAAAATCTTCCCATGTTTTCTACCCTCGGTCATGAAATATTTATTAGTTCGAATGATTTTTTTGAAATACAGCGCTAAATGTATGGATGAAGATAAGCCAAAGGACAAGCGGGCAATTAGAAAGGCAGTACAATTATACCTCGATTTAATTCGACATTAAAATTACTCTAAAATATACAAGTAGAAAGGCCACCACCACCTCGGCTGGTGGGCCGGGCCGGTGGTTATTATACCCTCCACCCTCTTTCATCAAAATCCGGTGAAAATTGCATACCTTATATCCCATAGCAGTTATATCGAAATATGAGCCGATTTGGACCAAATACTTATAAGTACAAGTCACTGTTCAATTGTGTTTAACAAAATATTATAATTTTTAGTGGCCATATCTAAAAATGAACCGATCTGAACCATATACAACATGGATGTCGAAAAGCCTAACATAAGTCAATGTGTAAAAATTCAGTTAAATCGGATTACAAACGCGCATTTTTTGGGGCCAAGACTTTAAATCGAGATATCGGTCTATATGGCAGCAAAATGCAAATCTTGATCGATCTAGACCAAATTGCTGAAATATGAGGAGGGGCTCAATTTAACTCTCTGTCCCAAATTTCTACAACATCGAAAAATAAATGCGCCTTTTATGGTCCCAAAACATTAAATCGAGAGATCGGTCTATATGGCAGCTATATTCAAATCTGGACCGATCTGAGTGAAATGGAAGAAGGATATCGAAGGGCCTAACACAACTCACTGTCCCAAATTTCGGCGACATCGGACAATAAATTAGTTTTTTATGTCCCCAAAACCTAAAACCGAGAGATCGGTTTAAATATCAGCTATATCTAAATCTAGACCGATCTGTGCCATAATGCAGAATTATGTCAAGGGGCTTAACTTAACTCACTGTCCCAAATTTCGGCGACACCCTAAATCAGACGATCGGTCTATATGGCAGCTATATCCAAATCTGGACCAATCTGAGCCAAATTAACGAAGGATGTCGAAGGGCCTAACACAACTTACTGTCCCAAATTTCACCAATGTCGAATATTAATTGTGGTTTCAACGGGCCTAAGACCCTAAATCGGAGGATCAGTCTATATGGCAGCTATATCCAGATCTGGACCGATCTGAGCCAAATTCACGAAGGTGGGCATAAAAATACTACAAAGTAAAGTTTTCATTCAAGTTTTTTTTGCTTGTTAAGGCGAAGATCATTTTATTATACCCTCCACCATAGGATGGGGGTATACTAATTTCGTCATTCTATTTGTAACTACTCGAAATATTCGTCTGAGACCCCATAAAGTATATATATTCTTGATCGTCGTGACATTTTATGTCGATCTAGCCATGTCCGCCCGTCTGTCCGTCCATCCGTCCGTCTGTCTGTCCGTCCGTCTGTTTGTCGAAAGCAAGCTTACTTCCGAAGGAGCAAAGCTAGCCGCTTGAAGTTTTACACAAATACTTCCTATTAGTGTAGGTCGGTTTGTATTGTAAATGGGCCATGTCGGTCCATGTTTTGATATAGCTGCCATATAAACCGATCTTGGGTCTTGACTTCTTGAGCCTCTAGGGGCGCAATTCTTATCCGATTGGAATGCAATTTTGCACGTAGTATTTTGTTATGATATCCAACAACTGTGCCAAGTATGGTTCAAATCGGTTCATAACCTGATACAGCTGCCATATAAACCGATCTGGAATCTTGACTTCTTGAGCCACTAGAGGTCGAAATTATTATCCGATTTGCCTGAAATTTTGTATGACAGATCCTCTCATGACCATCAACATACGTGTTTATTTTGGTCTGAATCGGTCTATGGCCTGATACAGCTCCCATATAAATCGATCATTCTATTTTACTCTTTGAGCCCACAAAGGACGCAATTCTTATTCGAATTGGCAGACATTTTACACAGGTCTCCAACATACAATTTAGTTGTGGTCCAAACTTGTGGTCCATATCTTGATATCGCTCTAATAGCAGAGCAAATCTTTTCTTATATCCTGTTTTGCCTAAGAAGAAATTCCGGGAAAAGAACTCGACAAATGCGATCCATGGTGGACGGTATATAAGATTCGGCCCGGCCGAACTTAGTACGCTTTTACTTGTTTTATAGTTGTCATTTCGTGACGAGCTCAATGATCGACGAGTTTTTGCAATGGAAAAGTCAAGCTAGAGGATTCCACAACACCAACTATGGTATCACTCGTTGTGAGCTCTTGGCTAAAGCTGCCATTTATCATAAAAGATTGGGTGAGCGGGCTTCAAGGTCGTACATTGGTAGGTTTTATTTATATCGAATTCATTGCGAAAACCGCTTTATGATATAGGTACAACACTAACCAAGTTCGACACCCTGTCTACAAGATGTTCTTTTCTATGGCATGTGTTTTGTGTTGTAGTGATGCATTTCTTGTACACACAACTAAAATTACTTCTATGGTACACACATATTCCTGTGGACCTTTCAAAAGTTTAGTTAATAGATCCGGACACTCGTTGCTATTCTGAGTGTCAAAGTTCGAATCCCGTCCGGGCAAGTTTTTTGCCCTAAAGGCGAAGATCATTTTATTTTATAAAGCTGTCTGTTGAAATAACGATACTGCCTTTTAAAATAAAGAGATGGGCTATATCGGACTATATCTTCATATAGCCCCCATATAGACTGATCCTCCGATTTAGGGTCTTAGGCCCATAAAAGCCACATTTATTATCCGATTTTGCTGAAATTTGGGACAGTGAGTTGTATTACGCCCTTCGACACCCTCCTTTAATTTAGCCGAGATCGGTCAAGATTTGGATATAGCTGCCATATAGACAAATCCGCCGATTTAGGGTCTTATTCCCATAAAAGCCACATTTATTATTCGATTTTGCTGAAATTTGGAACAGTAAATTGTATTACGCCCTTTGACATCCTTCTTCAATTTGGCCCAGATCGGGCAAGATTTGGATGTATATAGACCGATCCGCCGATTTAGGGTCTTAGGCCCATTAAGGCCACATTTGTTGTCCGATTTTACCGAAATTTGGGACAGTAAGTTGTGTTAAGCCTCTCGGCATACTTCTGCAATACAGCACAGATCGTTAAGCCCCTCGGCATACCTCTGCAATACAGCACAGATCGGTCCAGATTTGTATATAGCTACCATATAGACCGATCTGTCGATTTAAGGTTTTGGGCTCATTAAAGGCGCATTTATTGTCCGATGTCGCCGAAATTTGGGTCCGTGAGTTAGGTTAAGCCCCTCCACATATTTCTGCAATTTGGCTCAAAGCGGCCCAGATTTGCATATAGCTGCCGTATAGACCGATCTCTCGATGTAAGTTTTTTGGCCGCATTCATTGTCCGATTTCGCCGAAATGTAGGACAGTAAGTTGTGTTGGGCTATTCGACATTTTTCCGAAACTTGGTCGAAATCGGTATAGATTTGGATATGGCTGCCATATAGACCGATATCTTGGTTTAAAGTATTGGCCCTTTAAAAGGCGCATTTATAATCTGATTTCACTGAAATTTGACACAGTGACTTATTTGAGGCTTTTCGACATCCTTGGTGCATATGGTTCAGATCGGTTTATTTTTAGATATATCTACTAAAAAGACCAATATTTTGTTATACACAATAGACTTTTATTTATTAGTATTAGGTCCATATCGGAACATATTTCGATATAGCTGCTATGGGGCATATGCGCATTTTTCACCGGATTTTGACGAAAGGTGGTTTACATATATGCCCGAGGTGGTGGGTATCCAAAGTTCGGCCCAGCCGAATTTAACACCTTTTTACTTGTTTGTTTAAATTTAGATACAAAAGGCCATGCCAGTCATGTGCAAATTAGTAGAGCAATGACAAACGATGTAAGCTGGCTCATCTACATTTCAACATGAATACCTATGGATGGACCAGGTAGCTTCTTTACAATAATATTCCACAAATTAGAATCATCTCTTCCAACAAAATTTCTAAACAAATTCTAAACCATAAGAAGTAGGATAAAATTTTTAAAGCAGATTTGACAAAACCTCATATTTTTTAAGTAAGAAATGTAGTTTTAGCAGTAAGAAATGTTTGCTAATACAGCAGCACGATGTTTGCTGAAACAGTAGTAATGTTTGCTCTCCTATTTTCAGCTGACAGAATCTTCTGTTTTATCAAAGGTTTTTGCTGTTTTGTCCTGTTGCCATGTTGCAACTCTAGGTCTGTTATGGTACTGGTTGTTTGTTGAAGAAAATTTCATGTATCGTGGTATTTTGACCAATTTAATATATTCGCTTTTGTCAAATCGGATAAAAAAGTAAGAGGGTAGAAATTTTTGGTATGTTTTTGTTGTTGAAAAAGGATGCGTGTCGATCAATGGCTGTGTGTCTCGTTATTTGGTAGACACTTCGCTACTTTTTATGAAGAAATGAGGTTTGGAACAGAGCTACGGAAAAAAATGTGGCTAGAGTTGCTTAGCACAGTTGTTGGAAGTCATAACAGAACACTACATGCAAAATTTCAGCCAAATCGGACTCAAATCGATTTACATGGGAGCTATATCTAAATCTGAACCGATATGGCCCATTTGCAATCCCCAACAACCTACATCAATATTAAGTATCTGTGCTAAATTTCAAGCTGCTAGCTCTACGCGTTTGACCACTATCGTGATTTCGACAGACGAACGGACATGACTAGATCGACTCAGATCGTCGAGGCGATCGAGAACATATATAATTAGGCCTTTTATTCAAAGTGTGACTCTATAATCAACAAGCTAGGGCATGCTCCGCTGCGCCTTCTTTTACTTAATATGGAACAAAACTATCCTTTCCAAATTTATTTTCAACAATTAAAGAGATTTTAGTAAAATACCTTGCTACGAAAAATAGTATATGTATATGGCTTGACTAATAAGATAACAAAATAAATGCCTTTATCTGAATCCCATATTATCTTTATTGGTCTACGAATTCGCTCGAAGGGTTTAGTGTAATTTAAGTTTGGATGTTTGATGTACTCCACTCTTAAAAACATTATATGATCCCGACATTACCATGGGGATTTTGGAAATTGGATGGCCCATAGGGTGGTGATTGGTATGTTTATGTCTGGTTTGGGGCATGGGCCCAAAAAACTATAAATATCGAACTCCACTCTCTTTAAGGCCCAAATTGTCATGGTGAGCAAATGCGTCCTTTTTGGGTTTACTTAAGGGGGTGGGTCGTCCCCAAGACAGTTTGTCCGGAATGCTATCAGATTCGTGGTCTACTACCAAATACCTTTCATTTAAGCCCCATATTGCTATGGTCATAAATTTGTCCTCTTTGGGGGGTGTTTATAGAGGCGGGCAGCCTATGGTTTCTAGTCTTAAATAACTTTCATTTGCGTCCCATAGTGTCGTTTCAGAATTTGGATACCAAATTTTAGTTTTTAGGTTACTATAAGAGATCGTACAAATTTTCGCTTGAATCGAACTACCCCTCTCCAAGATCAGTCGTTTCTGAATTTTAGGATAAGGGGGAGGGTCCGCCCCTCCTTCAGACATCAAAAATGTAGTACCCTATTTTCAACACGGGATCGTTATGCACAACCTGTGAAAATTTTAACAAAATCGCTTCAGCCACTTTTGAGTCTATACGGAACACACAAACAAACAAACCAACAAACCAATAAACAAACAAGCACAAATTGATTTTTACACCCACCACTAAAAGATGGGGGTATATTCATTTTGTCATTCCGTTTGCAACACATCGAAATATCCTTTTAAGACCCTATAAAGTATATATATTCTTGATCAGCGTAAAAATCTAAGATGATCTAAACATGTCCGTCCGTTTGTCCGTCTGTCTGTTGAAATCACGATACAGTCTTTAAACATAAAGATATTGAGATCAAATTTTGCACAGAGTCATTTTTTGTTCATAAGCAGGTTAAGTTCGAAGATGGGCTATATCGGACTATATCTTGATATAGCCCCCATATAGACCGATCCGCCGATTTAGGGTCTTAGGCCCATAAAAGCCACATTTATTATCCGATTTGGCTGAAATTTAGCACAGTGAGTTGTGTTAGGCCCTTAGATATCCTTCATCAATTTGGCCCAGATCGGTCCAGATTTGGATATAGCTGCCATATAGACCGATCCTCCGATTTAGGGTCTAGGGCCCATAAAAGCCACATTTATTATCCGATTTGGCTGAAATTTGGGACAGTGAGTTGTGTTAGGCTCTTAGATATCATTCATCAATTTGGCTTAGATCGGTCCAGATTTGGATATAGCTGCCATATAGACCGATCCTCCGGTTAAGGGTCTAGGGCCCATAAAAGCCACATTTATTATCCGATTTGGCTGAAATTTGGGACAGTGAGTTGTGTTAGGCTCTTAGATATCCTTCATCAATTTGGCTTAGATCGGTGTAGATTTGGATATAGCTGCCATATAGACCTATCCCCCGATTTAGGATCTTAGGCCCATAAAAGCCACATTTATTGTCCGATTTTGCTGAAATTTGGGACAGTGAGTTGTGTTAGGCCATCCGACATCCATCTCTAATTTGGCTCAGATAAGTCCAGATTTAGATATAGCTGCCATATAGACCGATCTCTCGATTTAAGGTATTGCGCCTATACAAGGCTCATTTATTGTCAGATTTTGCCAAAATTTGGGGTAGTGAGTTATGTTAGGCCCTTCGATATTTTTCGTCAATTTGGCTCAGATCGATCCAAATTTGGATGTAGCTGCCATATAGACCGATCTCTCGATTCAAGGTTTTGGGCCAATTAAAGGCCTTTTTATTGTCCGATGTCTCCGAAATTTGGGACAGTGAGCTGTGTTAGGCCCTTCGACATCCTTCCTTAATTTGGCCCAGATCGGTCTAGATACGAATATAGCTGCCATATAGACCGACATCTCGAGTTAAAGTCTTGGCCCCATAAAAGACGCATTTATAATCCGATTTCACTGAAATTTGGCATAGTGACTTATGTTAGGCTTTTCGACATCCGTGTTGTATATCCTTCAGATCGATTTATTTTTAGATGTAGCTGCAAAAAAAGACCAATATTTTGCTATATACAATTGAACAATGATTTGTACTTGTTAGTATTTTGTCCGAATCGGAACATATTTCGATATAGCTGCTATGGGGCATAGGGTATGCATTTTCACCGGATTTTGGCGAAGGGCGGTTACGTACGCTACCAACTCGGCTACTGGGCCGCCCTATATAGGATTTAAGTTGTAAAAAAAAACAAACAAAAGCGTGCTAAGTTCGGACAGGCCGAATCTTATATTCCCTCCACCATTGATCGCATTTGTCGAGTTCTATGCGCGGTATCTCTTTTTAGACAGACATAGAATATTGAATTAGAACTGTTATGCTTTGAGAGCTATATCAAGTTAATGTCCGATTCGGACCATAAATGAATGCTGAACATTGTAGAAGTCATTGTGTAATATTTCGGTTCATTCGCATAAGAATTGCGCCTTGTAGGGGCTCAAGAAGCAAAATAGGGTGAGAGGTTTATATGGGAGCTGTATCAAGCTATTGATGGATTCAGACTATATTATACACGTATGATGAAGGTCATGAGAGAAGCCGTTGTACAAAATTTCAGCCCTCTAGAAGTTCAAGAAGTCATGATCCCAGATCGGTTTATATGGCATCGGTTCTAGAGGCTCAAGAAGTCAATACCCAAGATCGGTTTAAATGTCAGTTATATCAAAACATGAACCGATATCATAACAAACACGTCGTGCAAAATTTCATTCCAATCGGGTAAGAATTGCACCTTCTAGAGGCTCAAGAAGTCATGACCCAAGATCGGTTTAAATGGCTGCTCGATATGGCTAGATCGATATAAAATATCGCGACGATCAAGAATATATATACTTTATGGGGTCTTAGACGCATATTTCGAGGTGTTACAAAAAGAATGACAAAATTAGTACACCCCCATCCTATGGTGGAGGGTATAAAAATATATTAATGTTCACTCAAGAAGTCAATACCCAAGATCGGTTTAAATGTCAGCTATATCAAAACATGAACCGATATCATAACAAACACGTCGTGCAAAATTTCATTCCAATCGGGTAAGAATTGCACCTTCTAGAGGCTCAAGAAGTCATGACCCAAGATCGGTTTAAATGGCTGCTCGATATGGCTAGATCGATATAAAATATCGCGACGATCAAGAATATATATACTTTATGGGGTCTTAGACGCATATTTCGAGGTGTTACAAAAAGAATGACGAAATTAGTACACCCCCATCCTATGGTGGAGGGTATAAAAAGCCGTTGTAGCAGTCTGCTCTGATATTTAAAGGTGAATATTCCAAAAGAAATTTAATTATTTTGCAAACAAAAACATCATTTAATTTTCTCACAAAATTTACAGAAAGGGTGAACATTAATATATTTTTATACCCTCCACCATAGGATGGGGGTATACTAATTTCGTCATTCTGTTTGTAACTACTCGAAATATTCGTCTGAGACACCATAAAGTATGTATATTCTTGATCGTCGCGATATTTTATATCGATCTAGCCATATCGAGCAGCCATTTAAACCGATCTTGGGTCATGACTTCTTGAGCTTCTAGAAGGTGCAATTCTTACCCGATTGGAATGAAATTTTGCACGACGTGTATACACGATAGTATATACAATATATTCTTGATCGTCGCGACATTATATGTCGATCTAGCCATGCCCGTCCGTCTGTCTGTCGAAATCACGCTAACTTCCGAAGGAGTAAAGCTAGCCGCTTGTAATTTTGCACAAATACTTCTTATTATTGTAGGTCGGTTTGTATTGGAAATGGGCCATATCGGTCCATGTTTGGATATAGCTGCCATATAAACCGATCTTGGGTCTTGACTTCTTGAGCCTCTAGAGTGCGCAATTCTTATCCGATTGGAATGAAATTTTGCACGACATGTTTTGTTATGATATCCAACAACTGTGCCAAGTTTGGTAAATCGGTTCATAACCTGATATAGCTGCCATATAAACTGATCTTGGGTTTTGACTTCTTGAGCCTCTAGAGGTCGCAATTATTATCCGATTTGCCTGAAATTTTGTACGACGGATTTTTTCATGACCATCAACATACGTGTTTATTATGGTCTGGATCGGTCTATAGCCCGATACAGCTCCCATATAAATCGATCTCTCTAGTTTACTTCTTGAGCCCCCAAAGGGCGCAACTCTTATTCGAATTGGCTGACATTTTACACAGGTCTCCAACATATAATTTAATTGTGGTCCAAACTGGACCATATCTTGATATCGCTCTAATAGCCGAGCAAATCTTTTTTATATCCTTTTTTGCCTAAGAAGAGATGTGGGGAAAAGAACTCGACAAAAGCGATCCATGGTGGAGGGTATATAAGATTCGGACCAGCCGAACTTATATGGCAGCAATATGCAAATCTTGATCGATCTAGACAAAATTGCAGAAATATGTGGAGGGGCTTAACTTTCTGTCCCAAATTTCTGCAACATCGGAAAAAATTCGCCTTTTAAGGGCCCAAAACATTAAATCGAGAGATCGGTCTTCATGGCAGCTATATCCAAATCTGGACCGATCTGAGTGAAATGGAAGAAGGATGTCGAAGGGCCTATCACAACTTACTGTCCCAAATTTCGGCGGTATCGGACAATAAATAAGCTTTTTATGGGATTAAAACACCAAATTGGAGGTTAGGTCTATATGCCAGCTATATCCAAATCTGGACCGATCTGAGGCAAAATAACGAAGGCTATAGGAGCGCATAACATAACTTACTCTCCAAAATTTCAGCAATATCCGATAATAAATGTGGCTTTTACGGGCCTAAGACCCTAAATCGAAGGATCGGTCTATATGGCAGCTATATCCAAATCTGAACCGATCTGGGTCAATTTGAAGACGGGTGTCGAAGGGCTAAACACAACGCACTGTCCCTAAATCGGCGGATCGGTCTAAATAGGGGCTATATCAAGATATAGTCCGATATAGCCCATCTGCGAACTTAACCTGCTTATGGACAAAAAAAAAATCTGTGCAAAGTTTCAGCTCAATATCTCTATGTTTAAAGACTGTAGCGTGATTTCAACAAACAGACGGACGGACATGTCTAGATCATCTTAGATTTTTAAACTGATCAAGAATATATACACTTTATAGGGTCGGAAATGGATATTTCGAAGTGTTGCAAACGGAATGACAAAATGAATATACCTCCATCTTTCGGTGGAGGGTGTAAAAAATAAATGTTTAAGTTAATTTTTTTATAAATGCGAACGAAACGTGAATTGCAAGTGTTAGTCAGCTATATATTGGGTTGCCTAAAAAGTAATTGCGGATTTTTTAAAAGAGAGTAAATGCATTTTTAATAAAACTTAGAATGAACTTTAATCAAATATATAATTGCCATTTTGTTCGATAACCTCTTGCCATCTTCCTGGCAAATTTAGTATTCCACGCTCATAGAACTTCTGGCCTTTATCTGCGATTTTATAGCCAAGTGCGATTTTATAGCCTCATCATTGCCGAAAGTTTTACCATTTAAGGAGTTCTGCAAAGATCGAAATAAATGGTAGTCTGATGGTGCAAGGTCAGGGCTATATGGTGGATGCATCAAAATTTCCCAGCCAAGCTCGATCAGTTTTTGGCGAGTGACCAAAGATGTGTGCGGTCTAGCGTTGTCCTGGTGGAATATAGTACCTTTACGATTGACCAATTCTGGTCGCTTCTCCTTGATGGCTGTATTCAATTTGTCCAATTGTTGACAGTAAACATCCGAATTAGTCGTTTGGTTCCTTGGAAGCAGCTCAAAATATCGTTCTACTAATCGTACAAATCGTTTTCGACTAACGTTGTTGTAAACAATCCATTTTTCATCTCCAGTTATGATTCGTTTTAAAAACGGATCGAATTCATTGCGTTTAAGATGCATATCACAAGCGTTGATTCGGTTTGTTAAATGAATTTCTTTCAATACATGTGGTACCCATATGGTTACCCATGACGCCAAACAAACAAATGTAAACAAAATTTCGCGCACTTTTTTTTCTAAAGCAAGCAAAAAGTAACAGCTGATAACTGACAGAAGAAAGAATGCAATTACAGAGTCACAAGCCTTTGAAAAAATTTGTCAACGCCGACTATATTACTACTATATTACCGACAATTACTTTTTGGGCAAACCAATAATTTGTACTGTTAGCTTCACTGAAACTTAACAAGTAAAAGCGTGCTAAGTTCGGCCGGGCCGAATCTTATATACCCTCCACCATGGATCGCATTTGTCGAGTTCTTTTCCCGGCATCTCTTCTTAGGCAAAACAGTATATAAGGAAAGATTTGCTCTGCTATTGGAGTGATATCTATGTATGGTCTGGTTTGGACCACAATTAAATTATATGTTGGAGACCTGTGTAAAATGTCTGCCAATTCGAATAAGAATTGCGCCCTTTGGGGGCTCAAGAAGTACAATAGAGAGATCGATTTTTATGGGAGCTGCATCGGGCTATAGACCGATTCAGACCATAATAAACACGTATGTTGATGGTCATGTCGTACAAAATTTCAGGCAAATCGGATAATAATTGCGCCCTTTAGAGGCTCAAGAAGTCAAAACCCAAGATCGGTTTATATGGCAGCTTTATCATGTTATGAACTGATTTGAACCTTATTTAACACAGTTGTTGAATATCATAACAAAACACGTCGTGCAAAATTTCATTCCAATCAGATAAGAATTGCGCACTCTAGAGGCTCAAGAAGTCGAGACCCAAGATCGGTTTATATGGCAGCTATATCAAAACGTGGACCGATAAAAAAAAATTTCAAGCGGCTAGCTTTACTCCTTCGGAAATTATCGTGCTTTCGACAGAAAGACGGAAGGTCGGACGGACATGGCTAGAGCGACATAAAATGTCACGACGATCAAGAATATATTGTATATACTTTATGGGGTCTCAGACGAATATTTCGAGTAGTTACAAACAGAATGACGAAATTAGTATACCTCCATCCTATGGTGGAGGGTATAAAAATGAATAATCATTATTCAATGTTCCCTCTTTGATTAGGCATAAACTGAACATGTTAAACAATTCCATATTTGCAAATAAACTTTTACTTTTAAACCACAGTTTATTACTCGATATAAAAGCTTTAAGGTAAAATATTCATGGGAAGAAGTTATGGCTACTACCTATTTGTATTAGGTAGTAGCCATAACTACTTTATTCGTTCTCTTTATACCTGATACGTTAAAATTAATTGTCATAGAACATGAAAAAAAAAACATTTCTAAGAAATACTTCACTATTTCCAAATTTAAATGTAACGGGGCCATGGCCGTCTTTTTCAAGTTTGGGAAGACTATGATAGGCAAATATCCTTATATTGAGTCATCAGGCGGCGCACTCAATACCGCTTAACGGACAGGGGGCGGACGACGAGACAATCACTAACTTTCTCAATATTGGGAAAACTAAAATAAACAAAGATCCAAATACTAAGGCATCAGACAGTGCAGGGGCGAGATATCCAACAAAACCTAACGAACAGGAACCCGTCGACGGAACCATCAATGACTTTATAGAGATTAGGTAGACTAGGATGGATTAATATCCTAATATTGAAACATCAGGCAGTGCAGTGACAGATAACTCAATGTCATCTAATACACAGGAAACAGACGGTGAGCCATAACATACTCCCAAGAAACCCATTAACTCAAAAATTGGAAGACAAGTATAGGCAAAAATCTTAATATTGCAACATCAGGCAGCGTAATCACGCCACAAAGATGAAAAAGTTTCTCTCAAAAACCCATGGCCAAACTGAAACATTAGTAGACGACATGTTGAGGCTTTAATGAAAAAGCATTTTCCCCAGGTTAACGCGGGACTCACGTAGACACCGGAATCTTGAAATAATCAGGTTGATCGAAGGTTTATCATAACGAAATTTATGGTCAAGGAAGCCATGAGGAGCTTCAAACCACTTTAGTTACCCGGAACTGATGAAATATTACCGGCATTACTACAGAAAGAGGCAGACTATCTGGCGTCTCCTCTGGCCACTATTTTTTTAGCGTGCCTGGGTCCTGTATAAACTCCGAAAAACTGACAGGAGACAAGGGTGGTATTTATACCTAAGCGCGGCACGGCAAGTTATGCGGCACCAAAGGCCTACAGACTTGTAAGCTTTACGTCCTTTCTACTCAGAACGATGAAACGTATTGTGGATACAATGATTAAATACAAACAGCATGCCTATATCAATGAAGGGTCAGTGGAGACTGCCCTGCACGAGGTTGATCATAAAATAGATGAATCCTTCCATGCCCGAACGTACACATTAGCGATTTGCATTGACATCGAGGGGACGGTGCGTACCAACACATTAATCCAATCCTTAGACCAGTACCGGGTACTTAGAGACTGGATAAACCATATGCTAAGGAACAGGTTTTGCTGGCGATGTGGTAATACTTCCTATGGGTAAGAATCCAAACCAGCTATGCAGAAGGGCCAAAAGGTGGACTAATTTCAAGTACCACATTTCATCAACAAAACGATTTCGATATCTGACAGGGTCAAATACTCAGGAGTGATCTTGGATAGGAAACGTAATTGTAAGTGTCGCTCGATATGGGGCCTGAATCCGAGGACAGTTCACTGGCTCGACAGGAGCGTGATAAGACAAATACTTACTTACGCCTCTGTAGTTTGGTGGACTGTTATGGAAAAGGGGTGCAACAAAAGTCCATAAAACAGGTTCAGAGAACATGTTGTATTTGCATGGGCGGAGCGATGAGGACCACGCCCACTAGGGCACTGGATTCTAGACATATAGATTAAGTATTCTTGTTTTTAATTCAAGCTCGAGGTCTTTCTGGAATTTCTCTTTTCTTTATTATTTATGCATCGACATTTCGCATTTCAATCAAATGCATTTTCAAGATATGGTCTACAAGAAATTAAATTTATTTTTAAACTATTGACATCACTGTATCTATTTTTTATTTAACTTACATACTTAAGTGAGAAACAAAACACAAACAACAATTTTATAGTTATGCGAACGTCTGCAACAGTCGTTGTCTGCTTTGCTACTGTTGTGAAGTTATTATTGTACTTTGTTCACTCGTTGTACCAATATTCTATAGTCTCGCGTATCCCTCTGTGTCTGCTTTGTAATTCATGCGTTTTGTTGTTGTCGTGTTGATGATGTGCATAGTTTTTAGTGTTAGTCTCTTGTTGTAATTTATCTCGTAATCTATTATTCTTACTTTCTCTAAGTCTGGCTCATGGTGTTCTGTTGCACAGTGCTCTGCTAATACCATTTTTTGGTGTGTGTTTCTACTTCTTTATTTAATGTCAGATTTATGGCCTGCCAGTCTAGTTTTTAGTTATTTTTGGTGGTTCCGATATATAATTTTTGGCACCCGGTAGTTGCATCTTCATTTGATTTGATCTCGTTTACTACATTCGATTTCTCCATCAGTGTCAGTAAATAAGGATCTAAGTGTGTTTCTGGTTTTGTGTGCGATTTGTATTTTGATTTTTCTATGCAATTTGCGTTTTTAAATCTCTGACAGTTTTGGTACATATGTTATGGATTTGTATGTTATTGGTTCTCCCCCATACTGTTCATTGATTTTTTTTAATAATGATTCAATGACTGTTAATGGGAAACTATTATTTTGAAGGATATTGATGATTTTCTTTTTGGATGGTGTAAATGATAATTTAATATTCTGCCTGATGATGAAGGCTTCTGATACCAGTTGATTAAAATATTGCTGTCGTATAAATTGCATATCCAAGTATGGTAAACTATTGTTTTCTTCTGTTTCTATTGTGAAATTGATGCTTGAATTAAAACCATTGGATGTTGCCAAGATTTGTCTATTGCACTTGTTTTGCTTATCCTAAAAAGGTGGTCCACATATTTCGTCAAGATCCTAGGTCTAACATCATAGTTTGAAAGGCATTCATCCAGTAGCTCCTTCATTATAATATCGGCCAATATTGGTGATGCCCCCGAACCCATGGACAAACCTTTCTTTTGCATATATAGCTTGTCCTTATATTTAAATGCCGATTTTCTTGGATGCTGAATCGTAGTATTCTGAATAAAAGACCCTTTGTCATGGTTGTAAAATTTTGAAGAATTGTCCACTTACTTTCTATCTTTCTTCTTATATTTAAAAATCAATTTGTGTTTGTTTGTTTGTATGTTCCTTATAGACTGAGAAACGGCTGAACTGATTTTCTTGAAATTTTCACAAATGTTGCATAATGACCCCGTGGTGAAAATAGGGTACTATATTTTTTGATATCTGACGGGGGGCAGACCCTCCGCCTTACCCTAATTTTCAGAAACGCCAGATCTCGGAGATGGGAGGTGTCATTAAAGCTAAATTTTGTGTGCTCTCATATAGTACCCTAAAAATAAAAATTTGGTATCCAAATTTCGGATGGGGTACCTAGGGGGGCTGCCCCACCCTAAAACCTACCAAACACATATTTAGACTAATCACGACAATATGGGACTCAAATGAAAGGTATTTAGGATAAGAAAACGTATCTGATATCCAATTGTCGGACCAAGTGCTAGGCGGACCACCACAAGCCCCAAAACACCCCTAAATCGGACATATTTACCTACCATGGCAATATGGTACTCAAACCAAAGTTATTTGCCAGTAGAATACGAATCTGATATCCAAATGCGGGACCAAGTTTCTGTGGGTCCACCGCTTCCCCAAAACACCCCCCAAACTGGACTTATTTACTGACCATGGGAATATGGGTTTTTAATAAAAGGTATTTGGGTGCAGAATATGAATCTGATATCCAAATATGGGATCAAATTTTTGGGGGGCCGCTTCTCCCCAAAAACATCCCCCAAAGGGTACAAATGTGCGACCATAACAATATGGGGCTGAAATGAAAGGTCTTTGGTAGTAAAGCACGAATTTGATATCAATATTCGGGAAAAGTGTCTATGGGGCCACACCACCACAACACCACCCAAATAGTAAGTATTTTCTGACGATTGCAATATGAGGCTCAAATAAGAGCGTTTTTAAAGTTGAACACGAACCCGATATACATTTTCAACTCACTGAGGGGCCGCCCATTCCACAAAACACCCCCCAAGCCGGTCATGATTGCCGACATGGAAATATGGGGCTCAAATTAGAGATATTTGGGAGTAGACCACGGATGTCCCACCACCATAACAACCACTAAATAGGACGTATTTGCTCACCAAGACAATTTCGGTCTTAAAGAGAGTGGAACTAAATATTCATAGTTTTTAGGGCCAATACCCCAAACCGGACATATTTACTGACTTTTGCAATAAGGAGTTTAAATCAGATTAGAAAACGAATTTGATATCCAATTTTGAGGCCAATTCCAATAAATAAATGATATATAGTTATATGAGAATAGAACATGCTGCTGATATATCTTCCGGGCTTAGTATTTGGGGGACCACCCCAATCCCCAAAACACCCCTAATTTTTTACTGACCATCGCAGTATAGGGCTCAAATAAAGGTATTTGAGATTAGAAAACGAATTTGATAACCTATTTTTGGGCCATGTGTTTGGGGGACGCCTCATCCTGTAAACTCCTCTTAAGCCAATGGCAATATGGGGTTTAAATAAATGGTGTTTGAGAGAAGAGCACGATGCTGATATTTTTTCAGGGCCAAGTATCTGGGGGACCACTTCTCCCCCGAAAACACCACTAAATCAGACATCATGAGAATATCGGTCAGCTCCCATATAAATCGATCTCTCTATTTTAATTTTTGAGCTCGCAAAGGGCGCAATTCTTATTCGAATTGGCTGACATTTTACACAGGTCTCCAACATATAATTTAATTGTGGTCCAAACCGGACCATATCTTGATATCGCTCTAATAGCAGAGCAAATCTTTTCTTTTTTTTTGCCTAAGAAGAGATGCCGGGAAAAGAACTCGACAAATGCGATCCATGGTGGAAGGTATATAAGATTCGGCCCTGCCGAACTTAGCACGCTTTTACTTGTTTTTATAAAAGACGCTATCAAAAACTGGAAAATAAACAATCTGCTATTCGTTAGTAAACTTTAAATATAATTACATTTGATTTAATTCATCTTTTACAATTATCGTCAACTTTTCCTCTGCACCTCCTCTGCACCTCCACTGGCCTTGACTATTTGTTACTCTTATTCTGTTTATTATTTTTCATACGTTCCACCATTTGTATGGGGTATATTAATTTCGTCATTCCGTGTAAAACCTCAAAATACTCGTCTAAGATCCCGTAAAGAATATATATTCTTGATATGACATTTTAAATTGATCTGGCCATGTCTGTCCGTCCATCCGAATCTTTGCACAAATACTTCTTATTAGTGTAGGTCGGTTGGAATTGCAAATGGGCCATATTGGTTCACTTTTTGATATGGTTGCCATATAAACCAATATTGGATCTTGACTTCTTGAGCCACTGGAAGCCACAATTTTGGTCCGATTTGGCTGAAATTTTACGCGTAGTGTTCTTTAATGACTTCCAATAAACTTTACATGCCACAATTTTTGTTTGGCTGAAATTTTTTATGTAATGTTTTGTTATGACGTCTAACAACTGTGCCAAGTACGGCCAAAATCGGTCTATAACCTCATATAGCTCCCATATAAACCGATCTAACGATTTGACTTCTTGAGCCCTTACCAGCCGAAATTTTTCCCGGCTTAGCTGCAATTTTGCACGTAGTGTTCTATTACGGCTTCCATGTGGTGTTCCGTTATGACTTCCAACAACTGTGCCAAGTACGGTCCAAATTGGTCTATAACTTGGTATAGCTCCCATGTAAACCGGTCCCTTGATTATTTTTGTTCTGTTCCTAGAAGCTTTATTTTTTGCTGGTTTGACAAAGTTTGGTATGCAGAATAAAATAATGTCCATCAACAAAATTTATTTTGTATACATTTTTAGCAGAATCCATGGTGGTGGGTTCCCAAGATTCGGCCCGGCCGAACTTAGCGCGCATTTACTTGTTTCTTCTTACATCCCCTACATAATTAAGCAGCAGTCATTTTAAGCAAACAACAGACTTTTCGGCAGTAAGCCTGCTATACTTAAATTGCAGTACTACTGCGGTAATAGCGGAACTTTAAAGGAAATTACTGAGGAGCAGCAAATACTGAATATCTTATGCTATCTGCGGATGCCACTTGTATTCATACAATAATACCGAAAAACTTGCTTGTTGTAAAAGCATTGCTTATTATTTGCTACATTGAAAATAATTTTTCAGAGTAGAGGATTTCTTGTTCGATTTGCAAAAACTTCAATTCATTTTTTCTTTGGCCAAACTTGGGCATCATTTACGAGTCTAATTGCATTGCAACCAAAGCTTTAAAGTTGTTGTGTAAATATTCCGTCAACTTTGTAAATAATCACTGACGATAACTCTATTTAACGGCATACCAATCGAACGTTTTATGCGTTCGGGTTTTTGTGTTTGCAATTTCTCCATTTCGCTACGACTTGCTTTGTTTCTTGTTTTATGTTGCTGACTTTCATACATCACAACAAACGAATCACTTAATCAGCATCGACGGAAACGGAAATTGTTACACTTTGTTCGTGCACACCCTCACAGTGAACACAGGCATAAACATATGTGCACTTATATTCATATATATATAAATGAATGAATGTTTAAGGGCTAACGAAAAAAGTGTGCATTAAGGTGGCAAAATGCCTATAACGCCGATCGCCTGGGTTCGAATACCCGCGTGACCACAGAAAATTGTTTCAACGGTGGTTATCTCTAAACAAATGCTGGCTACATTTGTGTTGTACAAAGTGGTGTCGCTATGCTGCACGCCGTTCGGACCCGGCATAAAAAAGAAGACCCCATATCATTGAGCTTAAAACTTTATTCGGACTGCACTCATTGATATGAATGAAGTATCCCCTGATCCTAAATGGAATGTTCATGAGAATTTAGTAGTTAGTTTTTGACCTTTTTATACCCACCACCGAAGGATGGGGGTATATTAATTTTGTCATTCCGTTTGCAACACATCGAAATATCCATTTCCGACCCTCTAAAGTATATATATTCTTGATCAGCATAAAAATCTAAGACGATCTAGACATGTCCGTCCGTCTGTCTGTTGAAATCACGCTACAATCTTTAAAAATAGACATATTGAGCTGAAACTTTGCACAGGTTCTTTTTTTGTCCATAAGCAGGTTAAGTTCGAAAACGGGCTATATCGGACTATATCTTGATATAGCCCCCATATAGACCGATCCGCCGATTTAGGGTCTTAGGCCCATAAAAGCCACATTTTTTATCCGATTTTACTGAAATTTGGGACAGTGACATGCTTCGTCAATTTGGATCAGATAGGTCCAGATTTGGATATAGCTGCCATATAGACCGATCCGCCGATTTAGGGTCTTAAGCCCATAAAAGCCACATTTATTATCCGATTTTGCTGAAGTTTGGGACAGTGAGTTGTCTTTGGCCCTTCGACATCTTTCTTCAATTTGGCCCAGATCGGTTCAGATTTGGATATAGCTGTCATATAGACTGATTTCTTGATTTAAGGTTTAAGCCGAAATTTGGGACAGTGAGTTAAGTTAAGCGCCTTGATATACTTTTCCAAAATCGCACAGATCGGTCCAGATTTGGATATAGCTGCCATATAGACCGATATCCAGGTTTTGGGTTTTGGGGCCATAAAAGACGCATTTATTGTCCGATGTCGCTGAAATTTCAGACAGTGAGTTTAGTTAGGCTCTTCGACGTCCTTCTTCAATTTTGCCCATATCGGCCCAGATTTGAATATATAGCTGCCATATAGACCGATCTCTCGAATTAAGGGTTTGGGCCCATAAAAGAGGCATTTATTGTCCGATTTCGCCGAAATTTGGGACAGTGCTTTGAGTTAGGCTCTTCGACATTTTAATGCAACTTGGCCCAAATCGGTCCAGATTTGGATGTAGCTGCCATGTAGACCGATATCTCGATTTAAATTCTTGGCCCCATAAAAGGCGCATTTATAATCCGATTTCACTGAAATTTGACACAGTCTTATGTTAGGCTTTTCGACATCCGTGTCGTATGTGGTTCAGATCGGTTTATTTTTAGATATAGCTATTGTACTTAGGGGACCACCCCAATCCCCAAACACCCCGAAATCTGGCATATTTACCGACTATGTCAATGTGGAGCTTAAATGAAAATTATTGGGGGTAGAGCAAGAATTGATACCCATTTTCGGTACCAATTTTCTGGGGTCTAACCCTTTCCCAAAATGCCCCACAAACAACAATTTTTTAGTGACCATCGCAATATGGCGCTCAAGTAAAGGTATTAGGGAATAGAATACGAATTTGATATCCAAATGTAGGACCATATATTTACGGCATCACCCCTTCCCCAGAGGGTTCAAATTTTTCGACCATGCCAATATGTGGCTCAAATGAAAGGTATTTCAGGTATTCCTCTTAAGCCATATGGGGTTAATGGCCTCCCATCCTTTAGTGGAGGGTATAAAAATAAACCGATCTGAACCATATACAACATGCATGTCGAAAAGCCTAACATAAGTCAATGTGTCAAATTTCAGTTAAAACGGATTATAAATGCGCATTTTTTGGGGCCAAGACTTTAAATCGAGATATCGGTCTATATGGCAGCAATATACAAATCTTGATCGATCTAGACCAAATTGCAGAAATATGGGGAGGGGCTCAACTTAACTCTCTGTCCCAAATTTCTGCAACATCGGAATATAAATGCGGAAATTTTATAGGCCCAAAACATTAAATCGAGAGATCTCTCTATATGGCAGCTATATCCAAATCTGGACCGATCTGAGCCAAATTGACGATGGATGTCGAAGGGCCTAACACAACTCACTGTCCCAAATTCCAGCAAAATCGGATTATAAATGTGGCTTTTATTGGCCTAAGACCGTAAATCGGCGGATCGGTCTATATGGGGGCTATATCAAGATATAGCGCACCCTCGAACTTAACCTGCTTATGGACAAAACAAGAATCTGTTTATACCCCCCATCCTTCGGTGGGGATTGGGTTATCAGATTATTGGGCCAAAAAATGGAATGTTTCCCATTTCTTGCTTCCGTCGTCCATTTTATCATGGTTTCGTCAACATGTGAATGCTCATGCAATCTAACATTCCGAAATTTACTGGATACAGATGACGTACTGGCTCTTTGGATGAATTCTTCGTTTTTAGAGCCTTCGTCAATTTATGTATTAAACGAATTTGCCAAAAGTTCGTTATAGAGAGATTAGTTTGTGTACGAATTTCAATTTTCGCCCTAAAAAATTCTTTACAGAAAAGTTTTTGTTATAGAGGGGCTAAAATAGCTGAAAAAAACTGAAAAAATTGTGTTTTCAATTCTTATTCGTTATATTGGGTTGCCCAAAAAGTAATTGCGGATTTTTTAAAAGAAAGTAAATGCATTTTTAATAAAGCTTAGAATGAACTTTAATCAAATATACTTTTTATACACTTTTTTTCTAAAGCAAGCTAAAAGTAACAGCTGATAACTGACAGAAGAAAGAATGCAATTACAGAGTCACAAGCTGTGAAAAAATTTGTCAACGCCGACTATATGAAAAATCCGCAATTACTTTTTGGGCAACCCAATAGCTAACAATTCGTTATAGGGGCGTTGTTTATAGAGAAGTTCGACTGTATTCTAAAATTATAATGGGACAATCTCTAATTAGGAACTATGGAAAACAACTTAATAGAGATATATCGCTACCTACATCACGATGAGGAAATATGTCTGGATGATCTCCAATGTTGGTGCTACCTCGAACATAGGTGTGCAACGTAGTGAAAGCAACAACATAATAGAAATAAATGAAAATCTCTGAAGGTATTAATGACATATAAATTAACTAAGTATATTCATATCGTTTGGCAATTTCAAAATTTTGGACATCTGGTCTTTTCAAATATGGTCTGGCTTTTTTTGATTGAAATGGCTTTTCAACATGATTCTCACACCTATTGCACCCATCTTATTGTCTGTACGTCCGTATAAATACATGGATGTACAGACATTCATTTATATGCCAATATGGTGCAATATAACTCTGATTGTTAGTGTATGATGGTAGCTCTTAAATTACACTTTATTCAATTTTTTCATTACCATTTTCGGTGTGCTATTTTCGCCGTCGTTCGGTTTGGCGTTTGTTTTTTGCTCTTTATTGGTGGTATTAAAATTGCACAACACGTGCATTTTACCTTTTTCACAATGTAACTTTATGGAATAAATGAATGGGTTCCATGTTGAACCTCCCATGTACACTTTAGGCGTTAGTGGCCCGACAGTGAACAGAAGGACCAGCGTTTGACAAGCTCAATGATGTACACAATTTATGGGAACTAGCGGAAGTGTTTACTTACTGCCACCGGATTTTCGCCTATTTTTGCCAGAGGAGAATAAAGCCGGTTGCTCTTTTCCGAATGCGTGCGTTTGAGGTTGATGTCGCACTAAGAAGGAGACATGCATTGGTACGGACGATATTCGTTGTACTCTTTGATATCACGTTAAAGTGATTTTCACATATAAAACGTGATTGTAATTCAAATATGTTCTTTATTTTATTTTTGTTGCTGAGTGAGGAAGAGGTGGTTTTACACGTAACAGTCTACTAAGGCGGAAACGGAAACGTTAAAATTTTAACATTCGAAACTCTATCAGATTGGGGAATTGAGGCGCTAGTCACCTGAGACTTGCGCATATACATACATATGTATGTTTGGTCAGGTGATGAAAGTGGAGCAATCTCTGTAATATTGCTTTCAGTCCAATAAAGGAATTGCAAAAATTTAAACATTCTTATGGAATTGTGCTGACATAAATTGAATATGTAGAATATTATCAAGATTTTTCTAATACTAGCCGGTACGTATAGATTTCTAATAACAAAAAATGGTATTCATATCTAGTCAACAAATTGTCAAGAGAAGTAGTTGATTGTTCTAATTAAATTGAAAATAAAAAAATCATGCACTCCACCGTAGCGCAGAGGTAAGCATGTCCACCTTTGATGCTGAACGCTAGGGTTCAATCCTAATCCCAATCCGAGAAATAAAAAAAAAAAGTTCAGCCGTGTTTATCGCCTCCTAATGCTGACGCCATTTGTGAGGTACTTCGCCATGTAAAAACTTTCTCCCCAAATAGGTGTCACTCTGGGGCACGACGTTCGGACACGGCAGTAAAAAAAAGAGGCACTTTATCATTGAGCTTAAACTTGAATCGAACAGCACTCATTGATATGTGAGAAGTTTACCTCTGTTCCTCATGGAATGTTCATGGTTCAAATTTGCAATACAAACCAGTAAGGAAAGGCAAAGTCGGGATGATCCAAAAATAGAATACTAATAATAGTCTACGTGTTACTTCTAATGCATGGAACCGATGCATACCTATTGAAATATTGTACAGAACATTGTATGGCCATTAAAGGGCCATTTCGGATAAAAGATACATCTGGAAGCTATGTCTAAATCTGATTTAATTTTAATGATATTTTTTTGGGACGACAAATAAAATATCTCGTGCCAAATTTTGTAAATATCGGACCGAAATTGTGTCTACTACAGCCTTAAATGGCTATATAGGATGAAAGATATATATCGGAGCTATATCTTAATCTGGTCAGACTTTGATGAAGTTTCGCAAACGTATTGGGACGTCAAATAAAACATCAAATGCTAAATTTTGTAACGATCGGATCAATACTGCGGTTACATCAGGCTTAAAAGGCGATATCGGATGAAAGATATATAGTTGAGCTATATCTAAACCTGAACAGATTTTTATACAATTTCGCAAGTTTACTATGGACGTCAAACATGTCATGCAAATTTTTGTAAGGATGGGTCTAAAACTATGAGAAATATATCTAAATCTGATCGGACTTCGACGAAATTTTGCACACATACTGGGGACGTGAAATAAATATCGGAACAAAATTGTGGCTACTAAAGACTTTACAGGCCACATCGGATAAAAGATATATGTGGGATATATATCGAAATCTGAATCGATTTTGATGAAATTTTGAACACATTTTTGGATCAATAGCGTTCGTCCTTTGCCCAAAAAATGACTTGTGCAAAGTTTTATGGCAGTGGGACAACAAATGCGACATGTACTTTGGTTACAAGAATACATGGACTCACAGACAAATAGACGAACATGGCTAATTCAAATCAGAAAGTGATTCTGAGTCGATCAGTATACCTATCAATGTATCTAGCTCTTCTCCTTCTTAGCGTTGCAAAAAAATGCACACATGAATAATACCCTGTACCACAGTGGTGGTGTAGGGTATAATATTAAAAAGTTGGACCAGTTCCATTTAGCCAGTACTTATGAATAAGGAAAAGCGTGCTAAGTTCGGCCTGGCCGAATCTTATATACCATGGATCGCATTTGTCAAGTTTTTTGAATGACTTCTTCAATATATATATGAGCTTCATCAAGTTATTGACCGATATGGACCGTACTTGTCATGGCTGTTAGAAGTCATAGAAAAATATCACCTACAAAATTTCGGGCAAATCAATAAATATTGCGCCCTCCAGTGGCTCGGAGTGTCAAATTGAGAGATCGGTTTATATGTCAGCTATATCAGGTTATCAACCGATTTAGACCATACATGGCACAGTTGTTGCGCTCTCTAGAAGCTCAAAAATTCTAATCGGGAGATCGGTGTTTTTTAGTTGTTGAAAGTGATACCAAAACACCACGTGCAAAATTCCAACTAAATCGGATAAGAAGTTCGCCTTCTAGAAGCTCAAGCCAAGATCCAAGAACGGTATATATGGCAGCTATATCAAAACATGGACCGATTTGGCCCATTTACATATTCAACTGAACTACACTAATAAGAAGTATTTGTGAAAATTTCAAGAGCTTAGGTTAACTCCTTCATAAGTAAGCGTGCTTTTGATAGACAGACGGACGGACATGGCTAGATCGACTTAAAATGTCATGACGATCAAGAATGTATATACTTCATGGGGCCTTAGACGCATATTTTGAGGTATTACAAAAGGAACGATGAAATTAGTATAAGCCCATCCTATGATGGAGGGTATAAAAAAATTTTACAATTGCAAACCTAATGTTGATAAAGCGATGTCCACTTACTTCACCCCTCATTTAATTATACAATAGTAATAAATATTTGCAATTTATTTTTGTACCCACCACCGAAGGATGGGGGTATATCCAATTTGTGATTCCGTTTGTAACACATGGAAAAATTAATATCAGACCCTATAAAGGGTATTTATTCTTGACCATCATAAAAATCTAAGACTATCCAGCAATGTCCGTCCGTCTTTCCGTCTGCCTATTGAAATCACGCTACAGTCTTTAAAAATAGAGATATTGAGCTGAAACTTTGCACAGATTCCTTTTTGTCAATGTTCTTGTTTGAACCGTTGAATGGAGCGAACGTTTTGTTCTTTCACTCCGCAAGAATTTTCCTGTAACCCGTCATAGGTCATTATTTTTTTAAGAAAAATTTTAAGTCACTCAAGGATAGCTGCAATAGAGGTATCCAATAGATGACTATTCAACATGGACTTTTGGCGAAGACACCTGGTTCGAGTCTTAGTTTTTCTTCGCATGCCTATAGTTTACCTAGGCCATCGACCTTCCCCGTCAAACATACACGCTCTTTAAGAGGTTGGAATAATAGAAGACACATCGCTCTCAGGTTTATTGAGAGGCTCAGTGCGAATGATCCTAAGACTCTCACCAATAGGGAGAGAGACTTCCTAAATTGAGCTCGGGAATTCGCTACACAGGCAACCTCAAAGACTACACGTCTAGATTCGGGCAAACCAAGAACCTTTGCTAATGTCGTAAAGGACAGTTTGGTGATGGCAGTTGTCGACAAGGGAGAGAAGAGGGCTGGATACTTAGGAATAATTGGAGTGGGGTGGTCAATGGACTGTCATCAGTAAACTCCGATGTCTTTGCGGAATTTCTTGGGTCTCCTCCAGTTTGTGACTATGCAGGCTGGTTTCGGATCCGCTACAGACTAATTGCCTTCGGGATCAACGCTCAATTGAAATGTATCGTTGTGCGATAAAGATTGGTGAGATCAGGCCAGGTGCAACACTAGATTTAGTCAAGAAGGAAGATATTCCTTCTCGACCAAAGGCGCATGCTTAGATACCAAGGATTTCCTCAGATCCTGAATCCATGCTTGGAAGACTAAGGGAATGTAATATCAATCTTTCAACCACCGACTGGATGTTTGGTAGATTGGATGAGGCTGACGGTGACCGGGGACATGCAGTATTCGTACTAAACTCCGACTGTCTCGGAGACCTCACCAAGTCTGAAGGGGTTGTATCCTACGGATTCAACAAGATGACACTAGAGGTCTATAGAAGCGGTGGTGTTGGAGAATCTGGAGACGCCTCATCAGTTGATACTGAACACTTGCCTGAGGAATTATCGACCATATCGCTAAAGCCTGGCAGATTGCAGGAGACTAAAAATCCCCCTGCCACAATCGAGACAGGAGGGGATGGCATCGAAACGGGTCCCGACTATTCCTGTTTGGGTGGATCATCCAGTTTGACTGGGCTCAAGGTGTGCGCCAGCGGGGAAGCACGGAACTCAAAGAGTACTTCGACTGCTTCAGTTAGTGAAGCATCTAAGAAGAAATCATTTACACCGCAAGTGTCCAGTGTGCTGAGGAATAGTGCTTCCACAGGTTTCTCACCTGCCCCTGGATGCGTACGGAAGCTTTTCATGACAGATCGGATCTTGTGAGGATGAACTCCAGGCGTAATCGGAAAACGAGGCTAACACAACAGTGGTGGAAGTTCTGCATCCTGACTATTGTCCGGTTTCTACAGATAAATCTCCATAATTGTATGGCCGCTTCGGCGGCACTAAAGGCCTTCCTGATGGCAGGGGTATTTGACGTGGTTCTTATCCATGAACCATGGGTGTGTGGAGGGATGGTTCGTGGACTAAGAATTCCGGGATTTAATCTACTCAAGGGTGCGGGGAATGGGAGACACTGAGCCTTTATTACTCGGTACAGGCAGGAGGTACTACATATTACCTTTGTATCGGAAGATATCAGTGGAAGAACATGCGACTGAGAAGTTTTGGATGATCACAGCTTCTCTGATCACCGTTTCATTAGTTTCTGCCTTGGAGAAAATACTACAGAAGTGGTCCCTCGGCTAAACAGAAGAAAGGCGGATTGGAATAAATTTCAGTACAAATTCTGCACGTCTATCCCTTCTAGAATAGAAAGAAGTAGAAACTGCGGAGGCATAACGATCAAGCGGATCTAGAAGGCCCTGAATGACTCGCTTGTGTCAGCATGTCCTAGTACCAAGCCAAGGGGCAAACAGTGACCGCCATAGTGGATCTCAGAGCTGGTTGGTCTAAAGAAGGACTGCAGAAAACTCTTCAACAGAGCAAAAGCCACAAGAGCACACCCCGATTGGAACATCTATAAGGCTGAGCTAAGAAAATATTAGGGCGAACTGAGAAAGACTCAGAAGAAAATCTTTGAAGAATTCTGAAACTCCGTTGAGGATACATCTGAGGCCCCTAGACTAAGGAAGATTCTGTCCTCTGACTGTTCAGAAGTCAGAGAATGTATGGACAATGTCTAGTGAGGAAACACTAGATCTACTCGTTAATACACATTTCCTGGGAAATTCTCTAACGCACATTTATGCTCTCCTTTATGCTGAAGACTCTTGATAGGATGATAGAAACATATCTTAGGGCAAAGATACCTGGAGATCGCCCGTCGCGGCATGCATATAGTAAAGGCAAATCCACTGAAACAGCCCTTCACGACCTAGTCGGTCTCTCGCTGTCAAGGAATATATGACTGTTCAGAAGTCAGAGAATGTATGGACAATGTCTAGTGAGGAAACACTAGATCTACTCGTTAATACACATTTCCTGGGAAATTCTCTAACGCACATTTATGCTCTCCTTTATGCTGAAGACTCTTGATAGGATGATAGAAACATATCTTAGGGCAAAGATACCTGGAGATCGCCCGTCGCGGCATGCATATAGTAAAGGCAAATCCACTGAAACAGCCCTTCACGACCTAGTCGGTCTCTCGCTGTCAAGGAATATACAATGGTAGCATTACTTGACATTGAAGGTGCTTTCACTAATGTAAAACCAACATCAATCATGAAGGAGTTGGAGCATCTGGTCTAGGCATCATCTCCACCGTAAGAACGTTTTTTAACAACTCACTTACTAAAAAATGCAATACGGCAGGCTTGGGATCTGTGGATCTAAAAAGGTGGGTCAGCCGAGGAACACCTCATGGAGGTGTACTGTCTCCCCTACTTTGGAATATAGCCATTAACAATATATTTTTGTCTCTGGAAGAAAAAGGCGTAAAGTTGTCGCGTATGCTGATGACGTAGCAATTGCGGTTAGGGAAAAGTTTCCCAGCACTCTAAGATATAAACTTCAGGAAGCTCTACGTGCAACAGCAAAGTAGGCTACCGAAAGTGGTCTGGGTATAAATCCGTGCAAGACAGCAGTAGTTCTTTTCAGCAGGAGATACAAGTTGCCTACAGTGGAACCTCGCTTCTTGGGTGGAGAGAATGTTCCACCGTCAGAAAGCGCACAATATACTTTGCTGGACAGGAAATTGAACTTCAAATCCAACATGTTGGAAAAGGCAAGAAAGGCCACTCTTGTTCTATACACCTGCAAGAGAGCTATTGGCAAAAGCCATGCATTGGGTATATATTGCAGTTGTCAGACCAATAATGCTATATGGCGTTGAGGTCTGGTAGACGGCGCTTCAAAAGTCCACATACTGCTTAATACTTAACCGGATCCAAAGGATGGCTTGTTTTTGCATCACAGCCGCACTTAGGACAACACCATCTGATGCACTAAATTTAATGCTACATCTACTGCCTCTGGACATTGTAGCTAGACACATGGCAGCGACCTCCAGTAAGGTTAAAGGAGCTTTCTCATTGGTCATGTGGCGGCTACGGACACTGTGTTATCCTTGCTACAATATTCGATGTTCTAGGCAGTGTGAATTACACCCTACCTGAACCGCTTTTTTGGTAAAAAGTACTGTACCACTATTCCCGATAGAACCGATTGGAACTACGATATCCCTGGTAACAGAAGTTACATGGACTTCTATACGGATGGTTCCAAGCTAAACGACCAGGTGGGCTTTGGTGTATACTCTAAAGATTTAGAACTGGCATAAACAACTTCTCAGACAGTCAGGCATCCATTAAAACCCTGCAGAATGCATTTTTAAATTCAAAAGCCGCTCTCGGCTGTCGCAAATCTCTCAACGAGATGCCTGAACAGTTCAAAATTCACCTGTTCTGGGTGCGGGGCCACAGAGATATCCCATGGGATTGTAAAGCGGACGAGCTTGTGGATATAACATATTCAAGGGGGCTGAAATCTGGGGGAATGCCTCTAGCAACATCTAGCGACAAGGTTAGTCTTCAGGATCAGGCCTGAAGGGCAACGAATGATAGCTATGAGCCTAATCAAGACTTGAAGAGGTGAACCGCTTAGCTGTCGCTGGCTAGAACAGACGTCCAAGTCATAGTCCTGACAGGTCACTCTCTGATCGGAAGACACTTACAGACTGAAGGTTGCCAGTACCGACTTTTACAGAAGCTGCCGAGACTTTTTGACATGTGCTGTTTCTGTCTACCTCACTGGCAGTCAGAAGGAATTCCACTTAAGATTCTAATTTAGAACTTGTCGGATCTGAAGTTGTTGGGCCTTTTAAAACGGTACGGATGGTTTAACTTCACGAACTTGTTCCTGTGGTATTACAATGGACGAAACATCTAAGAGAGCCTGATGGCAGACTATCACTTAAACCTAACCTAGCAATTTATTGGGACAGTACAGCTCCAAAATAACGCAAAATGAAATAAGTTGGGCTTTATGTGATGTTACTTACCTCTAATTTTATTTTACAATCACGAATCTCGATATTCAATAGGCCGAGCAATTGATCTTACCTGTACAAAAACTATAACGAATTTCGTACATCTTCAAAAAGTTTTTTATTATTCTTTGTATTACAGTGTACTACTGATAAATTACAAATAGTGGCTAAAAAACAACTATCGTCTTAGCTTAGCATAAAGCATAGCTCGTTTTGTATTTATTATGAAAGTTATTGTTAATTTACATTGGCGTAGCTGGCTGGGCGAAATCTTTAGCTTTCCAGAGTTTTCATCGCAGTGTATATTTTTAAATGAATATAACTATAACTATAATTAACTATAGAATTATTAAGTTGAATTCCATTGCGATATTTAGATTTAACAAGTGAAAGCGTGCTAAGTTCGGCCGGGCCGAATCTTATATACCCTCCACCATGGATCGCATTTGTCGAGTTCTTTTCCCGGCATCTCTTCTTAGGCAAAAAAGGATATAAGAAAAGAGTTGCTCTGCTATTAAAACGATATCAAGATATGGTCCGGTTCGGACCACAATTAAATTATATGTTGGAGAACTGTGTAAAATTTCAGCCATTTCGTATAAGAATTGCGCCCATTGGGGCTCACGAAGTAAAATAGAGAGAACGATTTATATGGGATCTGTATCGGGCTATAGACCGATTCAGACCATAATAAACACGTTTGTTGATGGTCATGAGAGGATCCATCGTACAAAATTTCAGGCATATCGGATAATAATTGCGACCTCTAGGGGTCAAGAAGTCAAGATCCCAGATCGGTTTATATGGCAGCTATATCAGGTTATGAACCGATTTGAACCTTATTTGACACAGTTGTTGAAAGTAAAAATAAAATACGTCATGCAAAATTTCAGCCAAATCGGATAGGAATTGCGCCCTCTAGAAGCTCAAGAAGTCAAATCCCCAGATCTGTTTATATGACAGCTATATCAGGTTATGGACCGATTTCAACCATACTTGGCACAGTTGTTGGATATCATAATGAAATACTTCGTGCAAAAATTCATTCAAATCGGATAAGAATTGTGCCCTATAGAGGCTCAAGAAGTCAAGACCCAAGATCGGTTTATATGGCAGCTATATCAGGTTATGAACCGATTTAAACCATACTTGGCACAGTTGTTGGATATCATAACAAAACACGTCGTGCGAAATTCCATTCCAATCGGATAAGAATTGCGCCCTCTAGAGGCTCAAGAAGTCAAGACCCAAGATCGGTTTATATGGCAGCTATATCAGGTTATGAACCGATTTGAACCATACTTGGCACAGTTGTTGGATATCGCAACAAAACACGTCGTGCAAAAATTTGTGATCGGAGAAGAATTGCGCACGCTAGAGGCTCAAGAAGTCAAGACCCAAGATCGGTTTATATGGCAGCTATATCAAAACATGGACCGATATGGCCCATTTACAATACCAACCGACCTACACTAATAAGAAGTATTTGTGCAAAATTTCAAGCGGCTAGCTTTACTCCTTCGGAAGTTAGCGTGCTTTCGAGAGACAGACGGACGGACGGACAGACAGACGGACGGACATGGTTAGATCGACATAAAATGCCACGACGATCAAGAATATATATACTTTATGGGGTCTCAGACGAATATTTCGAGTAGTTACAAACTGAATGACGAAATTAGTATACCCCCCATCTTATGGTGGAGGGTATAAAACCAGTACTGAAGAAAACTTCCGAGCAATCTAAAAGAGCGAGTATTAAATACCTTTTGTTACATCTTGAAATTGAGATATATTCAAGAGCATATAGCTCTGTCCGCCTGTCAATAGAAATCGAACGAAATTCACAAATCTAAGTGATATTTAGATATAGCACTTATATGAACCGATCTTTCTAATGACTTCTTCAGCCCCTAAAAGGCACACATTTTATCCAAATATGCTAACATTTTGCAAAAGGAGTTATTGATTAGTTAAGATGTGGAAACGATTTAAATTCCAGATTACAAAGAACACAATAAATGCCACCCTTGGTGAAGAGTCTATAAAGTTCGGCCCAGCTGAACTTCTCTTTTACTTGTTCTTTTTGTAGTTTTTGAGATATCAGCGAAAATTCATTGAATCAGCAAACTTTTTTTTTTTAATTTTCTGACTGCAGTTATTCTAAATTTTATGCAAATTTTACTGGCAAGGTGCGATTAGTTATTTTAATAAATACGCTTTCATCAACATCAGGGAAGGCCAATAAGGACCAACAAATACACACCAAACGGCTGTTTAAATGGCAGTGCACGACAAACTCTAAAATGTTTTGCCAAGAAACCATGCCTTTAAGATCAAAATCGTGCTTCCGAATTTTAACGACAAAATTCGGTTTTTGATCTTATATTAATAAAACTTCCGTTTTTGTCGTTTATATGCTGTACAAATGGCTTATATAGCGAAGAGATGGATAACATTTTGCCTTCTATCCGAAATTTTGTTACCAAAGAAACGAGATATTACAAAGGAATGTCCATTTATGAATATCATTTTGTACAACTGATAATCGTTGCTTTATCCAAGGTGGTTTCGACAGCGCCAAAACTAACATTCACAAAAAAAAAAAAAAATGATAAAAATTGGTTTCAATAACAAAATAAATTAATCCAACTAATTTTTAATTGAAACTGCTTCAATCTCGAAAATGATACTAACAATCACAGTTTTTGAAAAAGGTATTTGAAAAAATTTTCAATTAAATAAATAACATATTCAAATAAAAATTTATTGAAAATTTTTAATTTTCCAATTAATTTTTTAATCGATCCAATTAAACAAATGAAAGAATTTTTCAGATTTTCAATCATTTTTTAATTGATCCAATTAAAACCAGTAAGGAAAGGCAAAAGTCGGGCGTGGCCGACTTTATAATACCCTACACCTACCCTATAGGTACAAAGTGTTTTTTGATGGATTATTAGACAATCGTATCAAATTTCGTACAAATATGTTCAAACTGTAATAAATACGGTTGACAAATCACAACATTATTGTAAATTACCCAAAATCTGACGAACATATATATGAGAGCTACATCTAAATCTGAACCAATTTTGAACAAACTTTTTAGATATTATGGTAAGCATCGAGGAAAGCGTTGTGCACAATTTTGGCAATATTTCTCTATAAATGCGCTTGCAGTCGCTCTAGACGTGAAAATTGGCGGATATACATATATGGAAACTATATCGAAATCTGAACCCATTTCTATGTAATATTGAGAGTCGAAAGAAAATCCTTCCTTCCAAATTTCGAGAAAATTGGTTAACAAATGAGCACTTTATTGCAATATTTCTCAAAATCGGACGATCATATACATGATCAAACTTCTTACATATTGTGGTTGGCATCGGGGAAAGCGTTGTACAAAATGTTGGCAATACTGGTCAATAAACGCACTTTCAGTGGCTCTAGAAGTGAAAATCGGGCGATATATATATGGCAGTTATATCTCAATCTAAACCGATTTCTACGAAATTCACCAAAAGTCATAAGAAAATGCTTTCTGCCAAATTTCGAGAGAATCGGTTAACAAATGAGCACTTTATTGCAATATTTCTCAAAACCGGACGAACATATGCATGAGAGCTTTATCTAAATCCGAACCGATTTCGACTAAACTATAAAGATATTGTGGAAGTCGTTATCGAGGAAAACTTTGAACAAAATTTTGGGAAGATTGGTCAATAAAGGCGCTTGCAGTGTCTCTATGAGTGAAAATCGGGCGATGTATATATATAAGAGACATATCTAAATGTAAGCCGATTTCTATGAAATTCACCAGTTATTGCGAGAGTCAAGATAACAAATGACCATTTTATTGCATTATTACGGCAAATCGGAGAAACATATATATGGGAGCTACATCTAAATCTGGACCGATTTTTGCAGTTTCAATAGGCTTCGTTTCTAGGCCGAAAAACATCCCTGTATCAATTTTCAAGACGATCGGATGAAAATTGACACGTGCAGTTTGTACGCAAATTAACATGGACAGACAGACAATCAGACGGACATTCTGAGTCGATCGGTATACTTATCAATGGGTCTATCTCTATTTGTATTTGTATTTTGTATTTGTATTTTATTATGATAAAACCCATACAAAAGACAGTGTCTTATATAAAGCATGGGTTAGTAAATTGATAAATACAATGAGTTCAACAAGTTTTCATTTAAATAGAACAATAATTGGTACAAAATATTTAACAATTTAAGCAAAGTTACTGATACAATATTTAAGTTAAAAAAAGGTTTAAACAAAACAAAAAAAAGAAGAAAAAGAAACTTTAAAGAAAATTTAACAATTTAATCAAAGTTACTAATAAAATAAATTTAAAAAAAATAGTTATAAAAAAACAAAACAAATAATTAATTAAAATGATTATAAATCAAAGATTTGAACTGACGTTCATTACTTATAATTTGAATACTATTGGGAAGATTATTCCAGAGACGTATAGCATTAACAAAGAACTGTTGTTCAGATACACGATATTGATGACGTATTTGTATTACTTGTTTACCTCTTGTAGAGTTAGCAAAACGCAAAACAGAAGCCAGATATGACGGTTCATTGGTATAAATTATCTTGTGGATCATTTGCAACAAGCGTATCTTAAGGAACGAGTTAAAAGAGACACCATATACTTGTCTGGAAAAGTCAGATACCCGGTCTCTTCTACGCAAACCAAAAATGTATCTAACGACATCGTTAAAGGCCACGTGCAATTTATTCCTATGAGTTACATCACAACCGTAAAAAACCTCGCAAGAGCATAATAGTTTCGGCAGAATAAATGTCCTAGCCAAAAGCATTCTTATTGACAAAGTGGTATACTGTCGACTCATATATAAGTTTCGTAAAACGCCGTAGGTCCTGCCCACTGTCATACTGACATGATTCTTCCATGAAAGTCTATCATCAAACTCCAAACCAAGGTTTCTTGCAGATGAAACAATCTCAATTGGGGCTCCAGCAATTGCCACATCAAGATTGGGCGGCATTGTCACCCGATTCCTACCAATTACAAGGCACTTTGACTTTATTGGATTTAAAAGTAGTCCGTTGGCGTTTGCCCATGTGTTTATCCTATCCAAGTCATTATTTAGTCGAAGTACGCCATCGATCAACCTCCCCGGCGAGGAGCTCATATACAGCTGTACGTCGTCGGCATACATATGAATACCACATACATATGAAAACCACATACATATGAATACCACAACTGTCCAGGAAGGTCATTGCTATATAAGGAAAAAAGGAGTGGGCCCAATACAGACCCCTGTGGAACACCTCTTGAGACTGGAAGATAACTAGAACAGCGGCTATCAACACATACCGATTGGCTTCTATTAGTAAGATAGGAATATATAAGATCCGTTGTTCTTTCAGAAAATTATATTGGGATCAACGGAATCAAAAGCTTTCGAATGATCTAAAAGAACAAGAAAGGAAACTTTATCGCTGTCAATATCACTCCTTACATCTTCAACTACTTTCAAAAGTGCAGTAGTGCAACTGTGCTTTGGCCGGAAACCAGATTGAAAATCTGTTAGCAGCGAATTATTCGCAATATATTCAGATATTTTCCGGTTGACTAGAGTCTCAAATACCCCTCCCTATTCCTTCTGGGAGTTACAAACTAATGCACTTAGTTATAATACCCTGTACCACAGTAGTGGTGTAGGGGATAAAAATTATCGAAATTTTCGAAATATCTAATTAATCAATCAATAAAAAATACAATTGAAAATATTCGATTTCGATGCAACATGGTTCACATGTGTAAAACTCCTAGAACAAGAGTTTCAGGTTTCTTTGGGTCCATGTTCACTCCTTAAGAACAAACAACTCGGGGGAGTTTTCCAAACCCGAAGCGGAAAATATTGTTTCCCGAATTATAAAAGAGTAGCGAAACGTATTTGGGTCTAGCTACCGACATAGACTATCAGTTAATAATATATTTTTATTGCAGTAGATTTGTGAATTAAATGCATTGGGGAAGTAAATACAACCGAAAAACATTTATCTAGAACATGTTATAATTAATAAAGGTAATCGAAAAACTGTTAGTGGGAGAGTTTTATCTTCTATATTCTATATTATCTTCTATATTCATAACAGTGCTGTTGGATCTAGAAATGTTTCGATTGCCTAGACCAACAACATTTTTCTGTCACTCGTTTCGTTCGCCAATTTAGTAGTTTTCCCTCTATAAAATCAGTTGTTTTCAATGATTTGGCGAAGGAATTGAGACAAAAAATAAAGAAAAACAAAGTTTTTGGTCTTGGCCGTTATTGTTTAATTAAGAAATATTTAATTTTCAATCACATTTTATATTGGGATGCCCAAAAAGTAATTGCGGATTTTTTAAAAAAAGTAAATGCATTTTATAATAAAACTTAGAATTAACTTTAATCAAATATACTTTTTTTACACTTTTTTTCTAAAGCAAGCTAAAAGTAACAGCTGATAACTGACAGAAGAAAGAATGCAATTACAGAGTCACAAGCTGTGAAAAAATTTGTCAACGCCGACTATATGAAAAATCCCCAATTAATTTTTGAGCAACCCAATATATTGATTGAATCAATTAATGTTTTTATTGAAATTTTCAAAAATTTTAATCACAACCGTTATTGAAAAAAAGTTCAGATTCAATTAAATAAATCAATCAATTAATCTTTTAATTGAAAATCAAAAAATGTTCAATCATGATCGTAATTGGAACAAGTAAAAGCGTGCTAAGTTCGGCCGGGCCGAATCTTATATACCCTCCACCATGGATCGCATTTGTCGAGTTCTTTTCCCGGCATCTCTTCTTAGGCAAAAAAAGGATATAAGAAAAGATTTGATCTGCTATTAGAGCGATATTAAGATATGGTCCGGTTTGGACCACAATTAAATTATATTTATGTTGGAGACCTGTGTAAAATGTCAGCCAATTCGAATAAGAATTGCGGCCTTTGTGGGCTCAAGAAGTAAAATAGAGAGATCGATTTATATGGGAGCTGTATCGGGCTATAGACCGATTCAGAACATAATAAACGCGTATGTTAATGGTCATGAGAGAATACGTCGTACAAAATTTCAGGCAAATCGGATAAAATTGCGATCCCTAGAGGCTTAAGAAGTCAAGATCCCAGATCGGTTTATATGGCAGCTAAATCAGGTTGTGAACCGACTTGTACTTTATTTGATATAGTTGTTGAAAGTAACAATAAAAAACGTCTTGCGAAATTTCAGCCAAATCGGATAGGAATTGCGCCCTCTAAAAGCTCAAGAAGTCAAGTCCCCAGATCTGTTTATATGACAGCTATAGCAGGTTATGAACCGATGTGAACCATATTTGGCACAGTTGTTGGATATCATACCAAAATTCTACGTGCCAAAATTCATTCAAATTGGATAAGAATTGCGCCCTCTAGAGGCTCAAGAAGTCAAGACCCAAGATCGGTTTATATGACAGCTATATAAGGTTATGGACCGATTTGAACCATACTTGGCACAGTTGTTGGATATCATAACAAAACACGTCGTGCAAAATTTCATTCCAATCGCATAAGAATTGCGCACTCTAGAGGCTCAAAAGTCAAGACCCCAGATCGGTTTATATGGCAGCTATATCAGGTTATGGACCGATTTGAACCATACTTGGCACAATTATTGGATATCATAGCAAAACACGTCGTGCAAAATTTCATTCCATTCGGATAAGAATTGCGCATTCTAGAGGCTCAAGAAGTCAAGACCCAAGATCGGTTTATATGACAGCTATATAAGGTTATAGACCGATTCGAACCATACCTGGCACAGTTGTTGGATATCATAACAAAACACGTCGTGCAAAATTTTATTCCAATCGGATAAGAATTGCGCACTCTAGAGGCTCAAGAAGTCAAGACCCAAGATCGGTTTATATGGCAGCTATAACAGGGTATAAACCTATTTGAACCATACCTGGCACAGTTGTTGGATATCATAACAAAACACGTCGTGCAAAATTTCATCCCGATCGGTTAAGAATTGCGCACTCTAGAGGCTCAAGAAGTCAAGACCCAAGATCGGTTTATATGGCAGCTATATGGAAACATGGACCGATATGGCCCATTTACAATACTAACCGACCTACATTAATAAGAAGTCTTTGTTCAAAATTTCAAGCGGCTAGCTTTAGTCCTTCGGAAGTTAGCGTGCTTTCGACAGACAGACGGACGGACGGTCATGACTAGATCGACATAAAATTTCACGACGATCAAGAATATATATATTTTATGGGGTCTCAGACGATTATTTCGAGTATTTACAATCAGAATGACGAAATTATTATACCCCCCATCTTATGGTGGAGGGTATAAATAGTTCAGATTCAATAAAAACAAGTAAAAAGGCGTCAAGTTCTGCCGGGCCGAACTTTGGATGCCCACCACCTCGGGTATATATGTAAACCACCTTTCATCAAAATCCGGTGTTAATTGCATAGCTTATGTCCAGTTATATCGAAATATGTTCCGATTTGAACCAAATACTAATCGGTACAAGTCATTGTTCAATTGTGTATACAATTGGTCTTTTTAGAAGCTACAACTAAAAATAGACCTATCTGAGCCATGTGCGATACGGATGTCGAAAAGCCTAACACAACGAACTGTCCCAAATCTCGGCGAAATCGGACAATAAATGCGCCTTTTGTGGGCCCAAAACCTTAAATCGAGAGATCGGTCTATATGGCAGCTATATTCAAATCTGCGCCGATATGGGCCAAATTGACGAAGGACGTCGAAGAGCCTAACATAACTCACTGTCCCGAATTTCACCAAAATAGGATTATATATGTGCCTTTTATAGGACTAAAACCCTAAATCGGAGGATCGGTCTATATGGCAGCTATATCCAAATCTTAACCAATCTGGGCCAAATTGACGAAGGATGTCTAGGGGCCTAACACAACTCACTGTCCCAAATTTCAGCAAATCGGATAATAAATGTGGCATTTATGGGCCTAAGACCCTAAATCGGAGGATCGGTCTATATGGCAGCTATATCCAAATCTTAACCGATCTGGGCCAAATTATCGAAGGATATTGAAAGGCCTGATACAACTCACTGTCCCAAATCTCAGAAAAATCGGATAATAAATGTGGCTTTTATAGGCCTAAGAACCTTAATCGGAGAATCGCTATATATGGCAGCTATATCCAAATCTGGACCGATCTGAGTCAAATTGACGAAAGAAGTCGAAGGGCCCAACACTGCCCACTGTCCCAAATTTCAGCAAAATCGGATAACTAATGTAGCTTTTATTTTCCTAAGACCCTGAATCGGCGAATCGGCCTATATCGAGATATAGTCCGATGTAGCCCATCTTCGAATTAAACCTGCTTATGGACAAAAAAGGAATCTGGGCAAAGTTTTAGCTCAATATCTCTATTTTTAAAGACCGTAGCGTGATTTCAAAAGTCGGGCGGAGCCGACTACATAATACCCTACACCACCTGGTGTACATAGTACTTTTTATATATAGAACTTATCTCAAAATCTTTTTAGACTTTAATTTGGTTACTTATAGAAATATCAAATAGAACTTTTCGTACGAGAGGACAATAAATTTGGATTTCCACATCCTTAGAAGGCCGTATCGGATAAAAGATTATATGGGATTTACATTGAAACCTGTGCCAATTTTGATGACACATACTGGGACGTCAAATAGAACATCTCAAGCCCCATATTGTAGAGATGTGGCCAAAATTGCGGCTTTTACTGCCTTAAACGTTCATATAGGATGAAATATACACATTGGGGCTTTATCTAAATCACGACCGATTTAAGTGAAATTTTGCGCTCGTGGTGGAACGTCAAATAAAACGTCTCATGCAAAATAGGACGAAACTTGTGGTTTCTACAAGCTAAAGTCTATTTCGGAATAAAGATATATCGGGGACCTATATCTAAATCTAAACCGAATTTTATGAAATTTTGCACACATATTAACACGTAAAATAAAACACCTCGTACTATATTTTGTTAGGATCGGACTAAAATAGTGGCTGGTACAGCCTTAAAAGTCAAATCGGATGAAAGATATATATGGGAGGTATATCTAAATCTGAACTGATTTTTATCAAATTTTGCACACATGCTAAATTTTTTAAAGATGGGACCAAAATTTTGTCTTATACAGCCTTTAAACTCCGTGTAGGATAAAATATATATATGGGTGCTATATCTAAATCTGATCCTATTTTTATGAAAGTGCAAAATTTTGCAAAGATCTGAACAAAATTGTGGCTGCTATAGCCATAGAATTCCATATCGGATGAAAGTTATATATGGGAGCTTTATGTAACTCTTGGCCGATTTTGACGAACTTTTGCACACATGTGAGGACATTGCATAAAACACCCCGTGACAAATTTTGTAGGAATCGAACATAAATTATGGCTGCTACAGCCTTAAAACTCCATATCGGACAAAAGATATATATGGGAGCACACATACATGAAGACGTCAAATAAAGCACCTCATGCCAAATTTTGTAACGATCGGACCAAAATTGTGGCTTCTACAGCCTTAAAAGGCCATATCGGATGAAAGATATATATGGGAGCTATATCTAACTCTAAACCGATTTTGTTCAAAATCAATATCAAGACGGACATAGCTAAATCGAATCAGGAAGTGATTCGAAGCCGATCGGTTTACTTATCAATGGATCCAGCTCTTCTCCTTCTTAGCGTTGCAAACAGATGCACAAAGTTATAATACCCTGTACCACAATGGTGGTGTAGGGTATAATTATTGATTTATAATTGAAAATTGCCAGAATTTCAATCATCAATTTTAATTAATTATTGATTCAATTAATTTTTTAATTGAAAACATTTTTATTTTCAATTAAATTTTTAATTGAAATAATGTTCGTCATATTTCTGTGTTGTAATGAATTTCCAAACTTAATTTTGTGTTTCACACACAATTTTATACAGATTATTGTTTAATTTTTTTTGAATAATTACCAAACCAGTCCAAAATCGAATACACGAAGACCACGAAACTCAAAATTCGTGATCACTTTTGTGCAAACTTGTGCTTTCATTTTCAAAAGTATGGATTTGATTATTAAGCAATACTTTTTTTAAATTTGTAGTGACAGAACATTTGCCTCATAAGCCGAACATAGAATAGATTTCCAAGCGTTTCGTTCTTCAGCGCTCCTTCTAAAATCACTGACACCTCGTTTCAAGGTGTCTTTCACCACCTGATCTTTCAATAGGAGTTTTGGGCGTCCCAGCTTGCGTATACCACAGTGCTTGCTTCAAAAGACTTCTTCGCTAGAACTTCTTCATTCATTGTGACAACATGACCTGACCGAAGCCGATATTCTCCATTTCATGAATTTAACGAAGAATCTCTCTCGAAACACACCTAGTACCACCTTGTCAGCTTTAAAAAATACCCATTCCTCGGATCCATATAGCAATACGTGCAGTATCAGTGTCTTGTATAAAGTAACCTTCGGCTATCGAGAGGTTGCCTTATTTCTACACTGCTTGCTTAATCCAATAAAGCATCTGTTTGCCACTACTATTCTTCGTTTTATTTCAAAACTGGTGTCATTCTTTTCGGTTACAGCGGTGCCGAGGTAGATAAAGTTGCTGACTATCTCAAAAATGGGATTCCCTTCTTTCTCCGTTTTTATACCCTCCACCATAGGATGGGGGCATACTAATTTCGTCATTCTGTTTGTAACACCTCGAAATAGGCGTCTAAGACCCTATATAGTATATATATTCATGATCGTCATGACATTTTAAATCGATCTAGGAATGTCCGTCCGTCTGTTCGTCCGTCTGTCTGTCGAAAGCAAGTTAACTTTCGAGGGAGTAAAGCTAGCGGCTTGAAATTTAGAACAAATACTTTACATTAGTGAAGGTCGGTTGGGAATGTAAATGAGCCAAATCGGTCCATGTTTTGATATAGCTGCTATATAAACCGATCTGGGGTCTTGACTTCTTGAGCCTATAGAGGGCGCACATCTCGTCCGATTGGACTGAAATTTTGCATGAGTTGTTTTGTTATGATTTCCAAAAACTGCTTTAAGTATATCGCAAATCGGTACATAACCTAATATAGCTCCCATATAAACCGATCTGGGATATTGACTTCTTGAGCCTCTAGAGGATGAAAATTTAATCTGATGTGGCAGGTTTTTTTTGTACAATGGCTTCTACCATGCGTGTTCAAGTTCAATATGGTCTGAATCGATCTATAGCTTGATACAGCTCCCATATAAACCGATCTCCCGATTTTGCTTCTTAAGCCCCTAAAAGGCTCATTCTTATCCGAGCGCACCGAATATTACACAATGACTTCTACAATGTTGATCATTCAATTCATTTATGTTCCGAATCGGACTATAATTTGATATAGCTCGAAAAGCATAATATATCTTATTCATTATTCTTTGTTTGCCTAAAAAGACATACCGCGCAATCAACTCGATAAACGCGATCCATGGTGGAGGGTATTTAAGACTTAGCTAGGGGTGGGCCACTCAAAATGGTTTTGTCGAAGGAAAAAGTTTAAATTAAACTTAATCTAAACAAAAAATTTTAGTATAATTTTTAGCAAATAAAAGCGTGCTAAGTTCCGCCGGGCCGAATCTTTTATACCCTCCACCATGAATCGCATTTGTCGAGCTCTTGCAACGGTATCTCATTTTAGGCAAACAAAGGATGTAAGAAAAGATTTGCTCTGCTATTAGAGCGATATCAAGATATGGTCCGGTTTGGACCCCAATTATATTATATGTTGGAGACCTGTGTAAAATGTCAGAATGGCGCCCTTTGGGGGCTCAAGAAGTAAAATAGACCGATCGATTTATATGGGAGCTGTTTCGGGCTATAGACCGATTCAGACCATAATAAACACGTATGTTGATGGTCATGAGAGGATCCGTCGTACAATTTCAAGCAAATCGGATAATAATTGCGCCCTCTAGTGGCTCAAGAAGTCAAAACCCCAGATCGGTTTATATGACAGCTATATCAGGTTATGGACCTTTTTGAACCATACTTGGCACAGTTGTTGGATATCATAACTTAATACTTCGTGCAAAAACTCATTCCAATCGGAAAAGAATTGCGGCTCAAGAAGTCAAGACCCAAGATCGGTTTATATGGTAGCTATATTAGGTTATGGAGCGATTTGAACCTTATTTAACACAGTTGTTGAAAGTAAGAATAAAATACGTCATGCAAAATTTCAGCCAAATCGGATGGGAATTGCGCCCTCTAGAAGCTCAAGAAGTCAAATCCCCAGATCTGTTTCTATGACAGCTATAGCAGGTTATGAACCGATTTGAACCATATTTGGCACATTTGTCGGATATCATAACTTAATACTTCGTGCAAAAACTCATTCCAATCGGATAAGAATTGGGCACTCTAGAGGCTCAAGAAGCGAAGACCAAAGATCGGTTTATATGGCAGCTATATCAGGTTATAAACCGATTTGAACCATACTTGGCACAGGTGTTGAATATCATAACAAAACACGTCGGATAAGAATTGCGCACTCAAGAGGCTCAAGAAGTTAAGACCCAAGATCGGTTTATATGGCAGCTATATCAAAACATGGACCGATATGGCCCATTTACAATACCAACCGACCTACACTAATAAGAAGTATTTGTGCAAAATTTCAAGCGGCTAGCTTTACTCCTTCGGAAGTTAGCGTGCTTTCGAGAGACAGACGGACGGACGGACGGACAGACGGACGGACATGGCTAGATCGACATAAAATGCCACGACGATCAAGAATATATATACTTTATGGGGTCTCAGACGAATATTTCGAGTAGTTACAAAAAGAATGACGAAATTAGTATACCCCCCATCTTATGGTGGAGGGTATAAAAACAGTACTGAAGAAAACTTCCGAGCAATCTAAAAGAGCGAGTATTAAATACCTTTTGTTACATCTTGAAATTGAGATATATTCAAGAGCATATAGCTCTGTCCGCCTGTCAATAGAAATCACAGTAATTTTTTAATGAGTACAGCACGCATAACGAAATTCACAAATCTAAGTGATATTTAGATATAGCACTTATATGAACCGATCTTTCTAATGACTTCTTCAGCCCCTAAAAGGCACACATTTTATCCAAATATGCTAACATTTTGCAAAAGGAGTTATTGATTAGTTAAGATGTGGAAACGATTTAAATTCCAGATTACAAAGAACACAATAAATGCCACCCTTGGTGAAGAGTCTATAACGTTCGGCCCAGCTGAACTTCTCTTTTACTTGTTCTTTTTGTAGTTTTTGAGATATCAGCGACAATTCATTGAATCAGCAAACTTTTTTTTTTAAATTTTCTGACTGCAGTTATTCTAAATTTTATGCAAATTTTACTGGCAAGGTGCGATTAGTTATTTTAATAAATACGCTGTCATCAACATCAGGGAAGGCCAATAAGGACCAACAAATACACACCAAACGGCTGTTTAAATGGCAGTGCACGACAAACTCTAAAATGTTTTGCCAAGAAACCATGCCTTTAAGATCAAAATCGTGCTTCCGAATTTTAACGACAAAATTCGGTTTTTGATCTTATATTAATAAAACTTCCGTTTTTGTCGTTTATATGCTGTACAAATGGCTTATATAGCGAAGAGATGGATAACATTTTGCCTTCTATCCGAAATTTTGTTACCAAAGAAACGAGATATTACAAAGGAATGTCCATTTATGAATATCATTTTGTACAACTGATAATCGTTGCTTTATCCAAGGTGGTTTCGACAGCGCCAAAACTAACATTCACAAAAAAAAAAATGATAAAAATTGGTTTCAATAACAAAATAAATTAATCCAACTAATTTTTAATTGAAACTGCTTCAATCTCGAAAATGATACTAACAATCACAGTTTTTGAAAAAGGTATTTGAAAAAATTTTCAATTAAATAAATAACATATTCAAATAAAAATTTATTGAAAATTTTTAATTTTCCAATTAATTTTTTAATCGATCCAATTAAACAAATGAAAGAATTTTTCAGATTTTCAATCATTTTTTAATTGATCCAATTAAAACCAGTAAGGAAAGGCAAAAGTCGGGCGTGGCCGACTTTATAATACCCTACACCTACCCTATAGGTACAAAGTGTTTTTTGATGGATTATTAGACAATCGTATCAAATTTCGTACAAATATGTTCAAACTGTAATAAATACGGTTGACAAATCACAACATTATTGTAAATTACCCAAAATCTGACGAACATATATATGAGAGCTACATCTAAATCTGAACCAATTTTGAACAAACTTTTTAGATATTATGGTAGGCATCGAGGAAAGCGTTGTGCACAATTTTGGCAATATTTCTCTATAAATGCGCTTGCAGTCGCTCTAGACGTGAAAATTGGCGGATATACATATATGGAAACTATATCGAAATCTGAACCCATTTCTATGTAATATTGAGAGTCGAAAGAAAATCCTTCCTTCCAAATTTCGAGAAAATTGGTTAACAAATGAGCACTTTATTGCAATATTTCTCAAAATCGGACGATCATATACATGATCAAACTTCTTACATATTGTGGTTGGCATCGGGGAAAGCGTTGTACAAAATGTTGGCAATACTGGTCAATAAACGCACTTTCAGTGGCTATAGAAGTGAAAATCGGGCGATATATATATGGCAGTTATATCTCAATCTAAACCGATTTCTACGAAATTCACCAAAAGTCATAAGAAAATGCTTTCTGCCAAATTTCGAGAGAATCGGTTAACAAATGAGCACTTTATTGCAATATTTCTCAAAACCGGACAAACCGATTTCGACTAAACTATAAAGATATTGTGGAAGTCGTTATCGAGGAAAACTTTGAACAAAATTTTGGGAAGATTGGTCAATAAAGGCGCTTGCAGTGTCTCTATGAGTGAAAATCGGGCGATGTATATATATAAGAGACATATCTAAATGTAAGCCGATTTCTATGAAATTCACCAGTTATTGCGAGAGTCAAGATAACAAATGACCATTTTATTGCATTATTACGGCAAATCGGAGAAACATATATATGGGAGCTACATCTAAATCTGGACCGATTTTTGCAGTTTCAATAGGCTTCGTTTCTAGGCCGAAAAACATCCCTGTATCAATTTTCAAGACGATCGGATGAAAATTGACACCTGCAGTTTGTACGCAAATTAACATGGACAGACAGACAATCAGACGGACATTCTGAGTCGATCGGTATACTTATCAATGGGTCTATCTCTATTTGTATTTGTATTTTGTATTTGTATTTTATTATGATAAAACCCATACAAAAGACAGTGTCTTATATAAAGCATGGGTTAGTAAATTGATAAATACAATGAGTTCAACAAGTTTTCATTTAAATAGAACAATAATTGGTACAAAATATTTAACAATTTAAGCAAAGTTACTGATACAATATTTAAGTTAAAAAAAGGTTTAAACAAAACAAAAAAAAGAAGAAAAAGAAACTTTAAAGAAAATTTAACAATTTAATCAAAGTTACTAATAAAATAAATTTAAAAAAAATAGTTATAAAAAAACAAAACAAATAATTAATTAAAATGATTATAAATCAAAGATTTGAACTGACGTTCATTACTTATAATTTGAATACTATTGGGAAGATTATTCCAGAGACGTATAGCATTAACAAAGAACTGTTGTTCAGATACACGATATTGATGACGTATTTGTATTACTTGTTTACCTCTTGTAGAGTTAGCAAAACGCAAAACAGAAGCCAGATATGACGGTTCATTGGTATAAATTATCTTGTGGATCATTTGCAACAAGCGTATCTTAAGGAACGAGTTAAAAGAGACACCATATACTTGTCTGGAAAAGTCAGATACCCGGTCTCTTCTACGCAAACCAAAAATGTATCTAACGACATCGTTAAAGGCCACGTGCAATTTATTCCTATGAGTTACATCACAACCGTAAAAAACCTCGCAAGAGCATAATAGTTTCGGCAGAATAAATGTCCTAGCCAAAAGCATTCTTATTGACAAAGTGGTATACTGTCGACTCATATATAAGTTTCGTAAAACGCCGTAGGTCCTGCCCACTGTCATACTGACATGATTCTTCCATGAAAGTCTATCATCAAACTCCAAACCAAGGTTTCTTGCAGATGAAACAATCTCAATTGGGGCTCCAGCAATTGCCACATCAAGATTGGGCGGCATTGTCACCCGATTCCTACCAATTACAAGGCACTTTGACTTTATTGGATTTAAAAGTAGTCCGTTGGCGTTTGCCCATGTGTTTATCCTATCCAAGTCATTATTTAGTCGAAGTACGCCATCGATCAACCTCCCCGGCGAGGAGCTCATATACAGCTGTACGTCGTCGGCATACATATGAATACCACATACATATGAATACCACATACATATGAATACCACAACTGTCCAGGAAGGTCATTGCTATATAAGGAAAAAAGGAGTGGGCCCAATACAGACCCCTGTGGAACACCTCTTGAGACTGGAAGATAACTAGAACAGCGGCTATCAACACATACCGATTGGCTTCTATTAGTAAGATAGGAATATATAAGATCCGTTGTTCTTTCAGAAAATTATATTGGGATCAACGGAATCAAAAGCTTTCGAATGATCTAAAAGAACAAGAAAGGAAACTTTATCGCTGTCAATATCACTCCTTACATCTTCAACTACTTTCAAAAGTGCAGTAGTGCAACTGTGCTTTGGCCGGAAACCAGATTGAAAATCTGTTAGCAGCGAATTATTCGCAATATATTCAGATATTTTCCGGTTGACTAGAGTCTCAAATACCCCTCCCTATTCCTTCTGGGAGTTACAAACTAATGCACTTAGTTATAATACCCTGTACCACAGTAGTGGTGTAGGGGATAAAAATTATCGAAATTTTCGAAATATCTAATTAATCAATCAATAAAAAATACAATTGAAAATATTCGATTTCGATGCAACATGGTTCACATGTGTAAAACTCCTAGAACAAGAGTTTCAGGTTTCTTTGGGTCCATGTTCACTCCTTAAGAACAAACAACTCGGGGGAGTTTTCCAAACCCGAAGCGGAAAATATTGTTTCCCGAATTATAAAAGAGTAGCGAAACGTATTTGGGTCTAGCTACCGACATAGACTATCAGTTAATAATATATTTTTATTGCAGTAGATTTGTGAATTAAATGCATTGGGGAAGTAAATACAACCGAAAAACATTTATCTAGAACATGTTATAATTAATAAAGTTAATCGAAAAACTGTTAGTGGGAGAGTTTTATCTTCTATATTCTATATTATCTTCTATATTCATAACAGTGCTGTTGGATCTAAAAATGTTTCGATTGCCTAGACCAACAACATTTTTCTGTCACTCGTTTCGTTCGCCAATTTAGTAGTTTTCCCTCTATAAAATCAGTTGTTTTCAATGATTTGGCGAAGGAATTGAGACAAAAAATAAAGAAAAACAAAGTTTTTGGTCTTGGCCGTTATTGTTTAATTAAGAAATATTTAATTTTCAATCACATTTTATATTGGGATGCCCAAAAAGTAATTGCGGATTTTTTAAAAAAAGTAAATGCATTTTTAATAAAACTTAGAATTAACTTTAATCAAATATACTTTTTTTACACTTTTTTTCTAAAGCAAGCTAAAAGTAACAGCTGATAACTGACAGAAGAAAGAATGCAATTACAGAGTCACAAGCTGTGAAAAAATTTGTCAACGCCGACTATATGAAAAATCCCCAATTAATTTTTGAGCAACCCAATATATTGATTGAATCAATTAATGTTTTTATTGAAATTTTCAAAAATTTTAATCACAACCGTTATTGAAAAAAAGTTCAGATTCAATTAAATAAATCAATCAATTAATCTTTTAATTGAAAATCAAAAAATGTTCAATCATGATCGTAATTGGAACAAGTAAAAGCGTGCTAAGTTCGGCCGGGCCGAATCTTATATACCCTCCACCATGGATCGCATTTGTCGAGTTCTTTTCCCGGCATCTCTTCTTAGGCAAAAAAAGGATATAAGAAAAGATTTGATCTGCTATTAGAGCGATATTAAGATATGGTCCGGTTTGGACCACAATTAAATTATATTTATGTTGGAGACCTGTGTAAAATGTCAGCCAATTCGAATAAGAATTGCGGCCTTTGTGGGCTCAAGAAGTAAAATAGAGAGATCGATTTATATGGGAGCTGTATCGGGCTATAGACCGATTCAGAACATAATAAACGCGTTTATTAATGGTCATGAGAGAATACGTCGTACAAAATTTCAGGCAAATCGGATAAAATTGCGATCCCTAGAGGCTTAAGAAGTCAAGATCCCAGATCGGTTTATATGGCAGCTAAATCAGGTTGTGAACCGACTTGTACTTTATTTGATATAGTTGTTGAAAGTAACAATAAAAAACGTCTTGCGAAATTTCAGCCAAATCGGATAGGAATTGCGCCCTCTAAAAGCTCAAGAAGTCAAGTCCCCAGATCTGTTTATATGACAGCTATAGCAGGTTATGAACCGATGTGAACCATATTTGGCACAGTTGTTGGATATCATACCAAAATTCTACGTGCCAAAATTCATTCAAATTGGATAAGAATTGCGCCCTCTAGAGGCTCAAGAAGTCAAGACCCAAGATCGGTTTATATGACAGCTATATAAGGTTATGGACCGATTTGAACCATACTTGGCACAGTTGTTGGATATCATAACAAAACACGTCGTGCAAAATTTCATTCCAATCGCATAAGAATTGCGCACTCTAGAGGCTCAAAAGTCAAGACCCCAGATCGGTTTATATGGCAGCTATATCAGGTTATGGACCGATTTGAACCATACTTGGCACAGTTGTTGGATATCATAACAAAACACGTCGTGCAAAATTTCATTCCAATCGCATAAGAATTGCGCACTCTAGAGGCTCAAAAGTCAAGACCCCAGATCGGTTTATATGGCAGCTATATCAGGTTATGGACCGATTTGAACCATACCTGGCACAGTTGTTGGATATCATAACAAAACACGTCGTGCAAAATTTTATTCCAATCGGATAAGAATTGCGCACTCTAGAGGCTCAAGAAGTCAAGACCCAAGATCGGTTTATATGGCAGCTATAACAGGGTATAAACCTATTTGAACCATACCTGGCACAGTTGTTGGATATCATAACAAAACACGTCGTGCAAAATTTCATCCCGATCGGTTAAGAATTGCGCACTCTAGAGGCTCAAGAAGTCAAGACCCAAGATCGGTTTATATGGCAGCTATATGGAAACATGGACCGATATGGCCCATTTACAATACTAACCGACCTACATTAATAAGAAGTCTTTGTTCAAAATTTCAAGCGGCTAGCTTTAGTCCTTCGGAAGTTAGCGTGCTTTCGACAGACAGACGGACGGACGGTCATGACTAGATCGACATAAAATTTCACGACGATCAAGAATATATATATTTTATGGGGTCTCAGACGATTATTTCGAGTATTTACAATCAGAATGACGAAATTATTATACCCCCCATCTTATGGTGGAGGGTATAAATAGTTCAGATTCAATAAAAACAAGTAAAAAGGCGTCAAGTTCTGCCGGGCCGAACTTTGGATGCCCACCACCTCGGGTATATATGTAAACCACCTTTCATCAAAATCCGGTGTTAATTGCATAGCTTATGTCCAGTTATATCGAAATATGTTCCGATTTGAACCAAATACTAATCGGTACAAGTCATTGTTCAATTGTGTATACAATTGGTCTTTTTAGAAGCTACAACTAAAAATAGACCTATCTGAGCCATGTGCGATACGGATGTCGAAAAGCCTAACACAACGAACTGTCCCAAATCTCGGCGAAATCGGACAATAAATGCGCCTTTTGTGGGCCCAAAACCTTAAATCGAGAGATCGGTCTATATGGCAGCTATATTCAAATCTGCGCCGATATGGGCCAAATTGACGAAGGACGTCGAAGAGCCTAACGTAACTCACTGTCTCAAATTTCGGCAAAATCGGACAATAAAAGCGCCTATTATGGCCCCAAAACCTATAACCGAGAGATCGGTCTATATTGCAGCTATATCCAAATCTGGACCGATCTGGGCCAAATTGACGAGGGATGTCGAACGGCCTAACATAACTCACTGTCCCGAATTTCACCAAAATAGGATTATATATGTGCCTTTTATAGGACTAAAACCCTAAATCGGAGGATCGGTCTATATGGCAGCTATATCCAAATCTTAACCAATCTGGGCCAAATTGACGAAGGATGTCTAGGGGCCTAACACAACTCACTGTCCCAAATTTCAGCAAATCGGATAATAAATGTGGCATTTATGGGCCTAAGACCCTAAATCGGAGGATCGGTCTATATGGCAGCTATATCCAAATCTTAACCGATCTGGGCCAAATTATCGAAGGATATTGAAAGGCCTGATACAACTCACTGTCCCAAATCTCAGAAAAATCGGATAATAAATGTGGCTTTTATAGGCCTAAGAACCTTAATCGGAGAATCGCTATATATGGCAGCTATATCCAAATCTGGACCGATCTGAGTCAAATTGACGAAAGAAGTCGAAGGGCCCAACACTGCCCACTGTCCCAAATTTCAGCAAAATCGGATAACTAATGTAGCTTTTATTTTCCTAAGACCCTGAATCGGCGAATCGGCCTATATCGAGATATAGTCCGATGTAGCCCATCTTCGAATTAAACCTGCTTATGGACAAAAAAGGAATCTGGGCAAAGTTTTAGCTCAATATCTCTATTTTTAAAGACCGTAGCGTGATTTCAAAAGTCGGGCGGAGCCGACTACATAATACCCTACACCACCTGGTGTACATAGTACTTTTTATATATAGAACTTATCTCAAAATCTTTTTAGACTTTAATTTGGTTACTTATAGAAATATCAAATAGAACTTTTCGTACGAGAGGACAATAAATTTGGATTTCCACATCCTTAGAAGGCCGTATCGGATAAAAGATTATATGGGATTTACATTGAAACCTGTGCCAATTTTGATGACACATACTGGGACGTCAAATAGAACATCTCAAGCCCCATATTGTAGAGATGTGGCCAAAATTGCGGCTTTTACTGCCTTAAACGTTCATATAGGATGAAATATACACATTGGGGCTTTATCTAAATCACGACCGATTTAAGTGAAATTTTGCGCTCGTGGTGGAACGTCAAATAAAACGTCTCATGCAAAATAGGACGAAACTTGTGGTTTCTACAAGCTAAAGTCTATTTCGGAATAAAGATATATCGGGGACCTATATCTAAATCTAAACCGAATTTTATGAAATTTTGCACACATATTAACACGTAAAATAAAACACCTCGTACTATATTTTGTTAGGATCGGACTAAAATAGTGGCTGGTACAGCCTTAAAAGTCAAATCGGATGAAAGATATATATGGGAGGTATATCTAAATCTGAACTGATTTTTATCAAATTTTGCACACATGCTAAATTTTTTAAAGATGGGACCAAAATTTTGTCTTATACAGCCTTTAAACTCCGTGTAGGATAAAATATATATATGGGTGCTATATCTAAATCTGATCCTATTTTTATGAAAGTGCAAAATTTTGCAAAGATCTGAACAAAATTGTGGCTGCTATAGCCATAGAATTCCATATCGGATGAAAGTTATATATGGGAGCTTTATGTAACTCTTGGCCGATTTTGACGAACTTTTGCACACATGTGAGGACATTGCATAAAACACCCCGTGACAAATTTTGTAGGAATCGAACATAAATTATGGCTGCTACAGCCTTAAAACTCCATATCGGACAAAAGATATATATGGGAGCACACATACATGAAGACGTCAAATAAAGCACCTCATGCCAAATTTTGTAACGATCGGACCAAAATTGTGGCTTCTACAGCCTTAAAAGGCCATATCGGATGAAAGATATATATGGGAGCTATATCTAACTCTAAACCGATTTTGTTCAAAATCAATATCAAGACGGACATAGCTAAATCGAATCAGGAAGTGATTCGAAGCCGATCGGTTTACTTATCAATGGATCCAGCTCTTCTCCTTCTTAGCGTTGCAAACAAATGCACAAAGTTATAATACCCTGTACCACAATGGTGGTGTAGGGTATAATTATTGATTTATAATTGAAAATTGCCAGAATTTCAATCATCAATTTTAATTAATTATTGATTCAATTAATTTTTTAATTGAAAACATTTTTATTTTCAATTAAATTTTTAATTGAAATAATGTTCGTCATATTTCTGTGTTGTAATGAATTTCCAAACTTAATTTTGTGTTTCACACACAATTTTATACAGATTATTGTTTAATTTTTTTTGAATAATTACCAAACCAGTCCAAAATCGAATACACGAAGACCACGAAACTCAAAATTCGTGATCACTTTTGTGCAAACTTGTGCTTTCATTTTCAAAAGTATGGATTTGATTATTAAGCAATACTTTTTTTAAATTTGTAGTGACAGAACATTTGCCTCATAAGCCGAACATAGAATAGATTTCCAAGCGTTTCGTTCTTCAGCGCTCCTTCTAAAATCACTGACACCTCGTTTCAAGGTGTCTTTCACCACCTGATCTTTCAATAGGAGTTTTGGGCGTCCCAGCTTGCGTATACCACAGTGCTTGCTTCAAAAGACTTCTTCGCTAGAACTTCTTCATTCATTGTGACAACATGACCTGACCGAAGCCGATATTCTCCATTTCATGAATTTAACGAAGAATCTCTCTCAAAACACACCTAGTACCACCTTGTCAGCTTTAAAAAATACCCATTCCTCGGATCCATATAGCAATACGTGCAGTATCAGTGTCTTGTATAAAGTAACCTTCGGCTATCGAGAGGTTGCCTTATTTCTACACTGCTTGCTTAATCCAATAAAGCATCTGTTTGCCACTACTATTCTTCGTTTTATTTCAAAACTGGTGTCATTCTTTTCGGTTACAGCGGTGCCGAGGTAGATAAAGTTGCTGACTATCTCAAAAATGGGATTCCCTTCTTTCTCCGTTTTTATACCCTCCACCATAGGATGGGGGCATACTAATTTCGTCATTCTGTTTGTAACACCTCGAAATAGGCGTCTAAGACCCTATATAGTATATATATTCATGATCGTCATGACATTTTAAATCGATCTAGGAATGTCCGTCCGTCTGTCTGTCGAAAGCAAGTTAACTTTCGAGGGAGTAAAGCTAGCGGCTTGAAATTTAGAACAAATACTTTACATTAGTGAAGGTCGGTTGGGAATGTAAATGAGCCAAATCGGTCCATGTTTTGATATAGCTGCTATATAAACCGATCTGGGGTCTTGACTTCTTGAGCCTATAGAGGGCGCACATCTCGTCCGATTGGACTGAAATTTTGCATGAGTTGTTTTGTTATGATTTCCAAAAACTGCTTTAAGTATATCGCAAATCGGTACATAACCTAATATAGCTCCCATATAAACCGATCTGGGATATTGACTTCTTGAGCCTCTAGAGGATGAAAATTTAATCTGATGTGGCAGGTTTTTTTTGTACAATGGCTTCTACCATGCGTGTTCAAGTTCAATATGGTCTGAATCGATCTATAGCTTGATACAGCTCCCATATAAACCGATCTCCCGATTTTGCTTCTTAAGCCCCTAAAAGGCTCATTCTTATCCGAGCGCACCGAATATTACACAATGACTTCTACAATGTTGATCATTCAATTCATTTATGTTCCGAATCGGACTATAATTTGATATAGCTCGAAAAGCATAACATATCTTATTCATTATTCTTTGTTTGCCTAAAAAGACATACCGCGCAATCAACTCGATAAACGCGATCCATGGTGGAGGGTATTTAAGACTTAGCTAGGGGTGGGCCACTCAAAATGGTTTTGTCGAAGGAAAAAGTTTAAATTAAACTTAATCTAAACAAAAAATTTTAGTATAATTTTTAGCAAATAAAAGCGTGCTAAGTTCCGCCGGGCCGAATCTTTTATACCCTCCACCATGAATCGCATTTGTCGAGCTCTTGCCACGGTATCTCATTTTAGGCAAACAAAGGATGTAAGAAAAGATTTGCTCTGCTATTAGAGCGATATCAAGATATGGTCCGGTTTGGACCCCAATTATATTATATGTTGGAGACCTGTGTAAAATGTCAGAATGGCGCCCTTTGGGGGCTCAAGAAGTAAAATAGAGCGATCGATTTATATGGGAGCTGTTTCGGGCTATAGACCGATTCAGACCATAATAAACACGTATGTTGATGGTCATGAGAGGATCCGTCGTACAATTTCAAGCAAATCGGATAATAATTGCGCCCTCTAGTGGCTCAAGAAGTCAAAACCCCAGATCGGTTTATATGACAGCTATATCAGGTTATGGACCTTTTTGAACCATACTTGGCACAGTTGTTGGATATCATAACTTAATACTTCGTGCAAAAACTCATTCCAATCGGAAAAGAATTGCGCACTCTAGCGGCTCAAGAAGTCAAGACCCAAGATCGGTTTATATGGTAGCTATATTAGGTTATGGAGCGATTTGAACCTTATTTAACACAGTTGTTGAAAGTAAGAATAAAATACGTCATGCAAAATTTCAGCCAAATCGGATGGGAATTGCGCCCTCTAGAAGCTCAAGAAGTCAAATCCCCAGATCTGTTTCTATGACAGCTATAGCAGGTTATGAACCGATTTGAACCATATTTGGCACATTTGTCGGATATCATAACTTAATACTTCGTGCAAAAACTCATTCCAATCGGATAAGAATTGGGCACTCTAGAGGCTCAAGAAGCGAAGACCAAAGATCGGTTTATATGGCAGCTATATCAGGTTATAAACCGATTTGAACCATACTTGGCACAGGTGTTGAATATCATAACAAAACACGTCGGATAAGAATTGCGCACTCAAGAGGCTCAAGAAGTTAAGACCCAAGATCGGTTTATATGGCAGCTATATCAAAACATGGACCGATATGGCCCATTTACAATACCAACCGACCTACACTAATAAGAAGTATATGTGCAAAATTTCAAGCGGCTAGCTTTACTCCTTCGGAAGTTAGCGTGCTTTCGACAAACAGACGTGCGGACGGACGGATAGACGGACGGACATAGCTAGATCCACATAAAATTCCACGACGATCAAGAATATATATACTTTATGGGGTCTCAGACAAATATTTCGAGTAGTTACAAACATAATGACGAAATTAGTATACCCCCCATCCTATGGTGGAGGGTATAAAAATGCTTTGCTCCCATAAATATGTTCGTCTGATGAGAAATATTACAATAATTCTTTCGTAATTCGGAAGGAGGGATTCTCTTATGACCCCCGACATTTTTGATGAATTTCATAGCAATCGGTTCAGATTTAGATATAGCTGATATATATGGTCCGATTTTCACTTCTAGACCCACTGCAAGCGAATTTATTGACCAATCTTGCCAAAACATTGTACAACGCTTTCCTCGACAACTACCACTATATCTGAGAAATTTGCTCGAAATGGGTTCAAATTTAGATATAGCTCCCATATATATGTTCGCCCGATTTTGAAAATATTGCAATAAAGTACTAATTTGTTAACTGATTCTCTCGAAATTTGGCAAGAACGGGTTTCTTATGACTCCCGTCATTACTGGTGAATTTTATAGCAATCGGCCCAGATTTACATATACCTCTGATATATGTATATCGCCCGATTTTCACGCCTAAAACCACTGCAAGCGCATTTATTGACCAATTTTGAAAAAAATTCTGGGAAGTTTGCTCGAAATCGATTAAGATGTAGACATATCTCCCTTATATATGTTCGTCAGTTTCTGAGTAATTTGGAATTTGTAAACCGAAGTTATTACAGTTTCAACATATTTGCTCGAAATTTGATAGGGTAACAGATAAGCCATCTGAAAACATGCTCCGAGGACTATCAAAATTGGTTCAGAATTGGATATAGCTCCCACATTGTACTTATTGTGTAGGGGTAGGATATTATACAGTCAGCACCGCCCGACTTTTGTCTTAGTTACTCGTTTTTATACCCTCCACCATAGGATGGAGGGTATATTAATTTCGTCATTCTGTTTGTAACTACTCGAAATATTCCTCTGAGACCCCATAAAATATATATATTCTTGATCGTCGTGACATTTTATGTCGATCTAGCCATGTTCGTCCGTCTGTCCGTCCGTCCGTCTGTCTGTCGAAAGCACGCTAACTTCCAAAGGAGTAAAGCTAGCTGCTTGAAATTTTGCACAAATATTGGGTTGCCCAAAAAGTAATTGTCGGAAATATATTGTAGTAGTAAAATAGTCGGCGTTGACAAATTTTTTCAACGGCTTCTAACTCTGTAAATGCATTCTTTCTGCTGTCAGTTATCAGCTGTTACTTTTAGCTTGCTTTAGAAAATAAGTGCGCGAAATTTTGTTCACATTTGTTTGTTTGGCGTCATGGGTAACCATATGGGTACCACATGTATTGAAAGAAATTCATTTGACAACCCGAATCAACGCTTGTGATATGCACCTTAAACGCAAAGAATTCGATCCGTTTTTAAAACGAATCATAACTGGAGATGAAAAATGGATTGTTTACAACAACGTTAGTCGAAAACGATCATGATCCAAGCATGGTGAACCAGCTCAAACCACTTCAAAGGCTGATATCCACCCAAAAAAGAAGGCTATGCTGTCTGCTTGTTAGGATTGGAAGGGTGTGGTAATATTTGAGCTGCTTCCAAGGAACCAAACGATTAATTCGGATGTTTACTGTCAACAATTGGACAAATTGAATACAGCCACCAAGGAGAAGCGACCAGAATTGGTCAATCGTAAAGGTGTCATATTCCACCAGGACAACGATAGACCGCACACATCTTTGGTCACTCGCCAAAAATTGAGTGAGCTTGGCTGGGAACTTTTGATGCATCCACCATATAGCCCTGACCTTGCACCATCAGACTACCATTTATTTCGATCTTTGCAGAACTCCTTAACTGGTAAAACTTTCGGCAATGATGAGGCTATAAAATCGCACTTGGTTCAGTTTTTTGCAGATAAAGGCCAGAAGTTCTATGAGCGTGGAATACTAAATTTGCCTGGAAGATGGCAAAAGGTTATCGAACAAAATGGCATTTATATATTTGATTAAAGTTCATTTTAAGTTTTATTAAAAATGCATTTACTTTCTTTTAAAAAATCCGCAATTACTTTTTAGGCAACCCAATACTTCTTATTAGTGTAGGTCGGTTGGTATTGTAAATGGGCCATATCGGTCCATGTTTTGATATAGCTGCCATATAAACCGATCTTGGGTCTTGACTTCTTGAGTCTCTAGAATGCGCAATTATTATCCGATTGGAATGAAATTTTTCACGACGTGTTTTGTTATGATATCCAACAACTGTGCCGAGTCTGGATCAAATCGGTCAATAACCTGATATAGCTGCCATATAAACCCATCTTGGGTCTTGACTTCTTGAGCCTCTAGAGTGCGCAATTGCTATCCGATTGGAATGAGTCTTTGCACGAAGTATTTAGTTATGATATCCAACAACTGTGCCAAGTATGGCACAAATCAAATCGGTCGATAACCTGATATAGCTGTCATATAAACCGATCTGGGAGCTTGACTTCTTGAGCCTCTAGAGGTTGCAATTATTATCCGATTTGCCTGAAATTTTGTACGACGGATCTTCTCATGAACATCAACATACGTGTTTATTATGGTCTGAATCGGTCTATAGCCTGATACAGCTCCCATATAAATCGATCTCTCTATTTTACTTCTTGAGCCCCCAAAGGGCGCAAATGGAACAAGACATTTAAACTGATTTTAGAAATCTCACTCCTTAGAATTTTAAGAAATGTTTTACTTTGATTTTGCTGAGTTTTAAATTCTTTTGAACCATTTGAATGGAGCGGACGTTTTCTATTTCGCTCCGCAAGAATTTAACTTTGACTCGTAATAGGTCAATTTTTGGAAGAGAAATTTAAGTCACTCAACGATAGCTGCGATAGAGGTATCCGAATTTTTATTTTGAATTTTTTTTGCCTTTTAGGGCGAAGAGCATTTAATTTCACAATTTTTCGTTTCAAGACGAGCTCAATGATCGGAGATTCGAATGGTTGGGATTCGAACCTGAGCACACGGAGCAGTAGTAAGAGCCGTTTTCTAGCGTTCGAAGGAATTAATACATCTTCCAAAAATATTCGCGAAGACAATCACACGTTGAAGGTTTTGCAAGATTACGATCGGCCTATAAATAGTGTGTTGGTAGTCATAAATAGTGTGTTGTGTAGACTTTATGACCAAATGTCACCGCCGATGGGCTATTGCTACCAATAGCGTCTACAATTTTCAAATCAAATTTAAGGAATCTTTACCAATTTTACGGTTACAGAATAGTTTTTTTTTAGATTTTGAAAAAATCCTCCCAATATAAATAATATCCTGGCTACGTCCCTGGTGAAGGGTATATAAGATTCAGCCTTGCAGAACATAACGCGCTTTTACTTGTTTTATTTTGACAGTGGGTGAGGTAACTTTGGCTATGCACTTACTTTGTGTACAATGGTTTGGCATACAACATGAAGGAATATTAAGATTTGTACAAATACATGGTTTTTGCATTTTTACACTTTTCTGCGATATTTATGTCTCCCTTATGCTGACCACATTTGTGAGATACTTGCCATGTAAAAACTTCTCCCCAAAGAGGTGTCATTCTTCGGCACGCTGTTCGGATTCGGCCATAAAAAGGAGGCCCTTATCCTTGAACGTAAAGTTGAATCGGGCAGTGTTATATGAGATATACCCCTGTTCGTAATGGAATGTTCATGGTCTAAATTTGTATTAATTTACAAATACATGGTGCGCCAGAGAAACTTACTATTAAAAAAACCCCCTTAGTGGTGAGTTGGGTGGCAAGGAGGTCTAGAGTGGGCGCATCTGTAGGGGGATGTCCCCAAGTTTGTTTCTCTCTTCTAACGTTCGCAGTTACCGTAAATTCAGTTCGTTACAGGAAAATGGAGGAACTATAGCACACACAGCACGGGGCTCATTGAATTTGATGCGTCAACATTTCCCCGACCGCCTCATCTCACACAGAGGCGATCTCCAATGGCCGGCACGCTCTCCAGATTTGAGCACGTGCGATTTGTTTTTTGGGGTTATTTGAAATCCTTGGTTTATGTCGAACGACCATAGCACACCTCAAGAAAAACATTCCCGCAAAGAGTGAACACGAATTTTAAAAATCGACTCAATCAGTGTATGGGCAAGAGGGTCATCATATACCCGATGTTATTTTCAAGACTGCGTGCAAAAAATTTGGGATATTGTATTCTCAAATAAAAAAAACTGTAACGAAAGCCAAAAGTCGGGCGGAGCCGACGATATAATACTATACACCACCGAGTCTACAATACATGGAAGCTATGTTGAAAGCTAGTCAGAATTTAATTTTGCATCCCTATTGAAATATTGTATAGAACCTTGTTAAATTTTCTTACGATAGGACCTAAATTGTGGCTACTACAGCCTTAAATCGGATGAAATATATATATATATGGGTGCTATATCTTAAACTGGACCGAGTTTGATGAAATTTATCACACGTCTATGACTTCAAATAAAACATCTCAAGTTAAATTGTATAGAGATCGAAATAAAATTGTAGCTTCTGTAGCCTTAAAAGGCCATATCGGATGAAATATATATATGGGATCTATATCTAAATCTTAGCCGATTTCGAAATTTTGTGCACGAACTGGGACGTCAAATAAAACATCTCATGAAAAATTTTGTTAAAATCGGACAAAAATTGTGGCTTCTACAGCCACATTAATAACAATATGACTGCTGGAAAGGATTTCTAGATATATAGTTGTGAATGAGTACTCAGGCATAATACAAATTGGTCTACGGAAATAGTAAGTTGTTATGATCCAATTGGCAATGTTTAGTTATTTTTCGATGCTAATCTAAATTAGCCCATGAATATTCCATTAAGGAACAGGGGCCAGCACTAAGATTAAAATCGCGACGGACCCCAAACATTGATTTATCCGTTCGCTACATTTTTAATTATTACGCCATGCAAATGCAAATTTTGCCCACTAACATTCCACTAAGGAACAGGGGCAAACTTCTCACATATCAATGAGTGCAGTCCGATTCAAGTTTAAGCTCAATGATAAGGGGCCTCCTTTTTACAGCCAAGTCCGAACGGCGTGTCGCAGTGCGACACCTCTGTGAAGAGACGTTTTACATGGCATAGTACCTCACAAATGTTGCCAGTATTAGGAGGGGAAAATCACCGATAAAATTTTTTTCTGATGGTCTCACGCCGGGATTCAAACCCAGGCGTTCAGCGTCGTAGGCGGACATGCTAACCTCTGCGCTACGGTGGTCATAGTTGTAAGAATTATGTATTGTTAATAATAGGGTAACAGGTATGCAGTAAGTATTCAAGGGAGCCACTGTGGTATGTTGGCATGCCCGCCTACCGTTTAAACATTTTTCAACGGTGGTTATCCCCTTACCAAATGCTGATAACATTTGTGAGTACTTCAGCCATGTACAACTTCTCAACAAAGAATTGTCACTTTTCAGTGACGAGCCGTTCGGAGGTCTCCTATCATTGAGCTTATATTTAAATCGGAGAGCACTCAATTGGGATTGGGGTTTGGGATTGCCATCTAGTACGTAGAAAGTTTTAAATCCGCATAGTGTCTGTTTTTATGCGTGTCAATTTTGATCACCACGTAGAAAATTTTGCTTTGTGCATTTGATCTGATAGTATAGAAAATTGTGAATAGTGGATAGAAATTCTATATTGTTTACTGGCTTTTGCTCCAATACCCGGAATAAAGTTTTAAACATCCATGCCCAGATTCTCACTAGGACGCAACGACGATAAATCCGAAGATTTATGAGAACTGGTAAACTCCTATAGCAATATGTTGGTATGTGATACCACATAATGTACTTATTTTAAAATTTCAAGTCAGACAACACTAACGTGGTCTCCCACCTCCCACTTTATATGCTCCACTTCAAGATTCTTAGTGATAAGTCCTTTCAAGAAGCGAAGAAAAAAATTAACAATTTTATTATTCAAAGAAAAATCCTTGTTAATTTTTAATGCAAAAACATTTCCAAATAAACATGCAAAGTAAGTATGTTTGCCAAGTACATAAATAACAGTGGCACACATTCCCCGCCACGTACAGGGAGCGACCCATGGTTACGCTCAACTTGTGGCATCCATTTCTAAGGACCCGCCGAATCGTGGCATTAAATAGGAAAAAATGCTACCTTGGTGTCACATCCAAAAGTACTTTTTGCTTTCAAAATAGCACATTTTGACTTATATGTTTGAGAATAAAAAACGCTTGAATCGAAAAGCTTAGCAGACGAATGAACACGACTGTAGTAATTCGAGTACTCGAATGCAAAGTAGTAGTTTTTGCCCTAAATGGTGTCTCTGCACACTGTTCCGAGTCGGCTAAATATTTAAAATTAATTTGTACAAAATTATAAAGTATTTATTTAATGTATTATATATTTAAATGTATCCTCATATTGTACATTTGGCTTATAAGAAATAATACTAATAAATATAAATTGTGTAAAATTTTAGAAATAATTTAGAACATAGCTTTATTTTAGAGACAAAATTTCGCCATAATGATTTAAAAATGATTTCGGTCAAAAATTCATCATTTTCGACAGCATTTGATGTCGTTTGCAAAATTCGACAAATATTCCCTTCCAAGACGCCAATCGGGTCGCGCATTCCACATAAAAGCACAAAAAGTCTATAACATATTGAGACAGCTTATCCGACCGAAAATTTTTTAGGCTGATAAATTTTCTTTCTTTCGGTGCGCTCCACCCTGCAAGCATTTTTTTAAATTTGAAATGATTGTTTGAAAAAATAATCATCTGCTGATCTTTTCGGAAATTGTTTCACGATTTTCTTTTTTCAATTTTGGTTATGAAACTGTACAGACAAGCATAAAACTAACGAAACAGCCGCCCTGATGATTCATTGGACAATCATTCTGCGCACATATACATACACTCAACCAAATTTGTTATTCAAAACAGCAAAAATGTTTGCTAAAACTGCAGTTTTTGTCTACCGAAAATGGGAAAGCAGATACTACATTTTCAGCAAACATAGGGCTGCTGTATTAGTAAACACTACATTCAGCTAAGTCAGCAAACAAAATCTGCTATTTTAAATACAAAAATCTACCGAAAAATAATTAATGCTATTTTTATGTTTGCCTGTTACTTGTATTGATTACTTTAGGCATTCTTTAGAATTTTTGTTGGAAGAGATAAATAATATTAATTTGTGAAATATACTGTAAATAAGCTACCTGATCCATCCATTGGTATTCACTTTTGAAATGTGCCTGAGCTCGCTTGAGTTTTTTGTTATTGCTCTACTGATATGTACATGACTGACATGGCTTTCTGTATCCAAGTTAAAAAAAGATTATTCAGTGGTGATTATAAATATCCACTGAGACACACATTTTCATATATGTTATATTTGTATACCCTCCACCATAGTATGTGGGTATACTTATTTCGTCATTCTGTTTGCAACTACTCGAAATATTCATCTGAGACCCCATAGGTCGGTTGGGATTGTAAATTGCACATATCGGTTCATGTTTTGAAACAGCTGCCATATAAACCCATCTTGGGTCTTGACTTCTTCTAGAGTGTGCAATACTTATCCGATTGGAATGAAATTTTGCACGACGCGTTTTGTTATGATATCCAACAACTGTGCCATGTATGGTTTAAATCGGTCAATAATCTGATATAGCTTTCATATAAACCTATGCGGACTTGATTTCTTGAGCTTCTAGATCGGTTTATATGGAAGCTATATCAGGTTGTGGACCGATTTGAACCATTCCTAGCACAGTTGTTGAAAGTCATAACAAAACACCTCATGCAAAATTTCAGCCAAATCGGATAATAATTGCGTCCTCTAGTGGCTCAAGAAATCAAGACCACAGATGGGTTTATATGACAGCTGCCCTCTATCGGCTCAAGAAGTCAAGATCCCAGATCGGTTTATATGGCAGCTATATCAAAACATGGACCGATATAGCCCATTTACAATCCCAACCGACCTACAGTAATAAGAAGTATTTGTGCAAAATTTCAATCAGCTAGCTTTACTCCTGCGAAAGTTAGCGTGCTGTCGAAAGACAGACGGACGGACGGACAGACGGACATGGCTAGTTCGACTTAAAATGTCATGACGATCAGGATTATATATATACTTTATGGGGTCTTTAACGAATATTTCGAGGAGTTACAAACAGAATGACTAAATTAGTATACCCCCATCCTATGGTGGAGGGTAAAAAAGAGTGGCAGATTTGCCAAACGAATGCATAGTTTTTGTCACCATGTGTTTGCGACCGAAAATTTTGCTTGAATTGATTATGACTTCTAACAACTGTGCTGAGTATGGCTGAAATCGGTTCATAACCTGATATAGCTGTCATATAAACATATCTGGGGTCTTGATCTCTTGAGCCGCTAGAGGGCACAATTCTTATCCGATTTGGCTGAAATTTTGCACGAGGTGTTTTTTTATGACTTCTAACAACTGTGCTGAGTATGGTTGAAATAGGTCCATAACCTGATATAGCTGTCATATAAACCTATCGGGGGTCTTGACTTCTTGAGCGTCTAGAGTGCGCAATTCCTATCCGATTTGGCTGAAATTTTGCACGTAATGTTTTGTTACGACTTCCAACAGCAGTGTTATAGTATATATAAGAATAGTTCAAATCGGTCTGTAACCGGATATAGCTGCCATATAAACCGATCTGGGGTCTTGACTTCTTGAGCCACTAGAGATCGCAATTATTAATTGATTTGGCTGAAATTTTGCGTGAGATGTTTTGTTATGACTTTCAACAACTGTGCTAAGAATAGTTCAAATCGGTCCATAACGTGATATGGCTGCCAAATAATCCGATCTGAGGTCTTGACATCTTGAGCCTCTACAGGAAGAAATTCTTATCCGATTTGGCTAAAATATTGCATTATGTGTTTTGTTATATCTTCCAACAACTATATTAAGAATGGTTCATAACCTGATGTAGCTGCCGTTTAAACCGATATGGGTTCTTGACTTCTTGAGCCACAATAGTGCGCAATTATTATCCGATTTAGCTGAAATTTTGCATGAGGTGTTTTGTTACCCCATATAAACCAATATGGGATATTGGCTTCTTGAACCTCTAAAGGGCGCAAGTTTTACACGATTTGCCTGAAATTTTGCACAACGGCTTCTCTCATGACCTTTAACGTACGTGTCAAATATGGCATGAATCGGCTTATAGCCTAATACAGGTCCCCAATAAACGGATCTCCCTATTTTACTTCTTCGGCCCTCAAAGTGCGCAATTCTTACCATATTTGGCAGAAATTTTATACAATGACTTCTACTATGGTCTTCAATATTTAGTTCAATTATGGTCCGAAATGAACCATTACTTGATATTGTTCCAATAACATAGCAATTCTTTTTTATCCTTTGTTTGCCTAAAAAGAGATACCGTGATAAGAGCTCGACAAGTGCAATTCATGCTGGATGGTATATAAGATTCGGCCCGTCCGAACTTAGCACGCTTTTACTTGTTTCTTTTTTTCATTTTATTTTTTTGCAGAAATGTATTCTTTTTAGGCTTGGAGTCGACGACTAGCAAAATTTTTTTGATTTCTTTTTTTTTCTGTGTGTAAAAACTTTTCCTGAAAAAGGTGTCGCACTGCGGCGAGCCGCTCGGTCTTGACTTATTTTTGAGTTTAAACTTGAATTCGACAGTACTCATTGCTATTTGAGAAGTTTACCTCTGTTCCCTAATGGAATGTTCATAGGCAAATTTTCATGAGCAATCCTGATGTATAATTCTTGATTAATGCTATTTTCTTCGTACAATTTAGGTTTAAAAGAGGATGCGGATGTCAATCCGGCCTTGCCAATATGGACATACACCTAAGCCAGTAATCGGTTTGTTCTGCGCTCTAAAAAGTAACCCCGAAGAACATCTAAATCAGGAATTCCTTGCTCCTTACAAAATTCTTAAGTTCTCCACTTATATATAGCTCATACTAAAGTCTTTACAAAATGCCCATACAAATGGATTTGCTGCAAACCTTGCCAATGAAGAAACGCAGCGGCTTATTTATACACATAGATCTAATAATTCTACGTCATACGCTGGTCAAAATAAAACAATTGCACATCTTCATAAAATAAATAAAAATTGTACAATTGCCGCCTGATTAGTCATATACTATACCCTCTACCATAGGATGGGAGGTATACTAATTTCGTCATTCTGGTTGTAACTACTCGAAATATTCGTATGAGACCCCATAAAGTATGACTATTCTTGATCATCGCGATATTTTATGTCGACCTAGCCATGTCCGTACGTCTGTCCGTCCGTCCGTCCGTCCGTCGGTCCGTCCGTCCGTCTGTCGAAAGCACGCTCACTTCCGAAGGAGTAAAGCTAGCCGCTTGAAATTTTGCACAAAAACTTCTTATTAGTGTAGGTCGGTTGGCATTGTAAATGGGCCATATCGGTCTTGACTTCTTGAACCTCTAGAGTGCGCAATTCTCATCCGGTTGGAATGAAATTTTGCACGACGTGTTTTGTTATGATATCCAACAATTGTGCAAAGTATGGTTCAAATCGGTCTATTACCTGTCTTGGTCTTGACTTCTTGAGCCTCTAGAGTGGGCAATTTTTATCCGATTGGAATGAAATTTTGTACGATGTGTTTTGTTATTATATCCAACAATTGTCCTCACAATGATTCAATCCAGCTATATCAGTGCCATATAAACCGATCTTGGGTCTTGACTTCTTGAGCCTCTAGAGTGCGCAATTCTTATCCGATTGGAATGGAATGTCGCACGACGTGTTTTGTTCTAATATCCAACAACTGTGCCAAGTATGGTTTAAATCGGTTCATAACCTGATATAGCTGCCATATAAACCGATCTTGGGTCTTGACTTCTTGAGCTTCTAGAGGGCACAATGCTTATCCGATTTGAATGAGTTTTTGCACGAAGTATTTCGTCATGATATCCAACAACTGTGCCAAGTATGGTTGAAATCAGTCCATCACCTGATATAGCTGTCATATAAACAGATCTGGGGATTTGACTTCTTGAGCTTCTAGGGAGCGCAATTCCTATCCGATATATCTGAAATTTTGCATGACGTATTTTATTTTTACTTTCAACAACTGTGTCAAATAAGGTTCAAATCGGTTCATAACCTGATATAGTTGCCATATAAACCGATCTGGGATCTTGACTTCTTGAGCCTGTAGAGGTCGCAAATATTATCCGATTTGCCTGAAATTTTGTACGACGGATCCTCTCATGACCATTAACATACGTGTTTATTATGGTCTGAATATGTCTATAGCCCGATACAGCTCCCATATAAATCGATCTCTCTATTTTACTTCTTGAGGCCACAAAGGGCGCAATTCTTATTCGAATTGGCTGACATTTTACACAGGTCTCCAACATATAATTTAGTTGTGGTCCAAACCGGACTATATCTTGATATCGCTCTAATGGCAGAGCAAATCTTTTCTTTTCATTTTTTGCCTAAAAAGAGATGTCGGGAAAAGAACTCGACAATTGCGATCCATGGTGGAGGGTATATAAGATTCGGCCCGGCCGAACTTAGCACGCTGTTACTTGTTTTTTCTTCACATAACCTTAAGGCAGACTAAAAACGAAATAGCATTAAAATAAATGCAATAAAATCTTAATTGTCCTTTAAGCTTAAACCATCTATACGATTTCAGTGAGTTGCAACTTAAAATTTGCCCTAGAACATTCCATTAAGTAAGAGTTCAAACCACTCACATATTAATGAGTGTTGTCCGATTCAAGTTTAAGCTAAATGACAAGGAAACTACTTTTTATGGCCGAGAAACGTATCGCAAGGGGACACCCCTTTTGTGAAGAAGTTTTTACATTGCCTGATAACTCACTATTGACGCCAGCGTTGGGAGGGGATAACCTTCTGGTCTAATGTTCTTGCCTGGAATTGAACGAGGGAGTTCACCGTTACAGGCGGACAAGCACCACGGAAACCTTATTTTGTAGAAAATTCTTTCGGGAAATAACTTGATACCATCTCTTTCAGACTTGGAATAGAACGAAAGATGAGCACAAAATACATATCAGTAGATCTTTGTAAATGCAGAGCATTAATGATTTATGCCATAAATATAGTTTGTATTCAGCGAATTTTGGTTAGAAAAGTTTCGATGCTCTTTATTTTCTTTGATATAAGCATTGGCTCTTTTTCGTAAACAAACAGTTGGTAATTCTTTGCAATATAAGGTGCAGTCATAAACGATTAGGTTATGTTGAAAAGGGGGTGCGGATATCAATAACATTAATATTTAACCTAAGCCAGTGAATAGCTTGTTGTGCGCTCTAAATACTAAAAAGGAACCCCGAATAAATCTTAATCACGAAATCCGTGGTACTCACAAAATCCCTAGTTGTTCTACATTTCACCCTTCTAAGTTAGTGCAAGTCTAGTATTGTACGCCTTAATCTGTTAAGCTGAGTCTTTTGAAGTGTAAGCGATTAATCAATCGGGCCGAATCTTATATACCCTCAACCATGGATCGCATCTGTCGAGTTCTTTGCGAAGTATTTCTTTTTGGGCAAACAAAGAATAATGAATATGGACAGAAGAGGAGGAGGAGCTATATCAAGATATAGTCCGATTCGGGGCTCAAGAAGCAAAATCGGGAGATCGGTTCATATGGGAGCTGTGTCAAGCTATAGATCGATTCAGACCATATTGCATACGAATGTTGAAGGCCATAGGAGAAGCCGTTGTACAAAATCTGTGCCAAATCGGATGAGAATTGGGCCCTCTAGAGGCTCAAAAATTCAAGATTTCAGATCGGTTTATATGGCAGCTATATCAGGGTATAGACCGATTTGGACCACAGTTCGCATATATGTTGTAAGTGATACCAAAACACCACGTGCAAAATTACAGTCAAATCGGATAGGAATTGCGCCTTCTAAAAGCTCAAGAAATCAAGACCCAAAATCGGTTTATATAGCAGCTATATCAGGTTATGGACCGATTTGAACCATACTTCGCACAGTTGTTGGAAGTGATATCAAAACTCTATGTATTTCAATTAAATCCGATAATAATTGCGCCCTCTAGAGGCTCAAGAAGTCAAAACCGACGATCGGTTTATATGGCAGCTATATAAAGTTATGTACAGTTGTTTGAAGTGATATCAAAACACTATGTGCAAAATTTCAGTTAAATCGGATAAGAATTGCGAACTCTAGAGGCTCAAGAAAGACCCAAGATCGGTTTATATGACAGCTATATCAGGTTATAGACCGATTTGGACCATACTTATCACAGTTGTTGGATATCAATACAAAACACGTCGTGGAAAATTTCAGCCAAATCGGATAAGAATTGCGCTCTCTAGAGGCTCAAGAATTCAAGACCCAAGATCGGTTAATATGGCAGCAATATCAAAACATGGACCGATATGGCCAATTTGCAATACCAACCGACCTACACTAATAAGAAGTATTTGTGCAAAATTACAAGCGGCTAGCTTTACTCCTTCGGAAGTTAGCGTTCTTTCGACAGATAGACGTTCGGACGGACGGACATGGCTAGATCGACATAAAATGTCGCGACGATGAAGAATATATATATTTTATGGGGTCTCAGACGAATATTTCGAGTAGTTACAAACAGAATGACGAAATTAGTATACCCCCATCCTATGGTGGAGGGTATAAAAAACGTTAATATTTCTTTGAATAATTTTTTAGAATCGATCCAATTAATTTTGTAAGAATGTCAGTCAGTCAGGCATCTTTTCCCCAATTGTAAAGTAATTTGTGTGTAAAGCGAAAATGCCTTGCATAATTTGGTCCGCTGTGCCTTCTTCAATACACAGAATAGGAATTAACTTATATTTATAGTCTAAACTTTTAGGTCTCATGGGCGTATCTTGCCTTCAAAAATACTCCATATTGTTGGCATACACAACATGCCAATACCTTTCGGTTGAATGCAGTTCATATTTCAAAATGGTAAAATGGTGAAACCGCACAGGCACTTAGCCCAAAATGTTTCTTGTTCATTTATTATTTGTAGGATTCGTACCCCTCATCTTTAATTTATGTCCCATATTGTTATTATCGGGTTATATGTCCGTTTGATGGGAATTCAAAGAGGGTGAGCGCTAGAAAATTGACCTTATATAGCAATTTCAGGTGCTTATCATACATACTGTTTGGAGTTTTTACATGTGGATGGAACAAATGTTTACTCTACTGTCATATACCCTTCATTTGAAAATCATATTGTTATTATTAGGCAACAAGTCAACTTAGTTATAGTTGGGCTCTCAGCTACTTGCTAAATGTTTAAATATTACGATCGTACTCTACTCCTTGAACCCTTTCATATAGACACAGATTTTATTGAAACGGCAACATGTCATTTCGAGCAGGTTTAGCGGCCACGCGCATCACACCACCAAACACCCGCACCCCAATGGTGACCTCTTTTAGCATACTCTTTCTTTTCTACACAACAGTTACCTCTCGCACTCTCCTCAATAATACTCCCACATATGGCTTTGCATTCGCACATGACGGACGCTTAATAAAAAGCAACAAAAATTTTTTTGTTTCAGCTTCTTCTTCTTTTATTGAAAATTAGTTCTTCATAGATTTTCTTTTCATAAAAATGAAAATTCTGCACATCTCTGGAAAAATATCTTTTGATTGATGCCAATTTCCTACATGCCAAGTAGAGCCTCACACACCATGCCCCCACAACTAGCTCACCTAAATAATGATACTCTTTCATTCGCACCACTTGTTTCTCTTACTCTCACCACTAATACTCACACCTATGGCTTTGCACTCACACCTATAACGAATGCTAAAAAAAAAAAAAAACAATAACAATTTGATGTGTTTATGCTTCTTCTTTATTGTAAACTAATTCCTCATTTTCATGGCTTTTCTTTTCACAATTAGTTACTTTGACTGAGCAGAATCATTCATTTCTTTTTATACTCTCCACCATTGGATGGGGGTATACTGATTTCGTCATTCTGTTTGTAACTACTGGAAATATTCGTCTGAGACACCATAAAGTATATAAATGTCATTTATGTCGATCTAGCCGTGTCCGTCCGTCCGCATGTCTGGCGAAAGCACGCTATCTTACGAAGAACCAAAGCTAGCCGCTTGAAATTTTGCACAAATATTTCTTATTAGTGTAGGTTGGTTGGGATTGTAAATGGGCCATATCGGTCCATGTTTTGGTACAGCTGCCATATCTGGAATCTTGACTTCTGGAGCTACTAGATTTCGCAATTCTTATCGGATTTGCCTGACGACGTGTTTTCTTGTGATTTCCAACAACTGTGCCGAATATGGTTCAAATTAGTCTAAAATCTGGGATCTTGACTTTTTGATCCTCTAGAGGTCGTAATTATTATCCGATTTGTCAGAAATTTTGTACGATGGATCCTCTCATGACCATCAACATACGCGTTTAATATGGTCTGAATCAGTTTATAGCCTGATAAAGCTCCCATATAAACCGATCTCTCTATTTCCTTTTTTGGCCCCAAAGGGTGCAATTCTTATTCGAATTGGCTGACATTTTACACAGGTCTCCAACATATAAATTACTTGTGGTCCGAACCGGACCAGATCTTGATATCGCTCTAATAGCATAGCAAATTTTTTCTTTTATCCCTTTTTTTGCCTAAGAAGAGATGCCGGAAAAAGAACTTGACAAATCCGATCTATGGTGGAGGGTATATAATATTCGGTCCGGCCGAACTTAATACGCTTTTACTTGTTAATTTTCACTTATATGTATTAGTACAAAAATTGACACCCACCCACCTACTGCATACGACCTGGGGCTCAATTCTCTTTCTACGAAAACACAACACGAGCATGTTTTACGTTTCCGTAGCATTTCTGATTCTTGTTTACCCAAAACAAGAACACATAAACAAAAAAAAAAACATTTTGCCAGCATGTTTTCAAATGTAATCAAAAATGAAAAAATATTTTTATTTCATGTTTTCATAGAAAGAAAATGAACCCATGTACTGTTGTTACAAAATTTGTTGTCTTGTTGTGTAGGTTCCCAATAGATATACCTACAAACAACAACAAAACCGAGTCTTTAGAAATTGTGTGGCCAACATGCCGAATAGGGCCACGCACATCACACCCCCACATCTACCTCACTAACTATAAATAGTGACACTCTTTATTTCGCACTCGTTGTTTCTCGTTGTTTCTCTTATTCTCACTACTAATACTCCCACCTATGGCTTTGCTTTCGCACCCGTAAGGAACGCTTTAGAAAAAACCAACAACAATTTGCTGTGTTTATGTATCTTCTTGTTTTATTGAAAATCAATTCCTCATATTCATGGCTCGTCTTTAAGAAAAATCCAATTTTATATATATTCGTCGCTTCTCCGTAAAAATTTCTTTTCATTGATGCCAATTTCACTAAAATCCATACAGCCGCATGGCTAATGTTTTGTATTTCAGATAGTTCTTGAATGGGCAAAATTGGACTATATTTCGATATAGCTGCCATATTGGCCATTATGGCGAATTAGAGTCTTAAGCCCGCACTAGTCGCAATTTTGTCTGACTTCGACTAAATTTGAAACAGTGAGTAGTTTTTAACCTCCTGACATCCGACTCAAAAATGGTTCAAATCGGATTATATTTAGATATAGCTGTCATATAGACCGATCTGCCGATTAAAGATCTTAAGCCCATAAAAGCTGCAAATATTACCCAATTTCGCTGGAATGTGACACAGTGACTTGAATTGAGCCTGCCGTCATCTGACCAACATATGTTCCAGATTGGAATATATTTAGATATTGCTGGCAATTAGACCTCTCTTCCAAATTACGGTCTTAATCCCATTAAAATCGGATTTTTTGCCCGATTTTGCTGAAACTGACTTGTAAAAGAGTGTTCGGGGCCTGAATCAAATATGATCCAGACCAGCCCACATTTTCATATTATTATGGATATAGTAGTGGAGTTGTTATAAAGGGGATGGATAATTTATCCATGGTGAATGGTATTCAAAGTTCGTCACGGCCTAACTTAACACGTTTTTACTTGTTTACATACCACTTTTTTACAAGATTTAGTGCATAAAAGCTAATCCGAATGTATTTGTAGCTCAAAATCCAATTTTATAAAATCGTATATTATCTGATCCAATTATATACAATTGCATGTGGGACAAGTTAGAGATCAAATTGTTTCTAATAATGTCTAATTGTAGCAATCAATTGAGATCTTGTAAGATCTAATTAGACTCAATGATATAAGTTAATGGCACACCACCCAATTGGTATCATTTGCTCCTACTCTATATTTATTCGGCAAAAAAATCACTTTATACGGCGCACCTCCGATTTCGTTGAGAATTGGGTTGACCCCATGAACACTGAAGAATTTGAAATTCATTTTTAGGGAAAAGACAGTGAACCTCTTAAAACATTTAACATCGCTCAAGTCAATAGACTAAAAGTTACAGTATTCGTTTGTGCAAATATTGAATTTTAAACAATTCTGAATTTCTGAAATTTTGCACAAGTACTTCCAATATGCGTGTCAATATGCGATTTTACTTCTAGAGCATCTTCCGGAAGCAATTCCTAACCAAATGTATAAAAAGATCGTATAAAGAGAAATCGTGCAAAAAAACTTGACAGATACTACCCACGGTGGGGATATATAAAATTTGTCCCGGCCGAACTTAGCATGTGCATTATTGTTGTAATGGCTTGCTGCTTTTGTCTTGGGTATACTAATCTAATAGTCATTTCCTTTGTAACGCCTCGATCTGCGACCCCATAAAGAATATTCATTCGTGCATTCTCTGGAAAACAGTCAGAGCGATGCACATATGTATAAGTTATATCTAAATCTGAACCAACTTCACAATTTCGTAGCAAACGGCAAAAAATTACAATGTTATTACAATCGGATGAACATTGAGAGAGTTGGGCTATGCTGATTAATTAATTTGTATCTCATACAAATATGTCTGTCCCAAAATTTTATTTGTAGGATAGAATGGTGATGAAATAAGGAACATTTTTAAGTAAGTTTACAAAAATCAGTGGCGGTATAAAGAATTACAATTTATTTTCTTTTTTACTTTGAATCCTGAAAATTTGACAAGTGCGCATTACACGGACCTAAAATCATACTCCTTCTTTTAGTTTTTAGATATACTAAAACATGTGTAGTTGCCAAAAACTATGAGTCCTTCTTTTAAGTGGATTTTTTCCAGAGAGTACCTCAGATATGTTCTTGATCATCTTGACATTCTAAGTTAAACTAGCCATGCCCGCCAGTCTATTAAATTGAGGATAGTATTCGAACGAACTAAGATGTAAGGTTACATATGAATGCATAAAGCAACTTGTATTCTTGAGCCCCTAGAACACTAAATTTTTTTCGGATTTGGCTGAAATTAGGTATGTGAAGTACGTTGATACCCATCAACACCAACATCAAATCACGACCTGATAGTTTAACAAAGAAATATAGCCAGCATATAGACCGATTCCGGGATTTTAATTTTTTAGAAGCCCTAAATCCCTTAGATTCATAATTTTTTCTCGGATTTGGCTGACATTTAGTATGTGCGTTTATGTCTTTCAAAGCCCACACTAAGTCTCGCCCACGTATAAATTCAGTCGCCACATAAACTCATCACATGATATGACTTCTTCTACCCTTTGCCCAGTTTGGCAACAATAACCTAACCAAATACTGGCCGGATGGGTCTATAATTAGATACATCCACTATATTAAATGATCCCGGGTTTTGAGTTCCCGAGTCTCTATACACATCCAATTTCCACCAAGTAATTATCGCCCCCAGAAAACTAGCTTCCCCCATATGACTTTTTGAGGGCCTAGAAGAGCTAATCAAGTTACGATTTGATTTATTTAAACTCATCCTGATATGAACCAAGTTAATATGCTTTAACTTTTTGGAGAACCCGTGGTGGTGGATATCCAAGATTCGGGCCGGCCTAACTTAGCAGGTTTTTACTTTTTTTTAACTTTTTACAGTAGCCACAATTTTGCTCCGATCTATTAGACATTTTTCGTGAGGTATTTTAATTGAAATATTTGTGCCCATTATTTCATCGAAATTGGAACCGATTTGGGAGGATGGGTTGGGCGACATTTGCAAAATGATATCCCGTGTAAGTGCAACAATAGTGTAACATGTTTTTTCAGAATCGAAATCAACACAAGTATTTTATGAGTGGGCAGGGTGTCGTATCATGTATATGGGGGCTTAATTACTGAACAGTAATCATAAGCACCCAAGTCCAATAAATTTAATGATATGGTTTGTGAAGTGTCAGAGTTTCACGACAAATCATCGGATTGCGTATTATGTCTACATAACCGTAGACATACTACGCATTTGAGACATTTAAATTGAGGAATCTATGACTTATCCTAATGACGTGCTTATATTTGAAAGTACAGTTTATATGCATTTCAGATATTTTTAAAATTTCATCATGTTATATTGTGTATTGTTGACCTTTATTGATTATAATTTCATGAATAGTTCGGCTTTAGTAGGAAGTAATTAAAAATCAGTTTCAATGCTCTTAAGTTCATATTTTTTTCGATGTTTCCCACTGTGCGGTGGGAGAACGGTTAGATGATTGGAGCAGGACAGCAGCCAACTATCGCGGTACAGTCGAGACGACGATAGGAAACGGGGAAGGAAGTTAAACCTCTTCCATATTAAGTGCGAGGCAGTCACTTCGGTTGGGAGAGGTGATGGGTGAATGGATAGAGGTTAGGAGCAAACTTAAATCGAAAAGCTTTTATTGACGTGTGAGAAGTGTGCACCTTTATAAAATAGGGAGGTGTTTTCGGGTGGGGCAGTTCCCCAAACACATGGCTCTTGAATTGGATATCAATTCGTTTTTTTTTTTTTTTTTTTTTTTGTCTCAAGCACCTTTCGTTTGAGCTCTATATTATCGTGATTGGCCTATATACCCATTTAGTGGGTTTTAGACGGCCCACGAGGCACCCGACCCCAACATTTGAAACCATGTTTTGTTTTGACTGTGAGAGTGCAAATAAATTTTAAACGAATCGCATTACCAATCTCCGAGATCTGGTGGTTTTGGAAATTAGGGTAATGAGAAGTTCTTTTTAGGGGAGAGATGACACTCAGACATTTCGACTCAAATATGGATATCAAATTGGTGCTGCACGAATTTAATGTGAAACCCATATTTCCATGGTCAGTAAATAAATGTTTGGAGGGTGTTTTGGGGCTGGGGCGGCCATCGGCACTTTGCCCTGAAAATAGATATCACATTTGTTCTTTACTCCCAAATACCGTTGATTTGAGCTCCATATTGCCATAATCGGAAATGAAGTTCTGTTTAGGGGGCGTATTAGGGCGTACCCCCAAAAACTTGGCTCCAAAATTGGATTTGAGTCCGACATTTTCATTATGGGTCAATCAACCTATTTGACTTATTTTTGGAAAAGTTTTAGAAGAGTTTTTGGGATGGGGAGGACCGCTGGGTACTTGGACCCAAATTTCAATACGATTTTCGTTTTCTAGTCTCCAATAACTTATATTTGAAGCCCATATTGTGTCTATCGTTCAACTTTTGGTTTTGGATGGCGTTGTTGGGCTTGGAGGGAGGGGGAGGGACCGCCCCCATCCGATATCTAAAAATTATATAACCTATATTTCCTTCAAGACACACCAACTCAATCTACGAAAATTTTAAGTTCAGTTCAGCCGATTTTGTACCCACCACCGAAAGATTGGGGAATATTAATTTTGTCATTCCGTTTGCAACATAGCGAAATATCCATTTCCAACCCCATAAAGTATATATATTCTTGATCAGCGTAAAAATCTAAGACGATCTAGACATGTCCGTCCGTCTGTCTGTTGAAATCACGCTACAGTCTTTAAAAATAGAGATATTGAGCTGAAATTTTGCACAGATTCTTTTTTTGTCCATAAGCAGGTTAAGTTCGAAGATGGGCTATATCGTACTATATCTTGATATAGCCCCCATATAGACCGATCCGCCGATTTAGGCTCTTAGGCCATTAAAAGCCACATTTATTATCCTATTTTGCTGAAATTTTGGACGGTGAGTTGTGTTAGGCCCTTTGACATCCTTCGTCAATTTGGCTCAGATAGGTCCAGATTTGGATATAGCTGCCATATAGACCGATCCTCCGATTTAGGGTCTTAGGCCCATAAAAGCCACATTTATTATCCGATTTAGCTGAAATTTGGGACAGTAAATTTCGTTGAGCCCTTCGACATCCACCGTTAATTTGGCCGTGATCGGTCCAAATTTGGATATAGCTCCAATATAGACCGATCCTCCGATTTATGGTCTTAGGCCCATAAAAGCCACATTTATTATCCGATTTAGCTGAAATTTTGGACAGTGAGTTGCGTTGAGCCCTTCGATATCCTTCGTTAATTTGGCCGAGATCGGTCCAAATTTGGATATAGCTGCCATATAGACCAATCTTCCGATTTAGGGTCTTAGGGCCATAAATGCCACATTTATTATCCGATTTTGCTGAAATTTGGGACAGTGAGTTGCTGTCGGCCCTTCGATATCCTTCGTCAATTTGGCCCCGATCGGTTCAGATATGGATATAGCTGCCATATATACCGATCCTCCTAACTAAGGGTCTAAGGCCCATAAAAGCCACATTTATTATCCGATTTTGCTGAAATTTGGGACAGTGAGTTGCGGTGAGTCCTTTGACATCCTTCGTCAATTTGGCCCAGGTCGGTCCAGATTTGGATATAGCTGCCATATAGACCGATCCTCCGATTTATGGTCCTATTTTGCTGAAATTTTAGACAGTGATGAAAATTTCGACATCCTTCGCCAATTTGGTTCAGATCGGTTCAGATTTGGATATAGCTGCCATATACACCGATCCTCCGATTTAGGGTCTTGGGCCCATAAAAGCCACATTTATTATCCGATTTTGCTGAAATTTGGGACAATGAGTAGTGTTAGGCCCTTTGACATCCTTCTTCAATTTGGCCCTGATCGGTTCAGATTTGGATATAGCTGCCATACAGACCGATCTCTCGATTTAAGGTTTTGGGCCCATAAAAAGCGCATTTTTTGTCCGATGTCGCCGAAATTTGGGACAGTGAGTTGTGTATTTGAATTTTGTCTTCAGTTTGCCTCAGATCGGTCCAGATTTGGATATATCTGCCATATAGAACGATCTCTCGGTTGAAAAATGACTTGTACTTATAAGCATTTGGTCTAAATCGGATGATATGTCTATATAGCTGCTATGGGGCATAAGGTATGCATTTTTAACTGGATTTTGACGAAAGGTGGTTCACATATATACCCGAGGTGGTGGGTATCCAAAGTTCGGCCCGGCCGAACTTAGCGCCTTTTTACTTGTTGATTCTACGGAACTAGAAAAAAAAAAACGAGTCCCATATTGTCATGATGGGTCATATGCCCATTTAAGGCGTTTTTGGTGGTAAGGTGGCCTCCTATACTTCGATCTGATTTTGTATGCCAGATTCGTAAACTACTCAAGAATAACTTTCATTTGAGGCCCATATTGACGTGAACGGCCAATATGTCTGTTTGGGGGAATTTTAGGGTTGAGCGGCCCGATGGGTACTTAGACCCAAATTTTAAGATCATATTCGTATTCTATTGTATTTTCCAATACTTATCATTTGATACCCATATTGTCCCAATCGGTCCACTTTTGATTTTGGGTGGAGTTTTTATGTAAAGAGGGAGAGTTCGCCCCATCCGAAATCAACAAACTACAAAGTCTATTTCTCCTTCCTGACCATATTCGCAATCTACTCCCGAATACCTTCATTTGAATCCAATATTGTCATGAACGTCCAAAAAATCAATTTTAGGGGGTTTTGGGGTTGGGGCGGCCCCCCGGTTACTTGGACCCAATTTTTAATATGAAATTCGTTCTCTACTCCTGAATACCGCTCATTTGAGGCCCATATTGTCCCGATCGGTCCACTTTAATTTTTGGGTAGTACTTTTGTGGTTAGGGGGAGGGTCCGCCCCCTTCCGATATCAAAAAATTATATAGCCTATTTTTCCTTCCAGAACAACCTACACAATCTGTGAAAATTTCAAGGTAATCGGTGCATCTGTTTTTGAGTCTATACGGAACAAACAAACCGACAAACAAACAAAAACAAATTCAATATTATATATAAGACTAGCTGACCCGGCCCGTTCCGCTGCGCCCGATAATGCTATGTTGGAAAAAAGTATTCTTAATTTGGATATTTTGGCTAAATTTAAGTTGAAAATGTATTAAAATGTGGATTTTTCTACTCCCAAATACCTCTTATGTAAAACCCAATAAGTTAAAGACCTGTTTAAGAGTATGGTGAATCCCCAGAGACTTGGTCTCAAAAGTGGAAATCAATTTCGTGATCTACTCCCAAAGACCTTTCATTTATGATTCATACTGCCATGGTCGGTAAATATTTCCGGGGGGTGGGATGACTTACGAATCACTTAGCCCCACAATTGGATATCAGATTCGTTCTCATCTCTTAAATACCTTTAATTTCATTCCTATACTGTAGTGATTGGTCTATAAGTCCGATTCGCGGGTTTTGGGGTTGGGCGGCCCTCCCAGGCACCTCACCCTAGATTTTGATACCAAATTTTTGTTTTTAGGTTGCAGCAAGTGTACAAACAAAATTTCGCTTAAATCGCCCTACCCATATCCGAGATCTGGTGGTGGTGGTGTTTTTGAAAATTTTTGTTTGGGCCCGTCTTAGAGCGGGATAGTTAAAAATAATACCGCAAACCACCGCAACGAAGTCATAACGAAGATAAATGCTGTATGATCAATTTTGACCACTCTGACCTCTTCCTGTTCATGTTGGCTTCTCCAAATAAGTGCCATTTACTGGCTGTGTTCAATTAGAACAACTAAATCTATTTGAAAACATCCAGTAGATGGCGCTAACTTAAATGTTAGTGCTAATATTCGCTTGGAGTGGTTTAACGCCTATAACATTGATCATCATGTGGTAGTTCTCTATAAATGACTACCTATTAAATAGTCATCATTTAGTCTTTTTATACCCTCCACCATAAGATGGGGGGTATACTAATTTCGTCATTCTGTTTGTAACTACTCGAAATATTCGTCTGAGACCCCATAAAGTATATATATTCTTGATCGTCGTGACATTTTATGTCGATCTAGCCATGTCCGTCCGTCTGTCCGTCCGTCCGTCCGTCTGTCTGTCGAAAGCACGCTAAATTCCGAAGGAGTAAAGCTAGCCGCTTGAAATTTTGCACAAATACTTCTTATTAGTGTAGGTCGGTTGGTATTGTAAATGGGCCATATCGGTCCATGTTTTGATATAGCTGTCATATAAACCGATCTTGGGTCTTGACTTCTTGAGCCTCTAGAGGCCGCAATTCTTATCCGATTTGAATGAATTTTGGCACGACGTGTTCCGTTACGATATCCAACAACTCTGCCAAGTATGGTTCAAATCGGTCCATAACCTGATATAGCTGTCATATAAACCGATCTTGGGTCTTGACTTCTTGAGCCTCTAGAGGGCGCAATTCTTATCCGATTTGAATGAAATTTTGCACGGCGTGTTTTGTCATGATATCCAACAACTGTGCCAAGAATGGTTCAAATCGGTCTATAACCTGATATAGCTGTCATATAAACCGATCTTGGGTCTTGACTTCTTGAGCCTCTAGAGGGCGTAATTCTTATCCGATTTGAATGAATTTTGGCACGACGTGTTTTGTTATAATATCCAACATCCAACAACAACAAGTATGGTTCAAATCGGTTCATAACCTGATATAGCTGTCATATAAACCGATCTGGAATATTAACTTCTTGAGCCTGTAGAGGTCGCAATTATTATCCGATTTGCCTGAAATTTTGTACGACGGATTCTCTCATGACCATCAACATACGTGTTTATTATGGTCTGAATCGGTCTATAGCCCGATACAGCTTCCATATAAATCGATCTATCTATTTTACTTCTTGAGCCCCCAAAGGGCACAATTCTTATTCGAATTGGCTGACATTTTACACAGGTCTCCAACATATAATATAATTGTAGTCCAAACCGGACCATATCTTGATATCGCTCTAAAAGCAGAGCAAATCTTTTCTTATATCCTGTTTTTCCTAAGAAGAGATGCCGGGAAAAGAACTCGACAAATGCGATCCATGGTGGAGGGTATACAAGATTCGGCCCGGCCGAACTTAGCACGCTTTTACTTGTTTTAAATCAAATCAAATTGCCATATTAATCGATTTTCTGTGGTAAATAACTAATTTGCCAGTCTAAATATTTGGTGCGGTGGCGATAGTTCTTACTATTAAACCATGTAAAACTTTTGAACAAAAACGTGTTGCCCAGCAACACATCGTTTGGTCTTGTCTATCGATGAGTTAAAAATGGTTGCAAACTTAACGTTAAGGTTTACAACTCCTTCTATCACGCTGAACGTCATAATTTTGGGGCTACGGAGCTTACATTTAATTGTGTCCCCACACATTAATTAAATCATTATGATTAATCGACTGTTTTTGGGGTTAGGTGGTCCGCTAGATATATTAGCAGAATAAAAATATTAGATTTGCAGTCGATATCCTTTTACCTTTAATTTAACCCCATATTGTCATGATTGGTGTATACAGCTGTTTGGTGGAGGGCGTCTATAGGAGGGTTATGTGGAGGCGATTTTTGGAGGCAAAGCACCACCTTGCTTCTTGGACACAAATATTTATGTCATATTCGTAATCAATTTTCGAATACCTTTCATTTGAGTCTTATATTGCTATGTTCGAATAAAATTTACATTTGGGGGTGGAGCTACCCGCAAATTCTTAGACATCATTTTTTATATCATATTCGTTATCTTCTCCCGAATACCTTTCATCTGAGTCCCATATTAATATATCCAATATGTTTCTTTGGGGAACTTTTGGGGTTGGAGGGTTCCTTGGACTCAACTTTGTTACAATTGTAAAGATCGGTCCGCTTTTATTTTTGGGTCGTCCTTCTGGGGTAAGGGAAAGGGTCCACCCCCTTCAGATATCCGCAAATTATAAAGTATATACCTCTTTCCCGACCACATTGGCAGTCTACTCCCGAATACCTTTCATTTGAGTCCCATATTGTCATTATCGTCCAATAAACCTATTTTTGGGGGTTTTTTATGGGGTCGGGGCTTCCCTCAGTTAATTCGATCCAATTTTTGATATTATATTTGTATTCTACTCCCGAAAACCTTTCATTCGAGTCCCATATTGTCGCGATCGGACTACTTTTATTTTTGGGTGGTACTTTTGGGATATGGGGGAGGGTCCGCGCTCCTTGGGATATCAAAAAATTATATAGCCTATTGCTCCTTCCGGACCACTCCCCAAAATCTGCGAAAATTTTAAAGAAATCGGTTTAGCCGTTATTGAGTCTTACGGAACAAACAAATTTACAAACCCACAAACAAACACAAATTAATTTTTATATATGGAAGAAAGAAGAAAATAGATAGATAGAAGATAGATATTACAATAAAATATAACCAATGGTGAGATATGTTCAGTGTGAGCATAAGGGCCAAGGCCGTTGGCCAAGATGGCTTGATTCCACGACATATGGTTGATTCCTACTCTCTTTTCGTACTGCGGATCCATGTGTTTCTCGGTCGTCCCCTCCTGCGCTGTCATTGCGGGTTCCAATCTAGGACATTTCTCGCTATATCATCGCGCGAATGGTATAGGATATGACTGAGGGGAAGTGTTTGTGTTTATTTGCAATTCTTCATTTTAAATACGGCTCCTCCTGAAAATTCGAAGTATTTGTCGGGGGCAGCGATTTATAAAAATTTGAATTTTGCGGGTAGTCGCTGGTGTCAAGCTCCGCTACTGGTGAGTTTTATGACTTTTGTATAATGTGTGACTGCATCTCCAAACTTTGTTGAGTTTAAGAAAGGCACTTCTAGCCTTGTTGGTGGGTTTGCAGATGTCGACTTCCGAACCTCTGTCCTTTGTAATTTTGCTGCCTAGATTGGAAAAGTTATTAACATCTTAAATGACATGGCCGTTCATAGTGGGCGGTATCATATATTTTGTACCTATCGGCATCAATTTGGTCTTAGCTATGTTCATTTTCAGGTCTATTTTGGGCCGCGTTTTCATTCAAACGTTCCACTTTTGCTTTTATGGGCGCAAGGCAATGCACAAAGAGGCATATAGCATCCGCACAATCGATGTCGCCAAGGAAGTCGTTTGTACTCCAGCAATGACGGAATCTAGTAGAATCACTCCCTTATGGATCCCGGAATGATGACTATATTTTCCTTTGAAACGGACTGAAACTTCGGCATTCCTATACAGCACCCTAATTACCATCACGATCTTTTCTGGGATGCCCTTATTCTACAGCGTACTCCGCATAAAGCTTCACGAAATTGTGTCGAAAGCAAGCTGCAGATTGTTCTATGATGATACGCAAAAAGTTGATATGGTCAGCACGTATCCTGGTCGGAATGTAGCACCTCTCAGGAAATATGTCGAACTACGTCAATGGTCTAGGGGCTCAAAAAGCCAATTTGTGAGACGTTTTAATATGGGAGCCATATCAGCTTATTGACCGATTTGGACTATATTCCACACGAACATTGGGAGTTAAAGCAGAAGTCATCGTGCAAAATAGCTAACTCGTCCAGCATTGTGCACTCTATGGCAAGTCAAATATGCAAAGGCAAATTCAGAGATTGGTTTATTTGGGAGCTATATCACCGATTTGATACAAATTTATCCTATAAAATGACAGTCATAATAGTTAAGTTGGGTCTAATCGAACTTTGATTGTGCCTTGTAAGGACTCCAGAAGTCAAATTTGAACATCGGTTTATATGGGAGCTATATCTAAACGTAGACCGATTTGGTCCATTTACAACCCAACCGACCTAATTCAATGAGAAATACTTCTGTAAATTTCAAGAAGTTTGCTTTACTCATTCGGTTAGTTAGCATGCCTTTGGGCAAACAGATTATCCTTTGTTGGAAGGTATAAAATACTATACCCTAAGAGCCCTGTAGTAAACTATTTCAAAGTAAATCATTTAGTTAAAAAGCGATAACATCAAAGTTAATGAATTTGGTATTCAGTAGCCACTTTTAACAATAACCGACATCATTAAAAGCAGCTGTTTTCGCTAACGAAGGATTGGTACTCTTTCCACATAAACAACTGTCAAACTCCATATAAAAAAATTAGAAATGAAAAATGTGTGAAAAACTGAATTGCTTTTTTATACAAAGGACTTAAAAATAACGATTATACACAATTTGGTGTAGAATATTTACTATAAATAGGTTTAATTAAATTATGATATTTTTTGAAGTTTTTCACAGTTCCGAACGTTGAACTGTTTCGAAGGTTGAACAAAATACCCTGCTTAAACAACGGACAATGACTTGGTGTTTACTTTAACGACGGGAACTAAAATCATTATTTACAGTGGCTTTAGAGTATTTTTTTAACATTTCGGATAAGTGTGCTTTTCTAAATGTGAAAAAAGGTCTGCAAAAGTTTTATACGAATAAATTGGCATTGATAACACTTTTTCTTTATAATTGGTATATTTAATTTGGGTTTTTGGTGTTTTCAAATTTAAATAAAAAGAATTTCAGGTTATGAAAGAATCCTTCATTATTTTTGTCGATTCTTCTTCGTGCTTCTCTTTTTTGGTAGAGAAAAAACATATATCGATCTGTTAACTAGAATTAGAGAATAACATAATCGTTAGTGCAAAAAATGTTTTTGTTGACAGATGTAACTAAACGATGTTCGTTAAAAGTTACAGAATTGCAGTACTGGCGTTGCCATATGGCAACGCTCTGTTTTATTGACATAAAACTCTTGAAAAATCTGAAATTTATCAATAAAAATTTACAGTTAACTTTAAAACAACTTCAAATCTTTGCAGAAAGCTAAAATAAAAAATTGTCAATTTTGCTTGCTCAAAAGCAATCACACGACTAAAACAAACGACCACTTGTTAGAAAGAGGCACTTCTCATCTTTCAGAAACATGCATTAACAACAACGACAAATCGTGGCAATTTTATAGTGATAAAGCAGCGTCTAATTTTGCGTTGCCATATGGCAACACCAGGGCGATCCGGGTTAATAGAAACAATTCAGCTGTTAATAACAAATATGCCTGATAGCAAAACATTTTCGAATATCAAGCTCACTAATTAAAAATATATTGTTTGCTAAAAATGTCGGCTGCTCTAAATATTTCAATATGTATAGTTAATACTACTTCTGCTGGGCTTTCTACCGATTCCTATTCACGTTTTAAATCATATACAATAAATCAAACCAGATCGGGTGTATTTAGTAACTGAAATTGTTTGAACAATGTTGCTGTAAAGAATTGTAGAATCTCCCAATTTAAGGTCTTTGGCCCTTAAAAGCCGTATTTATTTCCCAATTTCGCTGAAACGAGTTGTTTTTAGATCTTTGATAACTGTGCCGAATATGGTTCTGATCGGTCTATATCTTAGCATAGCTCCCATACAGACCGATCTCATAATGTAAGGTCTTAGGCACTTTAAAGCTGTATTTATTTCCCAATTTCGCTGAAAATTAACAAAACGAGTTGTGGTTAGATCACTGATATCTGTGCTAAATATGGCTCAGATCGGTCTATATATTAGTATAGCTCCCATATAGACTGATCTTATTATTTAAGTTAATCAGATTTTTAAAAATTTGCCTTCCGCATTTTCAATGTATCGGGGTTTTGCAAAAAAAAAGAAGCCGTTTCTTTAAATACATTTTAATATTCGTATATGCTATTGTGTAGGAGAGAAGTATTCTAAATTTGAAAATTTCTGTTAAATTATAGTTGAAAATGTATTCAAATTTTCTTATGGATTTTTCTTCACTCAAGTACCTTTTATTTAAATCCCACATTGCAATTGTAAGTAAAAGTCCTTCTTGGGGTGGGGTGGACCCCCAGAGACTTGGTCCCAAAAGTGAATGTCAATTTCGTGCTCTATTCCCAAAGACCTTTCACTGATCTGTAAATATGTCCGATTTCAGGGGTTTTATGGGGGTGGGATGACCCACGAAATACTTTGTTCCACAATTGGATATCAGATTCGTTTTCTATTCGCAAATATCTTTAATTTGAATCCCATGTTGTTTTGTACATTTAACTAATACGATTTTTGCAAATTTTAATTTTCTATAGAAATTTTTTTGTATTTACATCTATTTTTTCTATTGGCAATTAAACTACCTTAAACATTGTCTTGGGTGGAAAAGTTAAAAAAATAATGCCGCAAATAACCGCAATGAGATTCCTATATTTTATTTTTCTTCATTCAAAAGTCCGATAGGTTGTCATAACAAAGATGCTGGATGATTAATTTCTACCACTCCGCCCTCTCTCTCTCTCTTCATGTTAGCTTCTCAAAATTAGTGCCATTTACTGGCTGTTTTCAATTGGATCAACTAAATCCAATTGCATCAAATAAATCCAATTGAAGACAGCCAGATGGCGCTAATTTAAATGTTAGTGCTACTATCTTAGAGTGGATCATCATGTGGTGGTTGTCTATGAATAGTCATTCATCGACAACCACCATACCATAAGACTATTAAATCGTCATCATTTAGTTTTTTTTTAATCAAATCAAATTGCCATATTAACTAATTTGCCAGTCTTATTTGCCTGTCTATTTATTTGGTGCAGTGGCGATAGTTCTTACTATTAAACCATGTAAAACTTTTGAACAAAGAAGTATTGCCCAGCAACACGTCGTTTGCTCTTGTCTATCGATGAGCTAAAAATGGTTGCAAACTTAACGTTAAGGTTTGCAATTCCTGTTATGACGCTGAACGTCACAATTTTCCCCACACATTAATTAAATCACACAGTGTCCAGTTAGGTCATTATAATTGATCGACTGTTTTGTGATGAGGTGGTCCGCCAGATATATGTGCACAATAATGAGATTAGATTCGCAGTTCTCAACCTTATACCTTAAATTTAACGCCATATTGTCATGATTGGTGTATACAGGCGTTTAGTATATGAGGGTTGTGCACCACACTGTCACTTGAGCACAAATTTGAATGACGCAAATTAACAGGTTAAATAACCTATTGAAGACGATTTTAGGAGTTAAGCACCACCTAGATTCATGGACGCAAAGTTTAATGTCATATTCGTAATTGGGGGACTTTTTGTGGGTGGGACGACCCGCAAATACTAAGACATCATTTTTTATGTCATATTCGTAACCAACTCCCGAATATATTTCATTTGAATCCCATATTTATATGTACTTCCAATTTGTTTGGGTCCAACGTTTAATACCGTATTCGTATTCTACTCGTCAATACCTTTCATTTAAGACCTATATTGATTTTAATTTGTGTTTGATTTTAAGTGGTGTTTTTGGGGTAACGGGGAAGGTCCGCCCCCTTCCAATATCAACAAACTAGAAAGACTTTTCCTCCTTCTTGACCATTTTCATAATCTACTCCCAAATACCTTTCATTCGAGTTCCATATTGTCATTATCGTCTAATAAAACTATTTTAGGGAGTTTTGGGGTCGGGGCGGCCCAGCAGTTATTTGGATCCAATTTTAAATATGAAGTTCGTAGTCTACTTCTGAATATCTTTCATTTAAATCCCACATTGCTTCCGATCGGTTCACTTTTATTTTGGGATCGTACTTTCAGGGAAAGGGGGAGGGTCCGCCCTCCTACCGATATCAATAAATTATATAGCCTATTGCTCCTTCCGAATCATTCCCCACAATCTGCGAAAATTTTAAAAAATCGGTTCAGCCGTTTTTACAAACCCACAAACAAACACAAATTATTTTTTTTTTTATATATATAGACATATTTTACTCATTAATAATGAGTAAACTAACTGCATTCTTCATTTATTGTGAGTTGCTGTAAATATCAAAATGAACAACATAAATCAAAAAGACTGGAGCCTATGAAGCAAAATATGTTTGCCTTGTTAGGAAAGAAGGTCGAGGACGAACATATTTTAAAAACGTTAATATCCAAATGATGTTATTAACCGTAGCGCAGAAGTTAACATGCCCTACTATGACGTTAAACACTTGGGTTCGAACCAGGCGAGAACATAATGTAGCCTAGAGCTGGCGATATTTGTGAGGTACTATGCCAAGAAAAACTTCTCGCTAAGGAGGTGTCGGACTGCGGCATGCCGTTCAGACTCGGCTATAAAAAGCATTGAGCTTAAACTTGAATCGGATAGCACTCAATGATTTGTGAGAAGTTTATGTAAATTTGCAACCAAATGCTGTCGTTATTAACCAATTGGTTCAGAACTCTACTTCCAGAGACGTTTCATTTGAGCTCATATTGACGCGATCGGTCTAAATGTCCGCTAGGGGGGCTTGCTAAGTCAATTCGACTCAGACTCGAACTCCACACTTATTTGCCTTTTATTTAAGCCCCATGTTACCTTTATTGTTCTACTTGTTCGTACAACACTCAATAGCTTCTATACAACACTCATCAACGCCATTTGCAACACATCGAAAAATTCATTTTCGACCCTACAAACTATGTTTATCCATCGATTTGTCTGCAATTTGCTGTTGCTAATGTTAGTAGGCCCCATCGATATCTGTGTTGAATATGGACCTATCTCTCATATTAGCATCTTCGGTGAATGAAAAGCGTATTTATTCGTGCCCGATTTGGTCCCGATTGATCCATAATTTACAATATTCACATAAAAAATATTTGTGCTAAAATTTAAGATGAACATTCCACTACGGAACAGCGGCAAACTTCTCACATATCAATGAGTGCAGTCCGATTCAAGTTTAAGCTCAATGATAAGGTGCCTCCTTTTTATAGCCGAATCCGAACGGCGTGCCGCAGTGCGACATCTCTTTGGAGAGAAGTTTTACATGGCAGTACCTCACAAATGTTAAGATGGTATATTAAAATATAATTTCCTATGTACTAACCGACATGACCATCCGTTTAAAATTTTATAGCTGATTGATCCTTATTTTATTTCAGAAACGACTGTTCAATATTTTTTTAACTTAGCAACTTAACCAAAACAAATTAATTATTAAAAGACGCTCCTATTTGTAAAACTATTTTGCGTCCTTAAGTACGGTTAACTGTTGTCTTGTCTCAAGGTCAATTTCGTAACTTTTAACGATATTTTGACCTTCATTTTCGATTTTTGTCTTGAATAGCAAAACCTTGAGTTAAGGATTTATTAACCTACCATTTAAAATAAAAAAAAAACCTTAATATAAAGAAAATATTTTTCCAAAATTCATCATCAAAATACATTGAATTAAATTTCCTGTTCTTTGGCTGGAATCTTTAAAATAAGGATAAAAATTTAGTTTACATGTTTGATTTCGACAAAATGTAGGTTACATATATATAGCCGTTGTGGTGGGTATCCCAAGTTCAGCCATGTCTAACTTAATGATTTTTAAGTTGTTTCAATTTTGATTGCCTTTAAGTATACTCAAGATATCAAACAGTGACACTGTGCTGCTCTTTTTGTTGCTCTGTCGTTCTTTAAAATGGCAGGCGTAAAACAAACTCGAAACATGTATAGAATAGTAATCATCCAAATGGTTGGTAGAAACGATTCGGCAGACACAAACGGCAATGACTATAGAGGTGGTTTCTGGGTCTGTACCAACAATATGATGAATATTTAAATTTGTTTTGCCAAAGGTACACGAAGAAGCATTGTGCATGAAAACTATACTTTGTAGACTAAGATATTACATTCTCATACAACGATGCTGTGCACTTTGCCAAGGTGCGAAGGTGTGCTTTGAGGACAGTGCCAAGTTGAAAGCTGGAAGGGTTGTTTTATTCATTTTAATGGGTTTGCATGATAAATGCTTCGCTTATTACCAATTCTGGATTGAGGGAGGAAATTTGGTTGTAGACCATCAAAATGAATCGATTGGTTCATGTTAAGACTGACAATCAAGACGTTACTTGCCTTCAAATAATTTTTATTCCCTCCACCGTAGAATGGGTAGTATACTAATTTCGTCATTCCGTTTGTAACACGTCGAAATACTGGTTTGAGACCCAACAAAGTATATATATTTAATATCGTCTTGACATTCTAAGTCAATTTAGCCCTTCAGTCCGTCTGTCGAAAACACGCTTACCTTCGAAGGCATAAAGCTAGGCGCTTGAAATTTTGGACAAATACTTCCTTTTAGTGTGGGTCGGATGGGATTTTGAATGGGTTATATCGATCCATGTTTTGATATAGCGGCCATATAAATCAATTTCGGATCTTGTATTCTTAAGCCTCAAGAGGGCGAAATTCTTATCCGATTCGGCTGAAATTTTGAATGCTAAACTGTTTATTTTAACTTCCAACAACTATGCCAAGTACGATCTAAACCGGTTCATAACTGATAAGGCTCCCATATAAACCGATCTCCCGTTCAAATTTCTTGAGCCTCTAGAGGGCGCAAATCTCATCAGATTTGGCTGAAACTCAGCCAAACCAAGCACGGTCCCAGTCAGTTCATAACTTGGTACAGCTCTAATTGTATACCAATTCTTATCTATTATACTATGTTTGCCTAAAAAGAGATATTGGCCAAAGAACCTGACAAAAGAAATCCATGACGGAGGGTATATTAGATTCGGCCCGGGCTGACATATCACGCTTTTAATTATTTGTATCTAATGTATTTCACCCGACACTAAGGGACGTGGACGATAATGGTGTGTCCGTGATTTGAAGGTGAAATTTTCTGTCACTCGTCACTTTATGCACATTCATAGGTCATTCGGAGATAAAATTTGAATTACAAATTTTTCTTTATAGTTTCGCTCAATTAAGAGCGATGATTTTTAAAGCATTAATACAAATCACTGTAAGATCGCCAAGAACAAATGGTTTACTTGGTCCAAATTTTCCATAAAATCCCATAAATGAACTCTTATAAATGACATATGCCTCTGTTTTATTCCATTAATTTTATTATTGATTATTTCACACATTGCTCATAAAAATAACTTAATTAGATGTACAATACTATGAAAAATATCATTCTATATCCAATCAAACAGATTTGTTTGCCTCAAAGATATTCCAAACGTTTTTTTTTTTTGCGAGTCAACAAATTGCTGCGACCTCGGCCTTGAGGATAAGGAAGCCTTCTCTTTGGTCTAGCAGCAGGTACAAGCATAGTGTTATCCTTGGTCATATTTGACCAATTGCTACAACATGTACAAATACTTCTTTATGGATTGGTACAGACTGTATGACTGGGTCTTATTAGTGTTCTCTGAAGAATGATGGCTACATTGACAAGGTTGCCGAATCACTGTGTATATTAAGCGGAGATCTTTGAAATAAAAAAATGGTGGAATGGTTAAGATATATGATATACTAGCTGACCCGGGCCCGCTCCGCTGCGCCTTCTTTTACTTTATATGGAACAAAAGTTTACTTGGAATATTTATTTTTGACAATTAAAGATCTTTTAGTGAAATACCATGCTAACTTGACTAACAGTTTAACAATATAAGTGCCTTTGTCTGAATTCTATATGGTCTTTATTGTTCTACGAATTTAAGTTTGGATGTAAGGTGTACTCCACTCTTAAAATACTTCATTTCAGGCCGATATTCTCATGATGTCTGATTTAGTGGTGTTTTCGGGGGAAAGGTGTTCCCCAGATACTTGGCCCTGAAAAAATATCAGCATCGTGCTCTTCTTTAAAATACCATTTATTTAAACTCCATATTGCCATTGGCTTAAGAGGAGTTTACACGATGAGGCGTCCCCCAAACACATGGCCCAAAATAGCTTTTCCTAATCTCAAATACGATTCATTTGAGCCACATATTGACATGGTCGAAAAATGTGAACCCTCTGGGGAAGGGGTGATGCCGTAAATATATGGTCCTACATTTGGATATCAAATTCGTATTCTACTCCCAAATACCTTTATTTGAGCCCCATATTGCGATGGTCACTAAAAAATTGTTGTTTGTGGGGTATTTTGGGAAAAGGGTAGACCCCCAGAAAATTGTTACCGAAAATGGGTATCAATTCTTGCTCTACCCCCAATAACTTTCATTTAAACTCCACATTGTCATGGTCGGTAAATATGCCAGATTTAGGGGTGTTTGGGGATTGGGGTAGTCCCCAAACACTAAGCCTGGAAAATATATCAGCAACGTGCTCTATTCTCATATATCTATATATCATTTATTTTTAGCCCATATTTCCATTGCCCTAATCTCATTTAAACTCCTTTTTACAAAAGTCAGCAAATATGTCCGGTTTGGAGTATTGGCCCTAAAAACTATGAATATTTAGTTCCACTCTCTTTAAGACCCACATTGTCATGGTGAGCAAATACGTCCTATTTGGGGTTTGTTATGGTGGTGGGACGTTCGCTAGATAGTTGGCCCCTAATGTTCATATCGGATGCGTGGTCTACTCCCATATACCTTTAATTTGAGCCCCATATTTCCATAGTCGGCAAACACGACCGGCTTGTGGGGTTTTTTTTGGGGATGGGCGGCCATTCAGTGAGTTGGCCTTGATAATATATATTGGATTCGTGTTTCACTTTAAAAGCACCACTTATTTGAGCCTCATATTGCAATAGTCAGAAAATACTTACAATTTGGGTGCTGTTGTGGGGTGGCGTGGCCCCATAGACACTTTTCCCGAATATTGATATCAGATTCGTGCTTTACTCCCATAGACTTTTCATTTGAGCCCCATATTGCTATCGTCGTAAATTTGTCCCATTTTGGGGATGTTTTTAGTGGGAGGCGGCCCCCCAAGCAGTTGGTCCCATATTTGGATATAAGATTCATATTCTACATTCAAATACCTTTTATTTAAGCCCCATATTACTATGGTCAGTAAATAAGTCCTGTTTGGTGGGGTTTTGGCGAAGTGGTGGACCCCTAGAAACGTGGTCCCACATTTGGATATCAGATGCGTATTCTACTCGCAAATACCTTTCATTTGAGTCCCGTATTGCCATGGTCGGTAAATATGTCCGATTTAGAGGTGTTTTGGGTCTTGGGGGGGCCCCCTAGCACTTGGTCCGACAATTGGATATCAGATACGTTTTCTTATCCTAAATACATTTCATTTGAGTCCCATATTGTCGTGATTGGTCTAAATATATGTTTGGTAGGCTTTAGGGTGGGGCAGCCCCCCAAGGTACCCCATTAAAAATTTGGATACCAAATTTTAATTTTTTTAAGTACTGTATAAGAGCACACAAAAATTCGCTTAAATCACACCACCCATCTCCGAGATCTGGAAAATTTCCAGAAAATCGGTTCAGCCGTTTCTGAGTCTATAAGGAACACACAAATATACAAACAAACAAACAAACAAACAAACAAACAAACAAACAAACAAACAAACAAACAAACAAACAAACAAACAAACAAACAAACAAACAAACAAACAAACAAACAAACAAACAAACAAACAAACAAACAAACAAACAAACAAACAAACAAACAAACAAACAAACAAACAAACAAACAAACAAACAAACAAACAAACAAACAAACAAACAAACAAACAAACAAACAAACAAACAAACAAACAAACAAACAAACAAACAAACAAACAAACGAACAAACAAACAAACAAACAAACAAACAAACAAACAAACAAAAAAACAAACAAACCATAAGATGGGGGGTATACTAATTTCGTCATTCTGATTGTATTTACTCGAAATATTCGACAAACAAACAAACAAACAAAACAAACAAACAAACAAACAAACAAACAAACAAACAAACAAACAAACAAACAAACAAACAAACAAACAAACAAACAAACAAACAAACAAACAAACAAACAAACAAACAAACAAACAAACAAACAAACAAACAAACAAACAAACAAACAAACAAACAAACAAACAAACAAACAAACAAACAAACAAACAAACAAACAAACAAACAAACAAACAAACAAACAAACAAACAAACAAACAAACAAACAAACAAACAAACAAACAAACAAACAAACAAACAAACAAACAAACAAACAAACAAACAAACAAACAAACAAACAAACAAACAAACAAACAAACAAACAAACCATAAGATGAGGGGTATACTAATTTCGTCATTCTGATTGAAACTACTCGAAATATTCGACAAACAAACAAACAATAAACCATAAGATGGGGGGTATACTAATTTCGTCATTCTGATTGTAACTACTCGAAATATTCGTCTGAGACTCTATAAAGTATATATATTCTTGATCGTCGTGAAATTTTATGTCGATCTAGCCATGCCCGTCCGTCCGTCCGTCTGTCTGTCGAAAGCACGCTAACTTCCGAAGGAGTAAAGCTAGCCGCTTGAAATTGCACAAATACTTCTTATTAGTGTAGGTCGGTTGGTATTGTAAATGGGCCATATCGGTCCATGTTTTGATATAGCTGCCATATAAACCGATCTTGGGTCTTGACTTCTTGAGCCTCTAGAGTGCGCAATTCTTATCCGATTGGGATAAAATTTCGCATGACGTGTTTTGTTATGATATCCAACAACTGTGCCAAGTATGGTTTAAATCGGTTTATAACCTGATATAGCTGCCATATAATCCGATCTTGGGTCTTGACTTCTTGAGCCTCTAGAGTACGCAATTCTTATCCGATTGGAATGAAATTTTGCACGACGTGTTTTGTTATTATATCCAACAACTGTTTTGATATAGCTGCCATATAAACCGATCTAGGGTCTTGACTTCTTGAGCCTCTAGAGTGCGCAATTCTTATCCGATTGAAATGAAATTTAGCTCGACGTGTTTTGTTATTATATCCAACAACTGTGCTAAGTATGGTTCAAATCGGTCCATAACCTGATATAGCTGCCATATAAACCGATCTTGGGTCTTCACTTCTTGAGCCTCTAGAGGGCGCGATTCTTTTCCGATTGGAGTGGAATTTCGTACGGCGTGTTTTGTTTTGATACCCAACAACTGTGCAAAGTATGGTTCAAATCGGTCCGTAACCTGATATATCTGGGTCTTGACTTCTTGAGCCTCTAGAGGGCGCAATTCTTATCCAATTTGAATGAATTTTGGCACGTAGTATTTTGTTATGATATCCAACAACTGTGCCGAATATGGTTCAAATCGGTTCATAACCTGATATAGCTGTCATATAAACAGATCTGGTGACTTGACTTCTTGAGCCTCTAGAGGGCGCAATTCTTATCCAATTTGAATGAATTTTGGCACGTAGTATTTTGTTATGATATCCAACAACTGCGCCGAATATGGTTCAAATCGGTTCATAACCTGATATAGCTGTCATATAAACAGATCTGGTGACTTGACTTCTTGAGCTTCTAAAGGGCGCAATTCCTATCCGATTTGGCTGAAATTTTGCAAGACGATTTTATACCCTCCACCATAAGATGGGGGGTATACTAATTTCGTCATTCTGTTTGTAACGACTCGAAATATTCGTCTGAGACCTCATATAGTATATACATTCTTGATCGTCGTGGCATTTTATGTCGATCTAGCCATGTCCGTCCGTCCGTCTGTCCGTCCGTCCGTCCGTCCGTCCGTCCGTCCGTCTATCTGTCGAAAGCACGCTAACTTCCGAAGGAGTAAAGCTAGCCGCTTGAAATTTTGCGCAAATACTTCTTATTAGTGTAGGTCGGTTGGTATTGTAAATGGGCCATATCGGTCCATGTTTTGATATAGCTGCCATATAAACCGATCTAGGGTCTTGACTTCTTGAGCCTCTAGAGTGCGCAATTCTTATCCGATTGAAATGAAATTTAGCACGACGTGTTTTGTTATTATATCCAACAACTGTGATAAGTATGGTTCAAATCGGTCCATAACCTGATATAGCTGCCATATAAACCGATCTTGGGTCTTCACTTCTTGAGCCTCTAGAGGGCGCGATTCTTTTCCGATTGGAGTGGAATTTCGTACGGCGTGTTTTGTTTTGATACCCAACAACTGTGCAAAGTATGGTTCAAATCGGTCCGTAACCTGATATATCTGCCATATAAACCGATCTTGGGTCTTGACTTCTTGAGCCTCTGGAGGGCACAATTCTTATCCGATTGGAATGGAATTTCGCACGTTGTTATGATATCCAACAACTGTGCCAAGTATGGTTGAAATCGGACCATAACCTGATATAGCTGTTAAACAAATCTGGGGATTTGACTTCTTCAGCTTCTATGTTATGATATCCAACAACTGCGCCAAGTATGGTTGAAATCGGACCATAACATGATATAGCTGTCATATAAACAGATCTGGGGATTTGACTTCTTCAGCTTCTAGAGGGCGCAATTCCTATCCGATTTGGCTGAAATTTTACATGACGTATTTTATTTTTACTTTCAACAACTGTGTCAAAAAAGGTTCAAATCGGTTCATAACCTGATATAGCTGCCATATAAACCGATCTTGGATCTTGACTTCTTGACCCCTAGAGGTCGCAATTATTATCCGATATGCCTGAAATTTTGCACGATGGATCCTCTCATGACCATTAACATACGTGTTTATTATGGTCTGAATCGGTCTATAGCCCGATACAGATCCCATATAAATCGTTCTCTCTTTTTACTTCGTGAGCCCCAATGGGCGCAATTCTTATACGAATTGGCTGAAATTTTACACAGTTCTCCAACATATAATTTAATTGTGGTCCGAACCGGACCATATCTTGATATCGTTTTAATAGCAGAGCAACTCTTTTCTTATATCCTTTTTTGCCTAAGAAGAGATGCCGGGAAAAGAACTCGACAAATGCGATCCATGGTGGAGGGTATATAAGATTCGGCCCGGCCGAACTTAGCACGCTTTCACTTGTTTATTGTTACTTTCAACAACTATGTCAAATAAAGTACAAGTCGGTTCATAACCTGATTTAGCTGCCATATAAACCGATCTGGGATCTTGACTTCTTGAGCCTCTAGAGGTCGCAATTATTATCCGATTTGCCTGAAATTTTGTAGGACGGATTCTCTCATGACCATTAACATACGTGTTTATTATGGCCTGAATCGGTCTATAGCACGATACAGCTCCCATATAAATCGATCTCTCTATTTTACTTCTTGAGCCCACAAAGAGCGCAATTCTTATTCGAATTGGCTGACATTTTACACAGGTCTCCAACATAAATATAATTTAATTGTGGTCTAAACCGGACCATATCTTAATATCGCTCTAATAGCAGAGCAAATCTTTTCTTATATCCTTTTTTTTTGCCTAAGAAGAGATGCCGGGAAAAGAACTCGACAAATGCGATCCATGGTGGAGGGTATATAAGATTCGGCCCGGCCGAACTTAGCACGCTTTTACTTGTTATATATAAGATTTGGGATATTTCTTTTACTGATACTATGCCCCTAAAGTAGAAAATTGTATAAGATTTTGGTTAAATTCGAAGATATGCCATATACGACACGGATGTCCAAAAGCCTAACATAAGTCACTATGTCAAATTTAAGTGAAATCGGATTATAAATGCGCCTTTTATGGGGCCAAGACTTGAAATCTAGATATCGGTCTACATGGCAGCTATCTTGACCGATTTGGGCGAAGTTGCCGAAAAATGTCGAAGAGCTTAACACAAAGCACTGTCCCAAATTTCGGCGAAATTAGACAATTAATGCGCAATTTATTGGCCCAAAACCTTAAATCGAGAAATCGGACTGTATGGCAGCTATATTCAAATGAAGGCCGATCTGGGCCAAATTAAAGAAGGACGTTGAAGTGCCTAACTTAACTCACTATCTCAAACTTCAGCGACATCGGGCAATAAATGCGCTTTTTATGGCTTCAAAACCTAAAACCGAGACATCGGTCTATATGGCAGCTATACACAAATCTGGACCGATCAGGGCTAAATTAAAGAAAGATGGCGAAGGGCATAAGAAAACTTATGTTCCAAATTTCAACAAAATCTGATAATAAATGTGGCTTTTATGGGCTTAAGACCCTAAATCGGAGGATCGGTCTATATGGCAGCTATATCCAAATCTTGACCGATCTGGGCCAAATTCAAGAAGGATGTCGAAGGGCCTAACACAACTCACTGTCCCAAATTTCATCAAAATCGGATAATAAATGTAGCTTTTATGGGCCCAAGACCCTAAATCGGCCGATCGGTCTGTATGGGGGCTGTATCAAGATATAGTCCGATATAGCCCATCTTCGAACTTACCTGCTTATGGACAAAAATAGAATCTATGCAAAGTTTCAGCTCAATATCTCAATTTTTAAAGACAGTAGAGTGATTTCGACAGACAGACGGACGGACATGTCTAGATCGTCTCAAATTCGATCTGTCTGTTCAAATCGCGGTACAGTCTTTAAAAATGCAGATATTGAGCGGAAACTTTGCACAGATTTTTTTGTGTTCATAAGCAGGTTAAGTTCGAAGATGGGCTATATCGGACTATATGTTGATATAGCCCCCATATGGACCGATCCGTCGATTTTGGGTCTTAGGCCCATAAAATCCACATTTATCATCCGATTTTGCTGAAATTTATAACAGTGATTCGTGTTAGGCAAGTCGACATCCTTCTTTAATTTGGCCCAGATCGGTTCAGATTTGGATATAGCCATATAGACCGATCTCTCGATATAATGTTTTGGGCCCATAAAAGGCGCATTTATTGTCCGATTTCGCTGAAGTTTTGGACAGTGAGTTGCGTAGGTCTCTTCAATAACTTTCTGCAATTTGGCCCTGAACGGTCCAGATTTGAATATAGCTTCCACATAGACAGATCTCTCGATTTAAGGTTTGGGCCTATAAAAAGCGCATTTATTTCCTGATTTCGCAGTGGGATTTGGAACAGTGAGTTGTGTTAGGCCCTTCGACAGCCCTCTTTAATTTGGCCCAGATCGGTTTAGATTTGGATATAGCTGCCATAGAGATCGAGCCCTCGATTTAATGTCTTGGCCACAAATTTGACACAGTGACTTATATTAGGCTTTTTGACATCCGTGTCATATATGTCTATATTTGGATATGGCTACCAAAAAGACCAATATTTTGTTCTACGAAATTGAACAATTTCTTGTACTTATTAGACCTCTCCATATCCGTGTCGAATTCGGTCCAAATCGGACCATATTTCGATAAAGCTGCTATAGAATTAATCCTTTGTTTCATCGTCATCATTTTGCGGAATTTTGAATTTAATCTTCCTGTAATGATGTTAAGATGTGACAATTTATGATAGAAGAAAGACAGACCCCGTTTATTCGGTGGATTTCATTGACATCTCGTTCTGGACTTGGTAAAGTCTGGATGTTTCTGTGAGAGTTTTAATATTTAATGTTCCTATCATGTTCTGAATCCATAGGTCGTCATCGGAGGTTTGTCCGTTCCATCATTTCTTGTTGATGTTTATGTTTATATAATAGTATTTTTTTAGTTGAATGACGGATTTGGCCATCGCATTAGTACCCAGTGCCGGGGCTGCCAGCGACCCTCTAGGCTGGGCTTTCTTGATGGTAAATCTTCTGGAGATCTGCGAGCGCCACCATTGGACGTTTCTTTTGGATCATCCTCACCATATTCCATAGACCCATCGTGTTCGTATTTATATCCGTGCAAGCGGGACAAACTGATTGTGCTAACTTTTGGTTCGCCCCGCATATTTTATTTCTGTGGTAGCTTTCCCCTATCCAACACCTGAGGAGGCGTCCGATGGGAGAAGTAGCATGGAAACTCCTTACGGATATCATATGATCACAAATGATTACAAAAAAAAACAAAAGCAAGCAAAACTGCACTTATTTTGGCCAGTCCGAATAAATTGACTTTATTCAGTTCTTTGGGAAAACTGTTATATGAGAGCTATATCGAATTAGTTACCGATTCATATTAAACTCGACACAGTGTCCTACCAGAATGCCACATGAAAATTGTGAGTGAAATCGGATCAAAATTGCGCCTTCTAGGTGCACAAGAAGACAAAGCGGGGATGGGTTTACATCCGTTACGACTGATTTGTCCCATTAACAACCCAATCGGACATGCTCTAAGAGAAATTATTCATGAACAATTGTCGAGGCTCTAGCATAACTCCTAAGTTAGCGTTTAGTTTAGCTGACGCATAAGACTAAATCAACTAAGAATCTCAAGACGGTTAAAAAATATAATTTCTGTGGGATCTAAGATCATTATTTCGATAAGATAAAATACTTTAAGCTCAAACATTATAAGTGTTCCAATTTGAGATAAAATTCGTAGATATCAAACAAGTCAAAGCGTGCTAAGTTCGGCCGGGCCGAATCTTATATACCCTCCACCATGGTTCGCATTTGTCGAGTTCTTTTCCCGGCATCTCTTCTTAGGCAAAAGAAAAGGATATAAGAAAAGATTTGCTCTGCTATCAGAGCGATATTAAGATATGGTCCGGTTTGGACCACAATTAAATTATATTTATGTCGAATAAAAATTGAGCTCTTTGTAGGCTCAAGAAGTAAAATAGAGAGATCGATTTATATGGAAGCTGTATCGGCCTATAGACCGATTCAGACCATAATAAACACGAATGTTAATGGTCATGAGAGAATCCGTCGTACAAAATTTCAGTCAAATCGGATAATATTTGCGACCTCTAGAGGCTCAAGAAGTCAAGATCCCAGATCGGTTTCTATGGCAGCTAAATCAGGTTATGAACCGACTTGTACCTTATTTGACATAGTTGTTGAAAGTAACAATAAAAAACGTCTTGCGAAATTTCAGCCAAATCGGATAGGAATTGCGCCCTCTAGAAACTCAAGAAGTCAAGTCCCCAGATCTGTTTATATGACAGCTATATCAGGTTATGAACCGATTTGAACCATATTTGGCACAGTTGTTGGATATCATAACAAAATACTATGTGCCAAAATTCATTCAAATTGGATAAGAATTGCGCCCTCTAGAGGCTCAAGAAGTCAAGACCCAAGATCGGTTTATATGACAGCTATATCAGGCTATGGACCGATTTGAACCATACTTGGCACAGTTGTTGGATATCATAACAAAACATGTCGTGCAAAATTTCATTCCAATCGGATAAGAATTGCGTACTCTAGAGGCTCAAGAAGTCAAAACCCCAGATCGATTTATATGGCAGCTATATCAGGTTATGGACCGATTTGAACCATACTTGGCACAGTTGTTGGATATCATAACAAAACACGTCGTGCAAAATTCCATTCCAATCGGATAAGAATTGCGCACTCTAGAGGCTCAAGAAGTCAAGACCCAAGATCGGTTTATATGACAGCTATATCAGGTTATGGACCGATTTTAACCATACTTGGCACAGTTCTTGGATATCATAACAAAACATGTCGTGCAAAATTTCATCCCAATCGGATAAGAATTGCGCACTCTAGAGGCTCATGAAGTCAAGACCCAAGATCGGTTTATATGCAGCTATATCAAAACATGGGCCGATATGGCCCATTTACAATACCAACCGACCTACACTAATAGGAAGTATTTGTGCAAAATTTCAAGTTGCTAGCTTTACTCCTTCGGAAGTTAGCGTGCTTTCGACAGACAGACAGACGGACGGACAGACGGACGGACGGACGGACAGACGGACGGACATGGCTAGATTGACTTAAAATTTTACGACGATCAAGAATATATATACTTTATGGGGTCTCAGACGAATATTTCGAGTAGTTACAATCAGAATGACGAAATTAGTATACCCCCCATCTTATGGTGGAGGGTATAAAAATGTGAGTTCTAAGCTAAATTTCTAACAAGCCATCGTACATAAATCGTCAACTTTCTCATGAACATTCCATAAATGGACAGCGGGGGTACTTCTCTCATATCAATAAGTGCTCTTCGATTCAGGTTTAAGCTGCACACATTATCGAAACCAGTCGATCTGTTTGGAGAAGTGGGCTAAAACCCCTAGTGATGGTTAGGTTAGGTTAGGTTTAAATGGCAGTCTGCCATCAAACTCACTTAGACGTTTTCGTCCATTGTCATACCACAGGAACAGAAAAAGGAAGATGCCTTCTAGTTCCTACCGTTGAACCATCCATGTCGCTTTAAAAAGTCCAACAACTTACGAATTTTCACATCCGATAAATCGGACAGGGTGCTACAACTCACAGCTTCTACAAAAGTCGTTACTGGTAACCTTCAGTCACCATGTTTTCCGATTAGACAGTGACCTGTTATGACGAACACAATGACTGAGACGTCTTTTCTTGCCAGTGACATCAAAGCGGTAGACCTTTTCAAGTTTAGATTAGATCACATAGTTTTGGAATGCTCACAGCCCCTTCTTTGTGGTCATCTATCATTCGTTGTCCTTTTTGCCTGGTCCTGAAAACTTAGATTACATGTCGCTAGAGGCATACCCACAGATTCCAGTATCCATGAAATGTGCAGGGTAGTTCATTGTCTCGCAAGCTCATCCACTTTACAATTCCCTGAGATATCTCTGTGGCCCGACACCCAGAAGATGAGAGTTTTGAACTGTTCAGCCATAACGTTGAGAGATCTGCCACAGTCGAGGGCGGTTTTTGTGTTCTGAAATACTTTCTCCAGGGATTTAATGGCTGCCTGGCTGTCTGAGAAGATATTTATGCCAATCGTCGTTATGACATTTTACGAGGGTTGCCTTTTATATTTCGGGACAAAAGAACACAAACACAAAATATTCCCCATTACGATCTATACACTTTTGCATACGTTTCAACCAATTGTCGAAGCACTTTTGCCACTCTGATTGAGGTATCTCCAAAACATGCATTTTACTTTTTACGTATTGGAATAAAAGTCAGGACTATACGGCGGTGCCTAGTCAGGACTATACGGCGGATGACTCATCAAATCGATGATTTTAGTGCTCACAAATTCAGTTGTTTTGTATTTTTGGAGCATTTCTTTCGACCAATCGACACGAGCCTTTTTTGAGCTATTGAAAAATTGTGTGGAATCCAATGTGAAAGCATTTTTATAACCACCACCGAGGGATGGGGGTATATTCATTTTGTCATTCCGTTTGCAACACATCGAAAAATTCATTTCCGACCCTATAAAGTATATATATTCTTGATCACCGTAAAAATCTAAGACGATCTAGACATGTCCGTCCGTCTGTCTGTTGAAATCACGCTACAGTTTTTACAAATAGAGATATTGAGCTGAAATTTTGCACAGATTCTTTTTTTTTTTGTCCATAAGAGCTACATTCTTTATACGATTTTGCTGAAATTTGGGACAGTGAGTTGTGTTATGCCCTTCGACATCCTTCGTCAATTTGGCTCAGATCGGTCCAGATTTCGATATAGGTGCCATATAGACCGATCCTCCGATTTAGTGTCTAAGGCCCATAAAAGCCATAATAATAATCCGATTTTGCTGAAATTTAGGACAGGGAGTTGTGTTAGGCCCTTGGACTTCCTTTGTTAATTGGGACCAGATCGGTTCAGATTTGGATATAGCTGCCATATAGACCGATCCTCCGATTTAGGGTCTTAGGTCCATAAAAGCCATATTTATTATCCGATTTTGATGAAATTCGGGACAGGGAATTGCGTTAGATCCATCAACATCCTTCGTCAATTTGGCCCAGATCAGTCCAGATTTGGATATAGCTGCCATATAGACCGATCCTCCGATTTAGGGTATTAGACCCATAAAAGTCTCGGCCCCATAAAAGGCGCATATATAATCCGATTTCACTGAAATTTGACACAGAGACTTATGTTAGTCTTTTCGACATCCGTGTCGTATATGGTTCAGATCGGTTCATTTTTAGATATAGCTACTGTACTTATTAGTATTTGGTCCAAATCTGAACATCTTTGATATAACTGATATGGGGCATAAGTTATGAAATTTTCACCGACTTTTGATGAAAGGTGGTTTACATATATACCCGAGGTGGTGGGCATCCAAAGTTCGGCCTGGCCGAACTTAACGCCTTTTTTCTTGTTTGACGAACAAATGTTCATGCAGTTTTGAACCTGACATGCATTCATTCACATTAATGCCTAAGGTTGTCTCATTCTCACGATAGGTCACATCACGATCTTGCGATATCAGTTGGCGCACAGCATCAATGATTTTGGACGACCTTCACGAAATTCGTCTTGTAGTGAGCTACGACCTCGGTTAAATTTATTATTCCTTAATGGAGCTGCATCGCCAAAAATTACATTCAGCTGATCGATGCACTGTTGTTGAGCTAATCCACGTCGAAAGTTGTAAAAAACAATCGCTCGGAAATGTTCGCGATTTAATTCCATTTTTTGTGCGAGATTAATCTTTTAAGTACCTGTAAACTAAACAAATAGCGCTTGTATTTAAAACGTTCTGAGTACGTATAACCCCAAAGAAGTCAAGTTTTACGATAGAGCTGTCAGTTGGCGGATTGCAACACAATGGCTGTCCAATACCAAAATATCAAAGGCAACCCTCGTATCTTAGCCATTCCTCCACTTACTTAATTACAAGGATTTCCGCTTGATACACACTGCAGTGGTCGGGTAACCTTTTCGATATGACCAGTTTAGATCTTTAGAGCACACCCCAAAGCCCACCCGGTCGTCTAGTTTGGAACCATCCGTATAGAAGTCTATGTAACTTCTATTACCAGGGATATGACAGTACAGTTCTTTTTATCAAAAAGCGGCTCAGGTAGGGTGTAATCCACCCTGCCTGGAACATCGAATATTGTATCAGGGATAACACAGTGTCCGTAGCTGCTACATGACCAAAGAGAAATCTTCCTTAGCATCACAGCAGTGGTCGCTGCAATTTATCTAGCCACAATGTCAAGAGGCATTAGATGCAGCATTAAATTCAGTGAATCAGATAGTGTCTTCCTCAGTGCGGCTGTGATGCACAAACAATCCATCCGTTGGATCTGGTCGAATATTAAACAGTAGGTGGACTTTTGAAGTGCCGTTACCCAAACCACAACACCATATAGTGTTATAGGTCTGACAACTTCAGTATAAACCCAATGCATGACGCGTTGTCTAAACCCCAAACGTTTACCAATGACTCTCTTGCATGTATATAGGGCAAGAGATGCATTTCTTCCCCTTTCCAAAATGTTGGATTTGAAGTTAAATTTTCTGTCCTGCAAAACACCCGGGTAATTTGCGCTTTCTTTAAATGGAGCATTCTCTCTTCCCATGGAGACAGGTGCCACTTGTGTCTCCTGCTGAATAGAACAACTTCGGTCTTACACGGATTTACGCCTAGATCACTTTCTGTAGTCCACGTCGCTTTTCCACTTAGAGCTTCCTGAAGTATATCTCTTAGAGGACTGGGAAACTTTTTCCTTAACGGCAATTGCCACGCCATCAGCATACGCGACCACTTTGACACCTTTTTCCTCCAGAGACAATAATTTATTGTTAATGGCTATATAAAATTAGCAAATTTTGTCCAAACCAGCGTAATTTCTAGAATTCTGAGGCCGCAGAGCGACTCTACTCAGTGGAGTTTCAGTTTTACTTTACTTAATTTATTGGGTTGCCCAAAAAGTAATTGCGGATTTTTAAAAGAAAGTAAATGCATTTTTAATAAAGCTTAGAATGAACTTTAATCAAATATACTTTTTTTACACTTTTTTTCTAAAGCAAGCTAAAAGTAACAGCTGATAACTGACAGAAGAAAGAATGCAATTACAGAGTCACAAGCGGTGAAAAAATTTGTCAACGCCGACTATATGAAAAATCCGCAATTATTTTTTGGGCAACCCAATACTTTAATTGGCTATTTGTTCCACTAGCCGAACGTAGAATAGCGTTCCAAGCGCCTCGATCTTCTGCGCTCATTCTAACTCTCTGACACCAAGTTTCGAGGTGTCTCCAACAACTTGATCTTTCCATCGGGCTTTTCGTCTTCTCGGTTTGTGTGTACCACCGGGTTTGTTTTCAAAAGACTTCTTTGCTGGAGCTTCTTTATCCATTCTGACAACATGACCTAGCCAACGCAGCCCTTATTTTGATGCGCGAAACTATGCTATCGTCATCATACAGCTCATACAGCTCGTGGTTCATACGTCGCCTATATTCTCCATTAACGCAAACTGATCCATATATTTTACAAAGAATCTTTCTCTCAAATACTCCAAGTACTGCCTCATCTCCTTTCACAAGTTCCCATGATTCAGAACCATACAACAGCACGGGTGGTATCACTGTCTTCTATACTGTAATCTTCGTCTGTCGAGAGGTTGCCTAGTTTCTAAACTGCTTATTTAGCCCAAAGTAGCATCTGTTTGCCAGTATTATTCTTCGGTTAATCTCAAAACTGGTGTCATTAGTTTCGGTTACGGCGGTGCCGAGGTAGATAAAGTTACTGACTGTCCCAAAGTTGTGGTTCCATTTCCTTTATCTGCCTTCTCCATTTTCTTTATCTGTCCGTTTGTGCAAGGCTTTTTGGGAGTTGAAACCATCCATTTCGTCTTATTTCCATTTACTGCTAGACCCATTTTCACTGACTCTCTTTCGATCCTTTCAAAGGCTGCAGGTACTACGTCCGGCGACCGGCCTCTGATATCGATGTCGTCGGCATAGGCCAGTAGCAGTGTTCTCTTGTGATTATTGTGCCATATCTATTCACATCTACATCTCGTATAATCTTCTCCAGCAGGATATTAAAGAGATCACACAATAGGCTGCATCCTTACCTGAAACCTCGTTTGGTATTAAATGGTTCTTTCCTATTCTTACCGACGAACTCGTATCAGCAAGTGTCATCCTGCAGAGTCTTATTATTTTTGTAGGGATACCAAACTCAGACATGGCTTGAAATACCTTTGAACTTAAAGGAGTATCGAAGGCGGCTTCTTCTCCTTCTCGCAGATAAGCTGATGCATAAGCCTAATCAGCGTGTCGCCTCCGGTCTTAAATAGTTAAACGGGTAACCCGTCGGCTCCTGCTGGCTTGTTGTTCTTTAGTCGGGTCACTGCTACTTAGACCTCATTCTGACTAGGAGGTAAACATTCTATACCGGGATTGGTTGGTTCTGCGGTATCCTCTTCGCCGCCAACGTCGGACACTAGCAGTTGGGTAAAATGTTCTTTCCATATCCTCAGCATGTTGTCTGTGTCAGTTACCAAATTTCCTTCTTTGTCTCTGCAGGAGGATGTGCCTGCACCAAAGCCATCGGTTTGATGTTTAATTTTTTGGTAGAATTTCCGGACTTCATTCTGACTCCTTCACATCTAAATTCGCTTACACTCACGTCTTTCCATTTCCTTTTTCTTTCTGCGGAATAGACATTTCTCCTCTCTCCTTTTCTCCCGATACCTCTCCTTCATCTGGCGCGTTGCTACTGATTGCAGGGTTGCTCTATACGCCAAATTCTTGGATTCAGTAGCATCTCGACACTCTTGGTCATACCATGGGTTTCTTGGAGGGGGCTTCCGGTACCCAAGTACGGATTTCGCGGCATTTTCCATGGAGTGGGCAATAGTTTGCCACTGCTCCATTATATCATCGAAACAAGGAGTGCTTTCATCAAGCAGTTGGGTCACTCGAGTGGAGAATGCCGCTGCCATTTGTTGTGTTTGCAGCTTTTCAATGTCCAGCTTCCGTGCAGTGTCAGATCGTACTTTCCTCGTCATGTTCAAACGGGTGCGAACCTTTGCTGCAATAAGGTAATGATCCGAATCTATATTCGCTCCACGGATCGATCGTATATCTAACACGCTGGATGAATGCCTTCCATCTATCACAATGTGATCAATTTGGTTTCTCGTGTTTTGATCGGGTGACAGCCATGTGGCTTTGTGAATATTTTTGTGTTGCAATCTGGTGCTACTAACTACCATGTTTTTTGCTGCGGCGAAATCTGTCAGCCTCAATCCATTACTAGACGTTATCTCGTGGAGGCTAAACTTTCCGACCGTTGGACCAAAAATGTCTTCCTTCCCAATCTTCGCATTAAAATCTCCCAGAACGATTTTAATATCATGGGCGGGGCAGCTGTCATATTCTCTCTCTAGGCGCTCGTAGAAAATATCCTAGGTCTGGTCGTCTTTGTCTTCCGTCGGGGCATGGTCACAAATAAGGCTGATGTTGAAGAATTTGGCTTTTATGCGGATTGTGGCTAGCCTCTCATCCACCGGGGTAAAGCTGAAGACAAGGTGTTTCAATCTCCGACCACACAAATCCACAGCCCAATTCATGCCTCGTGTTATGTCAGCTATAATATAGTTCGTCACCATTTGGTGTTGTAGTGACGCCATTCCCAATCCATCGCACTTCCTGTAAGGCGGTAATATCTGCATTGTACTTCTCTAATACATCCGCCAGGTGCAGATCCGCAAATCATGGTCCTTTTTGCGTTTGCGTGGGTCGTCAACGTTGGTGGGTCCGTTTTTACTATTCCTTTGTTTTTCATAGTAGTTCTCATAGTTTTCCGGGCGGGTTATTGGTCCAGCACACCAACCGAATGGGTTTTGTGGGATTGCACATGTATCCCTCGTTGTGGTGAGCCGCTTGCTCCAAGATCCGACGCTCGCCTCCAACCGCCCCTAACCTGGGAACAGGCGCCAATAACTCGCCTTGTCATCTCGATTATCATTGACCCTCAGTATTTAATTAAGAGCCAGTGCCACCTGACTCCTCATTAAGACTCTCCTCTCGAAAATCGCTGACTGACTGGAGAAGTTTTACATGACTGAAACCTTGTAAAATCGCCAGTATGTGCTTTTGTTCTGGCCAGTATTTAAACCCAGGCGTTCAGCCTCCATCGCATGATTATATGCCTTTTAAACTATAAAAATGCGGCATCAAACCATTTAACTCCTACTACGAGGAACATTCTGCGAATAGAGCTATATTCATAAAAATATTATTTAAAGTTTGCAAAACTGCACCAAAAGATTAAAAAAACAAGTAAAAGCGTGCTAAGTTCGGTCGGGCCGAATCTTATATACCCTCCACCATGGATCGCATTTGTCGAGTTCTTTTCCCGGCATCTCTTCTTAGGCAAAAAAAGGATATAAGAAAAGATTTGCTCTGCTATTAGAGCGATATCAAGATATGGTCTGGTTTGGACCACAATTAAATTATATGTTGGAGACCTGTGTAAAATGTCAGCCAATTCGAATAAGAATTGCGCCCTTTGTGGGCTCAAGAAGTAAAATAAAGAGATCGATTTATATGGGAGCTGTATCGGACCATAATAAACACGTATAGTCATGAGAGAATCCGTCGTACAAAATTTCAGGCAAATCGGATAAGAATTGCGCACTCTAGAGGCTCAAGAAGTCAAGACCCAAGATCGGTTTAAATGGCAGCTATATCAGGTTATAAACCGATTTAAAACATTCTTGGCACAGTTGTTGGATATCATAACAAAACACGTCGTGCAAAATTTCATTCCAATCGGATAAGAATTGCGCACTCTAGAGGCTCAAGAAGTCAAAACCCCAGATCGGTGTATATGGCAGCTAAATCAGGTTATGAACCGATTTCAACCATACTTGGCACAGTTGTTGGATATAATAACAAAACACGTCGTGCAAAATTTCATTCCAATCGGATAAGAATTGCGCACTCTAGAGGTTAAAAAAGTCAAGACCCAAGATCGGTTTATATGGCAGCTATATCAGGTTATGAACTGATTTGAACCATACTTAGCACAGTTGTTGGATGTCATAACAAAACACGTCGTGCAAAATTTCATCCCAATCGGATAAGAATTGCGCACTCTAGAGGCTCAAGAAGTCAAGACCCAAGATCGGTTTATATGGCAGCTATATCAAAACATGGACCGATATGGCCCATTTACAATACCAACCGACCTACACTAATAAGAAGTATTTGTGCAAAATTTCAAGAGGCTAGCTTTACTCCTTCGGAAGTAAGCGTGCTTTCGACAGACAGAAGGACGGACGGACGGACAGACGGACGGACATGGCTAGATCGACATAAAATTTCACGACGATCAAGAATATATATACTTTATGGGGTCTCAGACGAATATTTCGAGTAGTTACAATCAGAATGACGAAATTAGTATACCCCCCATCTTATGGTGAAGGGTATAATAAATCGAAGTGGTCACCCGGTTGGGTATTGGTAAGGCAAAGGTTAAAGACAGCTTTTAAATAATATTTTTTCCTTACCCCTTAGAAGGATTATAACATTGTCTGCGTAGCAGACGGGTTCAAATCCCTCCTCAGTCAGCATCCTTAATAGGTCATTTATGGTTGTCACCTATGGGAGTGGCGATAAAATGACCCGCTGTGACGTGCCCTGTGCCACTTTCTCCCTTATATTTATGCCATGGGGCGCACAATTTATCCACCTGTTCCTTAGCATATGGTTTATCCAGTCTCTAAGGACCGGGTCCACCCGGTACTGGTTTAAGGATTAGATCAATGTGTCGGTCCGCACATTGTTAAAAGCCCCCTCGATGTCAATGCATACCGCCAGTGTGCACGGTTTGGCATCGAAGGATTCTTCTATTTTATGCACAACCTTGTGCAGGGCAGTCTCCACCGACCTTCCCTTGACATAGGCATGCTATTTGTATTTGAGCAGTTCGCTGGATGTCCTTCTCTTGATCATGGTGTCCACAATACGTTCCATGGTTTTGAGTAGAAAGGATGTAAAGCTTATGGTTCTGTAGGCCTTTGGTGTCGCATAACTTGCCTTGCCGGGCTTGGGTATAAACACCACCCTTGCCTCCTTCCAGGCTTCCGGAGTATATGCAAGTCCTAGGCACGCTGTGAAAATTTTGACCAGATGAGGAACCAGATAGTCTGCCTCTTTCTGTAGTAACGCCGGAAATATTCCATCAGGTCCGGGTGACTTAAATGGTTTGAAGCTCCTCAAGGATTCCTTCACCATAAATTCCGTTATTATAAACCTTCGATAAACGTCTTTATTCCAAGATTCCGGTGTCTCCGTGAGTCCCTTCGTATCCTGTGGAAATTGTGTTTCGTTTCTATGAAGAAAATCAAAAAAAAAAGAACTTTAAAAAAGTTTAGGACAAACGAAATGTCGCAAAATGCATTGAGCAGGTACAAAAACTTTTATAGAAATTTTGGATTTAAGAAACGTTCCTCTTTGGAGAAATTTTCTATGAAATTTAGGCGTTAGAAAAAAATTATTACAATTTAGGCTTTAGAAGAATTTTAATTGAAATTTTATATTTTGAAAAAATTTTTTATTATTTCATCTCTAGAAAAAAATTAATTAAATTTTCGTTTTTACAAAAATTTTAAATGGTTCGGCCTTGCCCGAAATTTTGTCGTAATGCTGATATTTTGTATTAAGAAAATATTCCATTAACAATTATTTAGAAGAAATTGCATTAAAATGTTGCTTTTAGTAAAAATGTCAATACAATTTTGTCCTTCAGAAAAATGATTTTGAGACGGCCCAGGTCTGAGCTTAAGTTTTTCTTTACAGAACATTATAAATATGCAATTTTGTTATTAAAGAAAATTTTGCAGAAATTTTGTGTTTATAATAAATTAAATTTAAATTTTGAACATTCCTAATTATGTGGCCTAATCTGGACTCGAAGAGGTCTACCGCTTTGCTGTCGCTGGCCAGAACTGGCGTTTCAGTCACTGTCTGATCGAATTTGGTAGCGAACTTGAAGAAGCTGTGACGTCGTCGGGGAAGAATAGAGTATAGAACATCTGCTGTGTGTTCCTCACTGACAGGCAGAAGGAGCCTGCTTCTCATTTCTTCCAGATTCTCGGATGTGAATATTCGCAAGTTGTTGGGCTTGTTAAAACGATTTGGATGGTTCAACGGTAGGAACGAGAATGCGTCTTCGTTCTCTAATTCCTGTGTTATCATAATGGACGAAAACGTCTATGTTAGTCTGATGGCAGACTGCCACTTAAACTAAACCAAGTTCAGTTGATGTTATGTATGTCATTCATGGTTAAATACCGCGCTTGCCACTTGAACTTAATTGGGTATTGCAACAAAAGAAATTTCTGTAAGAAGATCTATTGTATAGTGGAAAAATTTGCCGCATCTGCAGTATGCTTCACATTATGGAGATTGAAATTCCTTGACATTAGTTTCAAGGAAATTTATAATTATCTCCCAATTAATATGAAAATATATATACTTTTACTTGCAACCAAATTTAACTTTTTAGCTCAAAATTTTTATCTGTATTTGTTCATCTCGTAATAAAAATTTGTTGTTTTTGTTTGTTATGCGTTCGTTGGTTCTATTCGATTTTTCTTTTAAAAACCTATGGTGTTTACTTAGAATTTTTTCCATTGGGAAACACAGATTCTTAAATAAATAGATACAATGTTTAAAAGAGACTCCTTTAAAGATTAACCATTAAACTCTCTCTCTTAAAAAAAAAAAGAAAAAAATTAAACACGTCTTCATACTGCTTATGGCATAAATTGCAAAAGTTACTCCTTTGGTAGACTCTCACACTCCATCTGCAAAGTACAAACACGCACTTGGTGTGCGATGTCCTTCATATTATTTTATGAAATGTACAAACCAGCACACACACTCAGCCACACGTATAACCTAATTCACACCCAATGAGAGAGGAGTAATATTTTAGCACACCGTGTCCTAAGTTTTTTTTTTACAAAACCACTGACTGCTGAAAAGTGCTGAACTTGTTTTTGTCAGCCTGCCTGTCGGTGGCTTTGTTTGTTGTTTCTGTACATACCAGTTGTTTTCTTACAGGATTAAGGGAAATTTTAATGAATGTGAATGTGTTACACAAACACCTATGCTAAACATGGTGTTCAAAGGAAATTTCCATGTTTACTGCTATGAAAACATTTATTAAACATGCTCAGAAGATGTTATTGTAGCTCGTCTTTTAGTACTTGCTGTGTATGAAAAATGCGAAATTACACTTCGTCGGTTGAGGAAATATGTTAATTTGCTTCAAGGATCTTAATGCCAAGAACTGGACAAAGCTCGTAATTTATTAACTTAACTTCCAAACGCTGGCTCCGTCCTTGAGGATAAAAATGGTGATATATTATCGAATTTTAAAGATAACCTCCAGATGAGTTGAAGAAGAATCTGGTTTCTAAACAATGATAGCCAACCTGAAATTTAAAATGAATTTTGTTAGACGTTTTATTTTATTTTGTTGCCGCTTTATTCCAAAGACAAGTAAAAAGGCGTTAAGTTCGGCCGGGCCGATCTTTTTATACCCACCACATGTATACTCGAGACATGTAAACCCCTTTCGTCATAATCCGGTGAAAAATGCATACCTTATGCCCCATAGCAGCTATATCGAGATATGTTCCAATTTGCACCAAATTCGACACAGATATTGAGAGGTCTAATAAGTACAAGTCATTGTTCAATTTTGTAGAACAAAATATTGGTCTTTTTGGTAGCCATATCCAGATATGACCGATCTGAACCATATACTACGCGGATGTCGAAAAGCCTAACATAAATCACTGTGTCAAATTTTGGGCCAAGACTTTAAATCGCAAGATCGATCTATATGGCAGCGATCTGAGGTAAATTGAAGAGGGCCTAATACAACCCACTGTCTCAAATTTTGGCAAAATCGGACAATAAATGCGCCTTTTATAGGCTGTGCAAAGTATCAGGTCAATATCTCTATTTTTAAAGACTGTAGCGTGATTTGAACAGACAGACGGACGGACATGATTTTAACGCTGATTAAGAATATATACATTATAGGAATATATACATTATAGGGTCGGAAATGGATACCTGGATGTGTTGCAAACGGAATGAGAAAATGAATATACCCCCATCCTTCGGTGGCGGGTATAAAAATGATAATAATTTGGCATTCACGGAGGCAGGAGGACAATGTTTTTGGTTTCTACCATACGTTTACATACCAGGTCTTAATATTTTTCCTGTACCATTTTTCATTTCTATTTAGTTTTTTTTTTTCCACAGCCCACAACTGTATGATGGGGAACGGGGACCTATCCAGAGTGGGGCTATATATTGCCAACTGGACAAAATTCGGAAGACTGCGCAGAAGAAGACTTGAGCAAGATTATTCAGCATTCAAGACATTGACTTTCCTCTTCGGGAAAAGAATACAGCCCGAAAACGCTGAATGACCGGGGAGATTCGCAATATTGGAAAAGAGGTTCGCAGACTTTTTAAACTTCGTTATTCATATCATTTGAATAACAGTAAGAAATTCTGTGGTGTTAAATAATTTTCTTTTTTCGGTTGGAACAAATTTTTGAAAATTATATTTGCAATTAAGCTTTGGGTCAGTTGTCTAAAAGCGAATTACAAGTTGTAAGTTGTTTTTGTAGGAGGTGAATATAATGAATATATTATTATATCCGTTTTCAGGAATTCATTCTCCCCAATATTTTTATACCCACCACCATAGGATGGGAAGTATACTAATTTCGTCATTCTGTTTGTAACTACTCGAAATATTCGTCTGAGACCCCATAAAGTATATATATTCTTGATCGTCGTGAAATTTTATGTCGATCTAGCCATGTCCGTCCGTCTGTCCTTCCGTCCGTCCGTCCGTCTGTATGTCGAAAGCACGCTAATTTCCGAAGGAGTAAAGCTAGCCGCTTGAAATTTTGCACAATTAATTCTTATTAGTGTAGGTCGGTTGGTATTGTAAATGGTCCATATCGGTCCATGTTTTGATATAGCTGCCATATAAACCGATCTTGGGTCTTGACTTCTAGAGCCTCTAGAGTGTGCAATTCTTATCCGATTGGAATGAAATTTTGCACGACGAGTATGGTTCAAATCGGTTCATAACCTGATATAGCTGCCATATAAACCGATTTTGGGTCTTGACTTCTTGAGCCTCTAGAGTGTGCAATTCTTATTCGATTGGAATGAAATTTTGCATAACGTATTTTATTCTTACTTTCAACAACTGTGTCAAATAAGGTTCAAATCGGTTTATAACCTGATATAGCTGCCATATAAACCGATCTGGGATCTTGACTTCTTGAGCCTCTAGAGGTCCCAATTATTGTCCGATTTGCATGAAATTTTGAACGACGGATCCTCTCATGACCATCAACATACGTGTTTATTATGGTCTGAATCGGTATATAGCCCGATACAGCTCCCATATAAATCGATCTCTCTATTTTACTTCTTGAGCCCCCAAAGGGCGCAATTCTTATTCGAATTGGTCCAAACCGGACCATGTCTTGATATCGCTAATATCAGAGCAAACCTTTTCTTATATCCTTTTTTGCCTAAGAAGAGATGCCGGGAAAAGAACTCGACACATGCGAACCATGGTGGAGGGTATATAAGATTCGGCCCGGCCTAACTTAGCACGCTTTTACTTGTTTTATTTGAGGACTTACGCGAAAAAGCCAAGAAAGCGCATCTCCAGAACATCAAATTATGAATTTTTTGCGGAATTTGGGGCACCATGACGAATGATTGTTGGCGTAAATTTTCCTGTTGACCATATCGTATACGCCAGCAAGGTACCAAGTGTAATTCATTGACCGTTTCAAATAGACGACCATACCAATGCGCATAATTTGAGAAATTTTTTTTTTTTTGGAAGTGGAACGTCAGAAGGACTTTAAGATTATCTGGACTATCAAATAATTGAACTAGTATATATGAAATAGATGTTACTTACATTAGTCTACATTTTCGTTTTTTTAGCAAAACATTTGTTCTTCGTCAAGTATTTTCGATTCCATGAGGAACTTGTTCGGTTAGTAAAATCATAGTGGGTTATCCAGTAACATTCTAATGAATAATATTGCAAGGGTGGGTTTTGAACGGAAGAGGCTTTAACACCGTGTCCTCTTTGCTAACTAGTACAGCTGAAATCTTTCCCATCACCTCTACTTCTTTCCGTATTAAAGTCGGACTCCGTTATGCAGGGTTTAGCTTCTTAATTTTTGATTTAGTAGCGTGCAGAATGTATTTTTTCTAGACATAGTACACCTCCCTGAACCCCTGAGCACGGCCGGTAAATAAAGGTAGCACTAGGTCTGGGAAAAACACTTCTAAGTTCGGACGTAACATAAATTAAATGGCGCCCAACGGCATCGGCAATAGGCAATATCTTGCGTTTATTGGAAACACCTGAAAGTTTTGTACTTTCACTCGCATTAGCTAATGTCCCAAAGTAAATTTTATTTTATCTTTTACGTGATAATGAAGACTGACTTTGATATTCTCTCTATTCTTTTTATTTTGTTAGATATTTACGTACATGGATATGAGAAGCCTTGTGCTAGACTCAGGTTTCTACGCCACACGAAAATATCCTGACATTTGTTGCTGTTTGTTTTTCTGTTTGAGATTTTTGATATTGGGGACTATCGATGACTTTCTCACAGAATTCTAGCAGTTAAATTTGGATTGCTATTTTACTAAATTACATATTTGATTTGCAGCGTCAGAGATTTCACAGTTTGGTTATAATTTTGGACTTGACTTACATTGACATTTTAAAGATGGAATATAATTTAGGCGTCTTGTTTAGATCAGGAATGATGAGAAATGAGAAAAATCTTGTTCAACAAACCTGTTAAGTAAGTGGCTTTATTAATTTTGTTTTTTCCTTTAGTAGTACTGATAAATATTATTTTTATGATTGTGCTATCGGCAAGACTGAGTTTGGTTATTATTTATTCAATATTTTTCAAGTCGTTGAATTTTTTTTGGAAATTGAAGAACCAATGAACATTAGTTGTACGATTGACATGAGTGGTGACAAAGTAATTGCACGTAACACGCGGGGTGCTACTGCAAGATGGCGCGTAAATACCCCAAATCGAAATAGTAAAGTACAACAGATGGATATGGCGATGCTGACGTTAGATATACACAAAGGATTTCCGAATCTTTAGACAACTTTCGAAATAAAATTAGAAATCTCGTTTCTTCAGAACTACGAATGGTAGTTTAGAATTTCAATTCGAATGAATATAAACCCTGACGTGGGAAATGTGCAAAATAGACGAGATAGATATTCTGTGGTCGATAACGGCAGGCATTCTTCTTCCTCTACCCCGACTGGTTTGGACATATCTAGTGAACCATTCTTAACGGAGAAGGTTCTCTGTATAATTCGTAACTGTATAATTCGTAACAATTGATGAATTTATATAAAGAATTAATATTTTGGATTCCACTAATCTGGGAGGAGACAATGAACTCTTGTGCAAATAGTTTATTCGAAGGTAAGGCCTTAGAGTGGAACTGGCGGTATCATCGTCAGAACGACCACATAGAACGGACTTCTTTAACTAATGCTTTATAGAGACAATATAAAGTCGATTACTCTAATTTTGACGTAATGGAGGATATACGCAGGCGTAAACTAGGGCCTAACGAAACCTTTGATGAGTATTTGGACACGATACATGAAATGACTGATCGACTACCTACGAACACTATTTCCGACGCTGACTTGCTTGAAATTACTCTACGGAATTTACGAACAGAAATTCGACACGAACTATTACATTTAACTATAGCATCAGTGTCCGAGTTGCAAACGGCTGTAAGGAAACATAAACTTTTCGTGAAAGACATAAATGAATCGGAACAAAGTATGTTTTCAAAAAAGAAGATCTTTAATATTGAAGAACAAAATAAAAATAGGTTTAGCAATGAAAGAACCAACAAAGTTTTGTGAGCTGCGGTTAGGGGTGACATGAGATGTTGGAATTGCGACAAAATAGGTCATACTTTCTTTGAATGCATGGAATCAAGGACTATTTTTTGTTACGGATGCGGTCTCAAGGACAACTACAAGCCGACTTGTCCAAAATGTACAGGCAGGAAGCAGGGAAGCGAACAGAGGAATGTTCGTCAGTAGGAGAGCTGACATCCGAACATCATGAAAACTCCTTTCGAAAACTTGTGGATGAAAATGACAATAACGCTCGACCAGTACATCCACTGCTGAGACCATTCCATCCACGCTTGAGGGAATATCAGGAAGCACGAAAAAGAATTTTTGGCAGGAGTAAGGAAAAGGTTAGGTCTTCCAGACGCATCCGACAATACTATTCAAAAATGAAGTCATACAAATTGTATATGATATCACCAATTATTGACCTTGAGTCAGACAGTAGACCATTTATAAATTTAAGGATTCATGACGATAACTATCTAGCACAATTAGACAGCAATTCCCAACAAGGTACAGAAGTGGAGCGGATTTTGTAAATGTTTTGGTAAGGTCAATAAAACAGTCGGTAAGAGTTAGTGTGTGTTGGGAACAGTTAGCATTGACATTCAGTTTCAAGGACAGGCTAAGAGGATATGGATATTTGGTAGTACCATCCATACGACAAAATATCATTTACGGCTACGATTTTTGGAACACATTCGGATTGAAGATTTCAGTTCCTTCTATAGCAGAGATTTCTCGTTGACAGACTGATCCAGGCAAACTTGCTCTCACGGACGAACAACAAAGGAGGCTTGATAAAGTAGTTTCAGCCTTTCCAGATTCCGAAGTAGACGACGACACTAATTGAACCTGTGATGGTCTCTGGAGACGCCAAACCTCTGAAACAACGTTATAACCCAATTTCGCCAATTTTGCTGTGGAGAAATTTCTTTGCAAGAAATTATACCGAATGATCGCATTGGGTGTTATTGAGGAAGCTTCAAGTTAACCGTTGTCATCTCCAGTAGTTGTCGTTGTAAAACCAGGGAAGGTAAGAATGTGCGTGGACAGTAGGGAGCTAAGCTGGCAAGACTTTCTCCAGTACACTGTATCTCGAAGATTGCTTGAATTTATTTTTATTGTCATAGGTTATGCGCTGACGTACGAGATTACGACTACAACGGAGCGACCGTTTCAAAAGTTTTACATTGATCTTATTGGACCGCATCCTAGATTACATAATTTATGGTGAAGGAATCTTTGAAGAGCTCCAACCTGATGGAATATTTCCGGAGTTACTACAGAAGGAGGCAGACTATATATACTCCGAAAGCCTGCAGGAGGCAAGGGTGTTATTTGTACCCAAGCCTGGCAAGGCAAGTTATGTGACACCAAAGGCCTACAGACCTATAAGCCTTACGTGCTTTCTACTCAAAACCATGGGACGTATTGTGGACACCATGATAATGAGTAGGACATTCAGCAAACTGCTCACATACAAACAGCATGCTTATATCAAGGGAAGGTCGGTGAAGACTGACCTGCACGAAGTTGTGCAAAATCTGAAGAATAGAAGAAAGTAATTGTGGCACAAGGCACACCACAGGGGGCGTGATGCTGACTAAGAAGAGATTTGAACCCTTCTACTACGAAGACGCTGTTATAATACATCCAAGGGGTAAGGATTCGAACCAGCTATGTAGAAAGGCCGAAAGGGTCTTGCATATGATTGGACTAGACCCAGGTGTCCCAAAGTTAACCTAGAAATATACCTGTTTACGAGGAACAGGAAATTGAATTGGAAGTGGCATATTCAGGAGCGTACCGAGAAGGCTCACATATTTTGGGCACTATGTAGACGGGCCGTAGGCTCGAAATGGGGTCTGAATCCGGGGATAGTCCACTGCCTCTACAGAAACGTGATTAAACCAATATTTACTTAAGCCTCAGTAGTTTGGTGGACTGCTATGGAGAAAAAGTGCTACACAAGGACCATACAACACGTTGTCTCAGCATAGGCGGAGCGATGAGGACCACGCCCACTAGGGCACTGAAGACTATTCTAGGTATCCGACCCATTGATATACAGATTAAGTGTGATGCAGCCATTGCGGCTATGAGACTAAAGGCGATGGAAGATTGGATAGAGGATAGAAATAGGTCATACCATCGCGGTCGAGGTGACGATAGGAAACCTGGAAGGAATAGAAGAGGTTTCCGATCGGATACCTGAGACGACGCTTGAGTGCGAGGCACTACTGCTAGCGGCACAGTCTTGGATTGACGGAACCCTATTATTGCCATCCGAACAACATGTTGTACGGATGCATCAAAGTTAGATGACAGAGTGGGTGTCTCCGCACCTTTTTTTAAACCTAACCTAAAACGACCTAGCCATGTTCGTCCGATTGTCTGTGGAAATCACGATAGCTTCTAGATGAATAAAGCAATTCTCTTCAAATATTTCTTATCAATGAAGGTCATTGGGATTGTAAATGGCCAAGTCGGCCAATGTTTAGATTGAGCTCCCATATAAAAAACACTTCCGATTGTACTTCTTGAACCTTTAGAAGGAGCAATTCTTATCGATTGCACAATAACTTATACTGTGGTATCAAGCATCTATTTTGACTATGGTTTAAATTGGTCCATAAGTATTGGGTTGCCCAAAAAGTAATTGCGGATTTTTTAAAAGAAAGTAATAGATATAGCTCATAGCATAAACCGATATAGATACTCCCGATTTAACTCCATAAGCATATGGCGGATGTAATTTTAAACATAAATTATTATGTCTTACACCATATCAGTGGTACAGCATATTATAAATTAGTCCATTGATTCTAGCTTGAACCGTTCGCATCGGAAAAATATTGAAACCTATAGAAACGATGGTGTTAGGGGATCAGGTTAGGAACTCTGCAGTTGTTGCTGAATACTTGTCTGAAGAACTATCGACCATATCTCTATAGTCTGGCGGAATGCAGGAGACTGAAAATCCCCCTGCCATGATCAAAACTATTGTAGATGACCAGATGGGCCTTGGTGTGTACTTCGAAGAGGTAGGACTGGTCATTTCGATGTGGTTCCCATTGTAGTATATATTAAGCGAAGATCCTTGCAATATAAAAAGTGGTGGAACGGCTAAGATATAAGGTCATAACGACGATTGTCGTAAATATCTTCTCATCCAACCAGACAGCGATTAAATATCTGGGGAACAGATTTCTAAGTTAAAGCAGTAAGGAAAGGCAAAAGTCGGGCGGACCCTACCCAAACAAAATAATTCGTGCCAAATTTTGTGCAGATCGGTTACATATTGTGTTTATTACAGTCTGATATTGGAGTTATATCCAAATCTGAACCGATTTTGATGAAATCAAGGAGATATGTTAAGATCAGTAGCAAAACAATTTGTGCCAACATTTTGTGGATATCGGTTGAAAAATTTAGCTAGTACAGCCAATTAAGTGCAAATCGGGCTATACATATATATATCTAAATCTGAACCGATTTTTATTTTCGTCATTAGGCCAAAAAAGTGATATGTGCAAAATTTCGTGATGATTGGACAACAAATACGACCTGCACTTTGATTACAAGAATACATGGACTCACAGACGGACATGGTTAAATCGAATCAGAAAGTGATTCGGAGTCGATCGGTATACTTATAAATGGGTCTAGCTCTTCTCCTTCTTAGTGTTGCAAACAAATGCACAAATCTATAATACCCTGTACCACAGTGGTGGTGTATTTATGTATTATCCCACTTTGGACTAATAATCCAAACTTGTGGTCATATCTTAAATGATTCTTACAAAATGTGCCACGAAGGATTCTCAAATGATCACAAAAGTCAAAAGAAAAAGGTTCATGCCAAATTTTGTTGGGATCTGTTCACAATTGATGATATTATTGCAATACTAGTTAAAATCTCAACCAACCTCAATCAAAATTACCAAACAAAGTAAAAGCCACAACAAAGGTATTGTGCAACATTTTGAGAAAGTCGGTTAGGAGATACTCTGGCTAGAGTTTTAAAAGTGAAATTCGGTAATTGTACCCAAATCTGGAGCAATTGCCACCAAAAACCATAAGTATTCTGAGAATTTGAAAGGAATTTTGCAAAACTTTGCGATTGAACCCGCATAACTTTTGACTTAAGAAGCGGATATTGTAATATGATGAACCAAAATAATTGTAAAATACACTAAGGAACAATTTCAGACTCATGATCTGAGGCATGTAACACCTTCTGTGTATGTGTGAGTTTCACTTTAGGTTCTCATTTCTTTCAGAACTTGTCTGATTTAGCAGATGTATACATTCGCAAGTTGTTAGGCTTTTTAAACCGATCTGGATGGTTCAACGGTAGGAACTAGAAGGCATGTTCAATGGATGAAAACGTCTTAGTGAGTCTGATTGCAGACTGCCACTTAAACCTAACCTAACCTAAGTAGCACGGAATTTCTTACTTAGATTTTCTTTATCGGGGTCACTTTTTTAGTATTTACAGCGCAAAACAAGCCGAATACTGGCTTAGGCGTATGTCCATAACGGCATGGAACTGATTAATATCTTCACCCTCCTTTCAACCTAACCTATTGGTAGCGATGCATTGGTCTTCCATTGGATATGTCTGAGTTCGATGTCCCAGTCCTTGAAATTCGTTGAAGTCCTCAATAAAGACAAAATAGTTTGGTTCACCCGTTCGGCCAACACATTCACTCGGGGTGTCCGTAAAGCAATCTTGATGTGTTAAGTATCAATCTCTTTAAAATAATCGGCAAGCATTGAAGATGTGAGAGCTGTTCCTCAATCAGTTACTATTCGTCTTGGCAAACCAAAGTTTAGCAGCTGGTTAAGCTCGTCCAGCACTGGCCTAGCCTTCGTGGATCGAACAAGAATAGTCGCAGAGTAACGAGTCATTGCATCAACAATCATCAATATCAGTTCGACGCCGACTTTTGATGAAAGGACCAAAGTGATCCACATGAATCACTTTATACCGGACCCGTGGGATATTCATCCCATAAAACTTCATCATGACATTGTCGAACAATTCTCCATCGCAAACCATTTGGAATGACCAACAAATCATTCTCCTCGCTGGTTCGTCTTCTTTCAAACAGACTGTGTAATTTAACCAAAATTTTCTTGAAGTAATGCGTCCGCTGAAATGACTCAACTTCACCTTTCATTATGGCAAGACGAGAGCTCTATTCATTATGTCATGGAACCAGCGTTTCACACTAGAAATAGCAGAGCCATCAGTGTTAACAGTAAAATGCTTTTAAATGAGATACATTCTGAATCGATCACCAGCTTGCACTAGCGCAAGAACCTCCAATTCATATGCATGGTATTTCCCCTCCGAATCGCTGCACATTCAACTAAAATATGCAATTGGTCTTAACGACCCGTCATCTTCAACCTGGATGAGAATTTCTATGCTATTCGCATCTGTGTGCAGTTCTTGGACCTCGTTGTCATCGTCCAATTCATGTCCTATGAATATTACGCTGTCCTTCATAAAGAAACATTTCGATATGCGAAGAGTTTACCCCTTTCGTCGTATATTTTCCATAATTTCTTCCAAATTTCGTAGGTCTTCCTCAATAGTATTGGACGCACCAATAACCTCGTTAATATAGCTAACAACTTTACCCCTCATCGGCTTACATTCGTCTGACCAATCGAATGAAACATCCTTCTTAGTCAATCTGGTCAGAGATTCGTCCAAATTCCGCAGGCCTTTCTCAAAACCTCGTCAACATAGCTAACATATTTACCCCGTCATCGGCTCGATTAGATTCATCATCATCTTCTGATACGTGCACGACGCGTTCTTAAAGGCATTCGTTTAAATTCAAAATGACCTAATTATCATTGTCAGTAATGAACGCAGTGTACCCCTTCGACCGTTTATTTACTTCAATCTTGTAATACCCTCACATTAAATCAGAGTTGTAAAATACTTTTTACCTGAAAGTGTCGACGCCACACCATGGGGCGGTGCCCCATATACATGGTCCCACATTTGGATATATCATTCGTATTCTATTTCCAAATATCTTTACTTGAGCCCCATATTACGATGGTCAATAAATAATTGCTGTTTGTGGGGTGATTTTGGAACAGAAACTGGTCCGAAAATGGGTATGAATTTCGTGCTCTACTCCCCAATATTTTTTATTTGAGCCGCACATTGGCCTGGTCGGTAAATATGTCCGATTTAGGTGTGTTTTGGGGAGTGGGGTTATCCCCCAAACACTTAGCGCTGAAAATAAATCAGCATCGAGTTCTACTCTCAAATATCATTTAATTGAACCCCCAATTGCCACTGGACTCAAATTTAGATATCAAACTCGTTTTCTAATCTCAAATACCTTTCGTTGAAACCCCTTACTGCTAACGTCAGGAAATATGTCCGCTTTGTAGAGAGCTGCACTCTTTTCAAGACCCAAATTGCCATGGTGAACAAATACGTCCTTATTTGAGGGTAGTTATGGGGGTGGGTCGTCCCCTAGACAGTTTGTCCACAATGTTGTCAGATTCGTGGTCTAAGACCGAAAACCTTTCATTTGAGCCCCATATTCCCATAGTCTGCAAACATGTCCGGTTTGCGAAATGTTTTGGGAGTTGGCCACTCAGTGACTTGGCCCTGAAAACATATATCAGATTCGTGTTCCACTCTAAAATACCTCTTCATTTTTCCCGAATATTGATATCGGATTCTTGCTTTACTCCCAAAGGCCTTTCATTTGAGCCCCATATTGCTATGGTCGTAAATTTGTCCGCTTTGGGGGGTGCTTTTGGAGACGGGCGGCCCCTCCCCCAAACACTTGGTTCCACATTTAGATATCGCATTCGTATTCTACACTCTTTGGGGAAGTGGTGGACCCCCAGAAACTTGGTCCCACATTTGAATGTCAGATTCGTATCCTACTTAAGTTAAGTTGAAAAGAGGGTGCGGATATTAATTCTCCCCATGCCACAATGGACATACACCTAAGCCAGTAATCGTCTTGTTGTGTGCTCTAAAAACTATGAAGTAACCTCAAAAAAGAAAATTTTAAATAAATGATATTTGAGAGTAGATGTCCGTGCTACTTTCAAACCCCTTAATTGTTTTCAATACCACTCCCATAAGTTGGTTCATTTCTGGTATTGCTTTTCCACCTAAGTGCCGGTATCTGTTAGACGCGAAAGCCTGGCAATGACAAAGGAAATACTCCAACGTCTCATCATCCTCCCCTCTTGCCCTACACATGCTATCATTTGCCGCACCGATTTTCATAAGTGAGCTCGTAGTCCTATGTGTCCCGTTATGATACCAATAGCTTTACTGACCTCCTTGTTTCCTTTCAGTAATAGCTTCGTCTTCGTCACGATCTGGACTCCCCCATAGGATTTTCGCCGCCCTACCGACCATTTCGCTGTTCCACAATGTTGCAAGCGCATTAGTCGCCCACTTCTTAAACTCTGACTGTGTCGACCCGAAAGGCTTCGTGTTAACCAAGTTTATTGACGGTCGGTAAATATAGAATAGAAAATCGGTTTAGCCGTTTCTGAGTCTATAAGGAACACACAAACAAATAAAATTTGTGTTTGTTTGTAGGTTTGTTTGTGTGTTCCTTATAGACTTCGAAACGGCTGAACTGATTTTCTTGAAATTTCACAGATGGTGCATAATGATCCCGTGGTGAAAATAGGGTACTACATTTTTTGATATCTGAAGGGGGGCGGACCCTTCCCCTTAACCTAATTTTCAGAAACACCAGATCTTGGAGATGGGTGGTGCGATTTAAGCGAAATTTTGTGTGCTCTCAGATAGTACCCTAAAAATAAAAATTTGGTATCCAAATTTCGGATAGGGAACCTAGGGGGGCTGCCCCACCCTAAAGCATTTTTTGTGTGTTCACTTTTAATTCTAGTACAGTCAATTATAAGATATTTCATCTTGTTGTACTAGTAATGTCAATAAATAAATCAAAAAAAAAAAAAAAAAAAAAAAAAAAAAAAAAAACATATATTTAGACAAATCACGACAATATGGGACTCAAATGAAAGTTATTTAAGATAAGAAAACGTATCTGATATCCAATTGTCGGACCAAGTGTTAGGGGGACCACGCAGACCCCCAAAACACCCCTAAATCGGACATATTTACCGACCATGGCAATATGGGACTCTAATGAAGGGTATTTGCGAGTAGAATACGAATCTGATATCCAAATGTGGGACCACGTTTCTTGGACTCCCTGAGACTTGGTCCCAAAAGTGTCAGTTTCGTGCTCTACTCGCAAAAGCTTTCATTTGAGATCCATATTGCCATGATCGGTAAAAATTTTCGAACACTTAGTCCCACAATTGGAAATCAGATTCGTTTTCTACTCTCAAATACCCTTATACTAGTCCATTTGGAGGGTTTTGTGGGTGGGCGGCCCTCCTTGGCACCCCACCCCAGACTTAGATACCAAATTTTTGTTTTTAGTGTGCAAACAAAATTTCGTTTAAATAGCCCTACCCATCTCCGAAATCTGGCTTTTTTATACCCTCCACCATAAAATGGGGGGTATACTAATTTCGTCATTCTGTTTGTAACTACTCGAAATATTCGTCTGAGACCCCATAAAGTATATATATTCTTGATCGTCGTGACATTTTATGGCGATCTAGCCTTGTCCGTCCGTCTGTCCGTCCGTCCGTCTGTCCGTCCGTCTGTCCGTCCGTCCGTCCGTCTGTCTGTCGAAAGCACGCCAACTTCCGAAGGAGTAAAGCTAGCCGCTTGAAATTTTGTACAAATACTTCTTATTAGTGTAGGTCAGTTGGTGTTGTAAATGGGCCATATCGGTCCTTGTTTTGATATAGCTGCCATATTAACCGATCTTGGGTCTTGACTTCTTGAGCCTCTAGAGTGCGCAATTCTTATCCGATTGGAATGGAATTTCGCACGACGTGTTTTGTTATGATATCCAACAACTGTGCCAAGTATGGTTTAAATCGGTTCATAACCTGATATAGCTGCCATATAAACCGATCTTGGGTCTTGACTTCTTGAGCCTCTATAGGGCACAATTCTTATCCGATTTGAATGAATTTTTGCACGAAGTATTTCGTTATGATATCCAACAACTGTGCCAAGTATGGTTGAAATCGGTCCATAACCTGATATAGCTGTCATATAAACAGATCTGGGGATTTGACTTCTTGAGCTTCTAGAGGGCGCAATTCCTATCCGATTTGGCTGAAATTTTGCATGACGTATTTTATTTTTACTTTCAACAACTGTGCCAAATAAGGTTCAAATCGGTTCATAACCTGATATAGCTGCCATATAAACCGATCTGGGATCTAGACTTCTTGACCCCTAGAGATCGCAATTATTATCCGATATGCCTGAAATTTTGTACGATGGATCCTCTCATGACCATCAACAAACGTGTTTATTATGGTCTGAATCGGTCTATAGTCCGATTCAGATCCCATATAAATCGTTCTCTCTATTTTACTTCGTGAGCCCTAATGGGCGCAATTCTTATACGAATTGGCTGAAATTTTACACAGGTCTCCAACATATAATTTAATTGTGGTCCGAACCGGAAAATATCTTGATATCGTTTTAATAGCAGAGCAACTCTTTTCTTATATCCTTTTTTGCCTAAGAAGAGATGCCGGGAAAAGAACTCGACAAATGCGATCCATGGTGGAGGGTATATAAGATTCGGCCCGGCCGAACTTAGCACGCTTTCACTTGTTTACACTTTTTTTCTAAAGCAACCTAAAAGTAACAGCTGATAATTGACAGAAGAAGGAATGCAATTAAGAGTCACAAGCTGTGAAAAAATTTGTCAACGCCGAATATATGAAAAATCCGCAATTACTTTTTGGGCAACTCATAGCAAACACTTTCTGTTTGCTGCAGTAGTTCTGCTACAATAGCAGCTGAAAAGTCTGTTGTTTATTGAACTCCTACAAGGCGCAATTCATATCCGAATGAACTGAAATATTACACAATGACTTCTACAATGTTCAGCATTCATTTATAGTAGCATAACAGTTCTTGTTCAATATTCTATGTTTGTTTAAAATTTCAGTTAAATCGGATTAATGCGCATTTTTTTGGGGCCAAGACTTTAAATTGAGATATCGGTCTATATGGCAGCAATAAGCACATTTTTTTTTTTTTTTTTTTTTTTTTTTATTTATTTTCATTACAACTGAGTTACACTCATCTAGTAATTTTAAGATAGCGTATAGATAAATAATACAAACTAGAGAATTTAGCCTAGTTCGAATTCATTTTGTGGAAATAGTTCAGTAACTACATCCTAGTTCTTGGGATTTAGGGCCTCTTAAGGGACTAGATCCATTGGTATAGTTCTTTGAAGTCTTCTGGTGGCTGGATAGTTTCGAACAATATTATTTAAGTCAGAGTTAACGTGACTATGTAACTTGTTCGCATGTTTCAGGGCGTGAATGGATATTTCCTCTGATATTGTCCTCACTCCCAAGTCTCTGTGCAGATCGGTGTTTCGTATGTACCAAGGTGCATTAGCAATGGTACGAAGGATTAAATTTTGGGTTTTTTGAATCTTTTCTACTTCATTCTTGGCAGCGCAACCCCAAAGTTGTATTCCGTAGGTCCATATTGGTTTAATCATTTGATTATACAAAAGAAGTTTGTTTTGAATCGATATTCTATTGTCCACTAGCATCCAGTACAGCTCTGAGAATTTTATTTTTATTTCCTTATTTTTTTTCTTCACGTGCTCTTTCCATTTAATTTTAGTGTCTAGGGTCATTCCCAAATATTTTGCTGTGTTTGCGATTGGTATTACTTTACCATTTAGATATAATGGTAAATAACGAAGCTCTTTGTTTGTGAAAAGTATGTGGATTGACTTGTTTTCATTTAGATTCATCCTCCATTTGTTTATCCAAAGTAAAATGTCCGACAGAGCTGCTTGAAGTTTATTTGTAGCTTCAATTTCACTATTGGCAGTCGTAAGAATTGCAGTGTCATCGGCAAATGTTGCAATTGTTGCATCAGGCGGGTTTGGTATATCTCTGGTGTAAAGAAGGTATAAAACAGGGCCTAGGACACTCCCCTGAGGTACTCCAGCCTTTATTGGTTTCAGTTTTGAATAATTATTTTCTATTTTTACTCGAAAGTGTCTGTTGGTTAAGTATGATTCCAAGATTTCATAAAATTCCTTTGGGAGATCGTTATGAAGTTTGGTTAAGAGCCCTTGGTGCCAAACTTTGTCAAATGCTTGTCCCACGTCTAAAAACACGGCAGAGCAGACGAGTTTGTTTTCAATGGCTCTTTCGGCTATATCAACTATTCGGTGAACTTGTTGTATAGTTGAATGATTATTTCGGAATCCAAACTGATGGTCAGGTATGAGAAGCCTACTTGTTAATAAGGGACGCAATCTTTTTAATAGCAACTTTTCAAATATCTTTGACATAACCGGTAGTAGCGATATCGGACGGTATGATGTTATTTCATGATCAGGTTTTCCAGGTTTCTTGATTACGATAACTTCTGCAACTTTCCATTCTAATGGAACATGTCGCAGACGAAAACATGCATTTATTATAAATAAAAGCTTTTTAACAGCTATATGTGGAAGCTTTTTAAGTATTTTGGTTGTTATTAAGTCATAACCTGGAGATTTCTTAGCGCTCAGATCTTTGGCGATGAGATTTTCTAGCTCTTTAATTGTAGCTGGTTTAATGACTTGGTTGTCACATTTTTCTAATTTATAAGTTTCTTCATTGTCAGACCTACATTCAAGTGGTTTAAATATGTTGCTAAAATAATTTGCAAACAAATCTACTTTTTCTTCGGCTTTTTTTACCCATGATCCATCTACATTTTTAAGTGGTGGAATGGTTGGGGAAGCTTGATTTAATTGCCGCGTGGCCTTCCATAGATTGTAGTTGGTTTCTTTGGTTGCTGTTAGGTTTCCTAAGTATCTAGACATAGCCTTATTTTTTGACTCCTGTGTGATGCGTTTGAGTTCATTAACAAGCCTGTTCAATGTTCTTTTATTTTCGATTGTTCTTTCTCTTTGCCATTTCTTCCTAGCTTTTCTTTTCTTCGATAAAAGGTCTCTAATTTCCTTCGGATATGTGCCAGTAGTGTTGGTATGACTTGTAGTAGGAGTACTTTCCCATGCAGACGTTTGTATTGCGTTGATGAAGCTTGTCAACTCTTCATCAATTTGATCTTTGGTTCTAAGGGGAATCTTTAGTTCAATTTTCTCAGACAATATATATTTGAAAAATTGCCAGTTAGTACGATTATTCGAGAGAAAACTTGGAGTTTCTTTTTCGATAAAATTATCACTGACGGTCATTATCACTGCAGAATGATCCGATGATGATAATGCAGCTGTGTTCTCAATGTAAATAAAGTTTTTAGGTATATTTTTAGTAACAAAAAAATCAATTAAATCTGGAATACGTTGCTCATTCGATGGCCAATACGTAGGCTCGTTTCCTGAATATATCTCACATTTTAGAGCTCTGCATGCTTTGTGAAGTTGGTGTCCTTTGGGTGTAGTTAATCTAGAACCCCAGAGTTTGTTTTTAGCATTGAAATCTCCTCCTAATATAAAGTGATTTTGAAAACCTTTTAAAACTTCAATGTAGTGTTCGCTTTTAATGTTATGCCTTGGAGGTGAATAGATAGCACATATTTTAAAGGTCTTATTATTTTTTAAGCTCACTGATACACATGCAATTTGAAACATTTCATTCTCTATTTTCTCTTCTTCTTGGTGTTCAATATTATTTTTGATTATTATTGAGGCTCCTCCTCTCGGTCTTTGGGAAGGATGAACTGCATTATAAATCATGTACCCTTTGACACTGACATGTGTATGTCTAGTCAGATGGCTTTCTGAGATTAATAATATATCAATTTTGTGGTCGTTGAGAAAATATTCTATTTCATTAATGCGGCTCACTAAGCCGTTACAGTTCCATGTTGTTATTCGCAGAGTAGCCATTATTGTGGGACTATATTTTGCGCGTTTATTATGATAGCGTTTATTTTATCTATTAATTTTTCATTTAATACCGCTTGATCATCCAAACGGCGATTAATTTTTTGCATATTTTTTAGGATTTCGTTTAAGATCAATGAATTATCTGTTGCATTTTGTGCGTTGTTTGGGCTCAAAGCCTCTGCAAAAGTTTTTGGTTGCATGTTTTGCCGGTTCATTCCTTGAAATGGTTGTTGGACACGTGCTTGTTGGAGTCTTTGGAAGGTTTGGTTTTGATATTGAGGTTGTAGCAATTGGTGGTCTCTTGTACGTGTTCCCAGTGGTTCTTCGTTATCCTGAATTTTTCTTGTTCCCTCTTTCATGAGTCTAGTTTTATTTCTCATTTTTTGCAATTCCTTTGCCACTTCGCAACCTCTATAGCTGGCTGGGTGGTTACCTTTACAGTTAATACATTTTGGAACTATTGTTTTAGGCTTTTCACAGTTTTCTGTGTCGTGTTTACCAGCACATTTAACACATCTCGCCTCCTTTTGGCAATATCGTTTAGTATGATTGAATCCCTGGCACCTTTTGCACTGCGGAATTAATCTCGTTTGTGCACGTACCGCTTCTACTTTAACTCTTAAGTTGAGAATGCTAGTAATTTTAAAGATATTTTCCATGTTATCATCTCTGTGGAAAGTGACTCGAAATATAGGCAGTTTTCTGTATGTATAAGAGTTGCTTTCTTCTTTTCTCTCTTTCTTTAAAATGTTAACTGCATCAAGGGGATTGAAGCCTTTGTTTTGAAGATCTTCTATGATGTCTTCTTTAGTGCATGTATGGTGGAGGCCTCTTATAATTACTTTGTTTGGCCTCTCTGTTTTATTTTCATATGTGTACCATTCGAATTTCATTGAATTTAATGTTGCTGATAAGTTTCTGTACCCTGTTGAGTCAGAAGTGTTAATTTTCCACACATTATTGTTCAAAGAAGTAATAGTAACATTTTGGACATTTGCAGATTTTAGAATGTTTTTTATTCCTTCATAGCTAGTTACTCCTACAACATTAATTGGAGGAGGTTTATCAACCCATCCTTGTTTCACTGCGTTTTGTTTATTTATATTGTTGTTTTCACTATTAGTTTTAGGTGGGTTGTATTGTTTATTACCTTGGTCTTGGTTGACTTTGTTAGCAGTTGATCTGTTCTTTTTTGACCTCTGGACGATCCAATTAGTTTCCCTTTCTAGTTCCTCTTCATCTGTTACATATTGATGAGCATTTACATTCACGTTTTGTTCCTCTTCGGAGTTTTGATCATAGTTTACGATGTTTTCATCAACCATGGAAGCGCTATCACTATATCTTTCATGTTGAAAATCGTTATTGGAATGCAATTGTTCTTTAAGGGCAATGTTTTCGTGCTTCAAATGTTGTAGTTCAGCAAGAATGTTATCAATAGAATGCTGCATTTCATGAATTTGCTGCTTTAACTTAGTGTTTTCATTCTGAATAATCTGTATTCTATTACCTCGTAAAGGCGTTCCTCCGCCAGGAGGCGGGTTATTAAAACTCATTTTAAATTTTAAATACAGTGACCGTTAATAACAGGGTGACTATATGTATATTTTCTTTAAAGTCATGAACACCACCACAGTTGTTTGAACTAAGTCTGGCAACACCATTTGACTGTCAGAATAAGCACATCAAGACCAAATTGCAGAAATATGTGGAGGGGCTTAACTTAACTCTCTGTCCCAAATTTCTGCAACATCGGAACACAAATGCGCCTTTTATGGGCAAAAAACATTAAATCGGGAGATCGGTCTATATGGCAGCTTTATCCAAAACTGGACTGATCTGTAAAATAATGCAGAAGAATGTCAAGGGGCATAACTCAACTCACTGTCCCAAATTTCGGCGACATCGGACAACAAATGCGCCTTTTATGGGCCTAAAACCCTAAATCGGAGGATCGGTCTATATGGCAGCTATATCCAAATCTGGACCGAACTGGGTCAACTTCACGAAGAATTTCGGTGGGCCTAGCACAACTCACTATTCCAAAATTTAGCAATATCGGATAATAAATGTGGATTTTACGGGCCTAAGACCTTAAATCGGGCCTAAGACCCAAATCCAGACCGATCTGGGCCAAATTGAAGACGAGTGGCGAAGGGCCTAACACAACGCACTGTCCCAAATTTCATCAAAATCGGATAATAAATGTGGCTTTTATTGGCCTAAGACCCTAAATCGGCGGATCGGTCTATATGGGGGCTATATCAAGATATAGTCCGATATAGCCCGTCTTCGAACTTAAAGTTTCAGCTCAATATCACTCAAAGAACTATTATGATATTGGATTTATATCAAGTTTTAGCCCGATTCGGACTATAAAAGAATGCTGAACATTGTAGAAGTCATTGTGTAATATTTCAGTTCATTCGGATAAGAATTGCGCCTTGTAGGGGCTCAAGAAGCAAAATCGATTCATCGATTGAATCAGACCATATTAGACACATATGTTGAAGGTCATGAGAAAAGCCGTTGTACAAAATTTCAGCCAAATTGGATGAGAATTGCGCCCTTTAGAGGTTCAAGAATTGAAGAACACCTCATGCAAAATTTCAACCAAATCGAAAGAGAATTTCCCGCTCTATTGGCTCAACAAATCAAGTTCCAAGATCGGTTTATATGACAGCTATACTAGATTATTAACCGATTTGAATCATACTTAGCACAGTTGTTGGAAGTGATACCAAAACACTACGTGCAAAATTTCAATAAAATCGGATAAGAGTTGCGCCCTCTAGAGGCTCAAGAAGTCAAGACCCAAGATCGGTTTATATGGCAGCTATATCAAAACATGAACCGATTTGGCCCATTTACAATACCAACCAACCTACACTAATAAAAAGTATTTGTGCAAAATCTCATGCGGCTAGCTTTACTCCTTCGAAAGTTAGAGTGCTTTCGACAGACAGACGGACGGACGGACGGACAGACGGAAGGACATGGCTAGATCGACTTAAAATGACATGACGATGAAGAATATATATACTTTATGGGGTTTTAGACGCATATTTCTAGGTGTTACAAACAGAATGACGAAATTAATATACCCCCATCCTATGGTGGGGGGTATAACAAGTTAAAGCGTGTTAATATATCCTCATGCTATATTCCCTCCTTTGTCTTTTGACCTATGAGATATAGAAAGTTATTGTTCAATATTTCATTCAAATCGAATATTAACTGCGTCTCTAGTGGCTCCAGGAGTCAAGATCCGAGATCGTTTTATGAGGGAGCTATATAAGGTTACTGCCCGATTTGGACCATACTTAGCACAGTTGTTGAAAGTCAAAACAAAGCATCTGATGCAAAGTTTTATCCAACTCGAATAAGAATTGCGACCTCTAAAGCCTCAAGAAGTCAAAGTACAAGATCGGTTTACGTAGGAGCTATAACAGGTTATGAACCGATCTGAACTATACTTGGCGCAGTTATGAGAAGTTAAAACAAAACACTTCACTCAAAATCTGTTAATAATTGCGACCTCTTGCGACTCAAGAAGTGAAGATCCGAGATTGGTTAATATTGGAGCTATACCAGGCTATGAACCGATTCAGACCATAGTTGAGACAAATGTTGGAAGTCAAACTATTTAAAACCTGGTGCCAAGTTTCAGCCGAATCGGGTAAGAATTGCGCCCTCTAGAGTCTCAAGAATTCAAGTTCCAGGATCGGTTAATATGGGAGCTTTATCAAAACATGAGCTGATGTAGCCCATTTACAATCCCAACCGTCTCATTCAAATATGAAGTATTCGTGCAAAATTTCAAGCGCCTAGCTTTATTCCTTTCAAAGTTAACTCGCTTTCGAATACTAAAAATCAACAAGTAAAATCGTACTAAGTTCGGCCGGGCCGAATCTTATATACCTTTCGCCATGAATTGCATTTGTGAAGTTCTTTGACCTGTATTTGTTTTTAGGCAAACAAATGATAATGCATAATAATTGCTATGCTATTGGAGCTGTATCAAGTTATGGTCGGATTTTGACCATTCATGAATTGAGTGTTGAAGACCATAGTAAAAGTCACTGTGTAATATTTCAGCCAATTAGGGTAAAAATTGCGCATTTTAGTGGCTCAAGTAATAAAATCGAGAGATCGGTTTATAGTGGAGCTGAAGGTTATGGGAGAAGCCTTTGTACAAAATTTCAGCCAAATCGGATAAGAATTGCGACCTCTAGAGGCTTAAGAAGTCAAGATCCGAGATCGGTTTGTATGGCAGCTATATCATATTATGGACCTATTTTAATCATACTTAGCACAGTTGTAGGGAGTCATAAATAAATCATAAACTCCTCATGCAAGATTTCAGCCAAATCGGATAAGAATTGCGCACTCTAGTGGCTGAAGAAATCAAGATCCAAAATATGGCAGCTATATCAAATATTGAGTGATATGGCCCACTTACAATCGCAACCAATCTACACTGATAAGAAGTATTTGTACAAAATTTCGGCCGCCTCCTCCTTCGAAAATTGGTGTGATTTCGACAGAAGGACATGTCTAGATCAACTCAGAACGTCGAGACAATCAAGAATATATATATACTTTATGGGGTGTTAGACAAGTATATCGAGGTGTTGCAAACAGAATGACTTAATTAATATACTACTATACTACTTTTTAATGATCTTCCAGTAATAGCGTTTTGGTAATAATTACCAAAAATTTAAATCAGTAAATAGTACAACAAAATTGGTACATGCATTCGGTTTTGCACTTTTTAAATCCTTTTAGAAAATATTTTGTATTTTATACTTTATTCATAAACCGTTATTTTTTAGAGATAAGTTACCATGAAATGTTTTCTACCAATTTCAGATTTATTTTGTTAGAAATTATTTAACACTAGCCGGCCCGGAGCGCTTCGCTACACTATAAAATGGTTTTTTGAAAATGGATTTTTCTTTAAACATTTTTAAGCTGGTGATCAAGACATTCAGGGCAACGGGTCTCATTCAGATACACACTAATTAATTTTTTTGTGTTGGTCTACTTTCTACTACTTTCAAAATCATATTTCAAAGCTATCACTTGGGATATCACATTTTTAAAGATCCGCTGGTCCTTTCTGTGCCCATCCCAATTTGAGGCAAAAATTGTACTCTTCTACCAAAGACCTTTTATTGCTCTCCAATTCTATCCTGATCGGCCATCGTTTAGAATTTTTAATTCCTTTTTGTTTGGGTTGGATGGGGGGATTGCCCTCTGACACGTCCTTTCATTGGTGTACAATACGTTCTCAGTGGTCTTATATGACAGTTTGGTGTTGTTTATATTGGGAAGAGAGTGTCGATCGGTCCCCCGACGCTAAGACCTAAAAGACCATTTATCTAATATCGCAATCTACATGTCCTGCTGAAAGGATCATTTGATACCCATACCGGCCCAATCGGTAAATATGTTTCGTTGAGGGCTTTTAAGTGGTAGGTAGGCGCCTCAGACACCAAGGAATAAATTTTTATATCAGATTCTTACTCTACTTTTAAATACCTTTCAGTTGGTGTCGACATTGTCGCATTTGGTAAATACGCCCTGCTGGGTGGTTTTGGTGTGGAGGCACCTCAGACACTAAGGAATAAATGTCAGATTTGTACTGTACTTTTAAATACCTTTCATTAGATACCCATATTGCCCAAAGCGGTGAAAGTGTCCTGTTTTTGGGGCCGGGGACCCCCCCAACACCTAGGGTGAAGTTTGTTCGAATTCTAAGGTATTTATGAGTAGAAGTTCGAATTCGACTCATAAATACCTTTAATTTTATACCCATATTGTTCCAATCGGTTAGCATGTTCGTCCAGGTGAGTTGTGGGATTTTATTTCCTTTAAATCAGTGAACCATTTCTGAGATCTGGCGTTTTTGAAAATTGTGGTAAGGGGGAGGGTCCACCCCCCTTCAGATATCAAAAAATTTAGTATCCTGTTTTCAAACAAACAAAGCGCAACAATTTAATTTTTATAAAATTTTTTGCAATTGGGATAGACTTTATAATTTCTTTCTTTAGACAATAAGAATGTGGATTTGATTAATATACTAACTTTTTTACATGCTAGGCGCTTGAAATTTTACACAAATACTTCCTTTTAGCGTAGGTCGGTTGGGATTGTAAGCGGGCCAAATCGGTGCGTAACCTGCTATAGCTGCCACATAAACCGATCTCCCGATTTCACTTCTTGAGCCTGTAGAGGAAGCAATTCCTATCCGAAATGGCTGAAACTTCACAGGTGGGATTTTGTTATGACTTCGAATTTCTGTGCCAATATAATCTGATATAGCTGCCATAGTAACCAACTTTCTATTTTAAGTCTTCAGCCTCTTAGGGGCGCAATTCTTATCCGATTGAGATGCAATTATGCAACTGCCATTATATTATCACTTTCAACAACTGTGCCGGTTACGGTATAAATCTGTCCATGTCTCGGTCGGCTAGAAGGTATCTTCCATCACCTGTTCACGTCGAATCAAAATAGACTAAAATATATAAGTGAGTCTGATTGCAGACTAAAATCTAGCCTAACCTATTCTGTTTCCACCGTATAGATAAAATAGTCTGTATTCAAAGTTGAGTCAGAGCGAACTTATAGCGTTTTTACTTGCTTTATTATGATAAAAAGCAATTTTCTTTTTAATAAATTGAAGCAACTAATGAAAAATTTGGAAAAAATTATTGTGAATAAATAACTACAAGTAAAAATGGGAAAGTGAAATTTCGTTGATTTCTTCATATCATTCATGAAAAATGTCTTGGAATCTAGCAAAGATTGAAACATCTTTCGTTGAATGTTATCATTTGGAGACTATTTAAGATCCCTTTTGCTGCACATCTCATGTTTTTTTAAGGGTCAATCGTAACAATTGCTTAAAGCATTTTGTTTTTTCTTGGCATTTAAGTCAAATCGCCACCAACTTGTCCTGAGTTTTTACAACGTGACCCGTTCTACATATGTTGAAGCACACAAAATTGTATGTGTGACTTAGAGTTCCTTTTTGTTCGGGATATGAAATTCGTTTGGTATTTCACTTACGCCCTCCAGAGGATTTTATTCCATTTTTCTCAAAGCGTTCTAGCAAAACCCACTCTCCATTACTATGGCGACTAAGAAGACATCCTGCAAATTTGCTGCGGCGGTGGTGTGGGAATGAGTAATGGTCCCATGTGTTAAACCCATCCTGCTATTTAGTAGCGTTAGTACTGGTGTAGGTAGTGGGGGTGGTCGTACATATGCCGTATTCCATGAACGAGATGGATGGAATAATGTAAATGGTATTGGTGGTTGCCTTGCGATCCTTTTTTTCGTTTGCCTCTGTTGTCCATTTCGGATGGAACTTATGTCCCGCATAACGTTTCGTTTAAGTTCTTAAGATTATACACATTATTATCTAAATCCTTTAGGCTTTTACAGTCATGTCCATAATGACACTTGGTCAGGGTGATAAATAAACAAATCAAAAAAGTCAAAATAAAACCATTTTATGAACATATACGAGCGAAGGATACAACACAACAATAATAACAAACAGCCATCATACTCTCAACCATAAAACATCCATAAACGAAGAATAATGTTGTCTTGCAGGAAGCACACAAACACACGAGGTCACTCATACTCCTCGGCAAGCGGCAAAATAGGAGGCCAACAACAATACCAGAAAAAAAAAAACAAACTGATGATGCCCATGGAAAAGAGCCAGAAAATAGATGAAGGAACAAACGATGTACAACAGTGTGTAGATTTTATGACCTTTTCCGTTTATTTCCCAGGAGACCGATAAAAAATGAACAGTGTTGTTTTGCTTTCCTTTGTTTTTATCACAATGCAGTGTGTCAATGATTTACTGTTAAATCCCTTTAACACGAATCACTTCTTTATGTTTTTAAACACTTTCGGGGCAATAAGGAAACATATGAGACGTTCTCGCCCAAAGAATAACCGCAAAGGACATTTGATACGTGGCCATGTCAGCTGCCCGAAGACTATGGATGCAATAAATTCCAAAAATATATACTAGAGGCGATTCGACTCCGCAAGAACTAAATTATTTGACTACCAGAGTGAATTTTTATTCTCATGAGTTCTAATCCGTCAAGAGATATAAAAAACGTATACTTACATACGCACACACATGTATAATAATTTAAATTGCAGAAAAATGTCCCACTTATTTATTCATTACGTCTTCATACACTACCCTGAAAGGTGTACAGTGCACAAATGTCATAAATTGCTATGCTCAATACACAAATATTACATACACAAATATTAAGTATTTTAATTTGCAAAATATGTAACGCAAGATGCAACAGACCAAAGTTTTGATGGGTATCAAATACACAGCCCCGCATCTTTAAGCCGAACCGTATTGCAAGTAGCTAGTGCTTAGTTAAAAGCAATGCGGAGCATTTGGTTTGTCCAACTACACCAAAAATTACTATCGGTTAGTTAATCAGGAATAGAGAATAGAAAGTAAGCAAGAAAATTAGTCTGTTTGCCAAGTAAAACAAGTTTTATATCCCAAAATAAAGGTGAGATTACACTTTCAAAGGCTAAAAATAGTATATAAAATGCATTCATTCATATAAAAAAATCTACTGGTTATAGCAACTCATTGTTCATAGCTTATTTTGAGCCCAGTAATCCTGCTGTTATAGCAAAAAGTTTGTAGAAGCAGAACAGAAGGCAGGCTGCTGAAAATGGCTAATGTTCAGCTTATGATGAGATTTGTGATAGGTGTAATCATGTAAGGTTAGGTTAGGTTAAAAGGAGGGTGCGGATATTAGTCCGGCCCATGCCATACACATGCTATCACTAGCTGCACTGATTTTGCATAAGTGCGCTCCTAGTCCTATGTATCCCGTTATGATACCCAAAGCCATTCTGAGCACCTTCATACTTCCTATCAGTAATTATCCATTCTCCCATCGCCTTTAGTCTCATAGCCGCAGTGGCTGCCTCACATATAATCTGTACGTCAATAGATCGGATATCTAGTGGTCCTCCGCCTATGCCAAGACAACATTTTCTCTGAAGCTGTTGTATTATCCTTAAGCTACTGAGCTGAAAGTAAATATTGGTCTAATCACGCTACTGTAGATCCAGTGGACTTTCCTCGGATTCAAGCCACATTTCGATCCTATGGCCCGTCTACATAGTGCCTAACATCTGTGAGCATTCTCAGTACGCTTCTGAATATGACACTTTGAGTTTACTGTCTAAGCTCACACCCAAGTATTTGACCTTCTCGGATATCGAAATCGCCCACTTTCGTCTTCCTCGTGAACAGGCATATTTCAGTCGACTCTGGGTTAACATTTAGTCACCTAGGTCTAGCTAGTGGTATGTCATCTGCAAGACCCTTTCGGCCCTTCTGCATAACTGGTTCGGATCCTAACCTCTTAGAAGTACTATAACATTTTCGGGGATTTTGGCATTCTTCTATTTGGCATTCAACTCCGTGCAGGGCAGTTTCCATCTACCATCCCTTAACATAGGCATGATGTTTGCATTTGAGCAGTTCGGTGGATGTCCTACTTATTATCATGGTATCCACAATACGTTCCATAGTCCTGACGTCCATAGAAAGGACGTAAGGCTTGTAGGCCTGTAGGTCTTTGCTGTCGCATTACTTGTCTTGCCGGGCTTACGTATAAATACCGCCGTTGCCTCCTGCCAGTCTTTCGGAGAACATGCAAGACTTAGGTATGCAGTGAAAATAATGGTCAGACAAGGCGCCAGATAGTCGGCCTCCTTCTGTAGTTACGCCGTCAATATTCCATTAGGTTCAGGTGACCTAAATGGTTTGAAGCCCCTAAAGGCTTCCTTTACCATAAATGTCGACCAACCTTAGTATTCCAAGATTCCGGTATCTCCGTGAGTCCCGTCGTATCCTGTGGAAAATGCGTTTTCATCGAAAGCGTCAATATGCCGTCCGTTGTCTTCGGTCTCACACTCATGTCATGTACTAACGTTTCAGTTGGATATGGGTTGTTAATAGAAACTTTTTCATCTTGGTGTCGCCATTAACGCTATCGAACTGTTCGCAGAAAAGTTTCCAGCAGGCACGTTTTTCCGCTTTGGTAATTTCATTTTATTCCTTGAGCCGTGTGTAATACACATTCCAATATGCGTCCACTTTTTTACGACCTGCTCTGTTAAAAAGTCTGCGGACTTCTTTCACAATATTGCGAAACTCCCCGGTCATCCATGGTTTTTCTTGGGCTGATTTCCTATACCTAAAAGGACAACTATCTTCGAAGGACCCCACCAGTGCCGTAGTCCTGTTGACGTTGTCGTTAATGTCTTCTATGCTTAGACAACTAAATTTTGTTGCCAAAGTCTTCTTCTGAGCAGTCTAGCCGAACCAGGCCCGCTCCGCAGCCCAGTGCGATGGTCGATACATAAATCCTCTTTTAGTAGAGTTTTAAGACGGGGATATTTCTCCCCGAATGTGGATATCGAATTCGTGTCATTAAAACGCAGTGGTAAGCAAGTCCGCCAGTGATGCTAAAGGCGTGAATTAAAATCCTGACGACAATACGGGAACAAATTTAAGAGGTGGTTATCCCCTCCTTATGTTGGCGACATTTGTGTGGTACAATGCCATGAATAGAAATGATGTAAAAAAGGAGGTTCGTAATTATTGAGCTAACTTGAATCGGACAGGACTAATTAATGTGTGAGAATTTTGCCCCTGTTCTGTACTGAAATGTTTATGGCCAAATTTTTGCTCTCTCTCTGTTAATTTCTCCAAATTATCGTCATTCACTGGCTGTTTTCAATTGCATCAACTAAATCCAATTGAAAACACCCAGTTGATAGCGCTAATTTAAATGTTAGTGCCACTCGCTTGGAGAGGCCTAACGCCTATAACATTGATAATCATGTGGTAGTCGTCTACAAATTACTATATGACTACCTATTAAATAATCATAGTTTAGTCTTTTTTAAATCAAATCAAATTGCCATATTTAACGATTTTCTGTGGTAAATAACTAATTTGCCAGTCTATATATTTGGTGTAGCGGCGATAGTTTTAACTATTAATCCATGTAAAACTTTTGAAAAAAGTGTTGCCCAGCTGCATGTCGTTTGGTCTTGTCTATCGATGAACTAAAAATAGTTGCAACCTTAACGTTAAGGATTGCAACTCCTCCTATCACGATGAACGTTATTTGTGCCCCCACACAATTATTAAATCACACAGTATCCTGTTAGGTCACTTTGATTGATCAACTGTTTTGGGGTGAAATGGTTCCCCAAATATATGAGCAGAACAAGTAAAAAGGCGTTAAGTTCGGCGGGCCGAACTTTGGATACCCACCACTTCGGGTGGGTATGCAAGCGTTGCTCGTTAGTAAGTCTATTCATGATGAAATGTCAAAGCATCTTTCTCTTTGACACCATGTCTGAAATCCCACGTGATCTGTCAAATACTAATGCATGAAAATCCTAACCTCAAAAAAATCACCCTTTATGTAAACCACCTTTCATCAAAATTCGGTGAAAACTTCATAACTTATGTCCCATATCAGTTATATCAAAATATGTTCCGATTTGGACCAAATATTAACAAGTACAGTAGCTATATCTAAAAATAAACCAATCTGAACCAGATACGACACGGATGTCGAAAAGCCTAACATAAGTCACTGTGCCAAATTTCAGTGAAATCGGATTATAAATGCGCCTTTTATGGGGCCAAGTCTTTAAATCGAGATATCGGTCTACATCGCAGCTATATCCAAATCTAGACCGATTTGGGCCAAGTTGCATAAAAATGTCAAAGAGCCTTACTCAAAGCATTGTCCCAAATTTCGGCGAAATCGGACAATAAATGCCTCTTTTATGGGCCCAAAACCTAAAACCTAGATATCGGTCTATATGGCGCTATATCCAAATCTGGACCGATCTGTGCGATATTGCAGAAGTATGTCTAGGGGCTTAACTTAACTCACTGTCCCGAATTTCGGCGACATCGGACAATAAATGAGCATTTTATGGGCCAAAAACCTTAAATCAAGAAATCGGTCTATATGGCAGCTATATCCAAATCTGAACCGATCTGAGGCAAATTGACGAAGGATGTCGAAGGGCTTAACACAACTCACTGTCCCAAATATCAACAAAATCGGAAAATAAATGTGGCTTTTGCGGGCCATAGACCCTAAATCGGCGGATTGGTCTATATGGGGGCTATATCAAGATATAGTCCGATATAGCCCATATTCGAACTTATCCTGCTTATGGACAAAAAATTTCAACAGACAGACGGACGGACATGTCTAGATCGTCTTAGATTTTTACGCTGATCAAGAATATATATATACTTTATAGGGTCGGAAATGGATATTTCGATGTGTTGCAAACGGAATGACAAAATGTATATACCCCCATCCTTCGATGGTGGGTATAATAAAGATATCAGATCCGCAGTCCACAACCTTATACAGCCGTTTTGTGGAGGGCGTCTATACGAGGGTTGTGGCGCCACATCCCATCTGACACTTGAGCACAAATTTTAACGACGCACTCTGCTCAAAAATATCTATCACTTGATCACCCATTGTTTTAATGGGTAAAATAATCTATTGAAAGCGATTTTAGTAGGTAAAGCACCACATAGATTTTTGGACACAAAGTTTAATATCATATTCGTAATCTGCAAAAACTTACGGCCTATACCACTTACTTTTTTTTTCTTTTTCTACCCTCCACCTTAGGATGGGGGGTAAATTGATCGTCCGGACATTTTAAGTCGACTTAGCCATGTCAATTCGTCTATCAGTCCGTCCGTCTGTGGAAAGCACACTTAATTTCGAAGGTATAAGGCTAGGCGCTTGAAATTTTGCTCAAATACTTCCAATTAGTGTAGGTCCTGTTGCGATTATAATTGGGTCATATCGGTCCATGTTTTGATATTGCTGCCATATAAACCGATCTTGGATCTTGGCTTCTTAAGCCTCTAAACGGCGCAATTCTTATCCGATTTGGCTTAAATTTTGTGTAAAGTATTTTGTAATGACTTCCAATATCTGCCCTAAGTATGGTCCATATCGGTTTAAACCGATATCGGATCTTTACTTCTTTAACCTCTATAATGCACAATTAATACAAGATCTTGCTGAAATTTTGCACGAAGTCTTTTATTTCGACTGCCAACAACTATGCTAGGTATGATCCAATTCGGTCCATAACCTTATATAGCTCCTTTATAAACCGATCTCCCGATAATACTTCTTAAGCCTCTAAGGGCGCAATTCTTATTCGATTTGGCTGAAATTATGCACAATGTCTTCTACTATTGTCCCCAACATCCAAACCAAGTATGGTCCGAATCGGCCTCTAACCTGATATGGCTCCAATAGCATGCCAATTTGTATCCATTATCCTTTGTTTGCGTATAAAGAGATACTGGGCAAAGAACTTAACAAATGCGATCCATGGTGGTTATATAAGATTCGGCACGGTCGAACTTGGCACGCTTTTACTTCTTCTGAATTCAAAAGCAGCCATCGACTGTCGCAAATCTCTCAACGAAATGGCTGAACAGTTTAAAATTCACCTGTTTCTGGGTGCCGTGCTCACCTTGCACATTTTAGGGAAACAGGAATCTAGCACTATGTTTGGTAAGTCTTCAGAATCAGGCCCAAACGGAAAGGAATGTTAGGTTTTGAACACTCCAAAATTACTTACTTTATCTAAATCTGAACCAATTCTGACATACTTATTTTTTGCAGAAGAAAGTGTTGTGCAAAATTATGAAAACAACGTTTGATAAATTTGCTTGCAAAGGATCTATAAGTGAAAATTGCTTTGGCAAACTGCGTTACCACCTCATAGCAAATAGACAAACCTGCACTGGAAACATTTTTTGCATTTTTATTTTTACTCTTCACGGCTTGTCTATCCAGTACTAAAATAAAACAAAGCTAATATCGTAATGCATAAACATAGATGTGAGGTTTTTATTATTTATCTGAACCGATTTTTTTTAGTTTCAACACCACGCGGTGTTGGCGAAGAGCATAAAAACAAACGCACCAAGTTTTAATACCCTGTACCGCAGTAGTGTTAAAGCTTCGGGAACACTGTTCTCGCATATCAAAAGTATCGTCACATTTCCTACATCACGGCTAGAGGTAGAAGGTAAAAGTCATTGGACGATATGTGGTATATAGATATGTATATGCAGCAGATACTAAGATGGGTCCAACCCCAGGAAGGGAGTGTTTCGAGATCATTAGATTCGCCGATAATTTAGGGAGAAATAAAAAATATATTCATGCATCGTAGAGATGGAATTGCTGGACCAAGCTATCTTAACAATTTACCGTTTGAGTTAAAGAACTTGAGAAATATTTTGCCTATGAAGATAACATAAATAAATAAATTACTTTACTTTAATTGGCTATATATAAAATATCTGATACCAAGTTTCGAGGTGTCTCCCACCACTTGATCTTTCCATGGGGCTTTTGGTCTTCCCGGTTTGGGTGTACCACCGTGTTTGCATTCAAAAGACTTCATTCCTGGAGCTTCTTCATCCACTCTGACAACATGACCTAGCCAACGCAGCCCTTGTATTTTGATGCGTATAACTATGCTATCGTCGTCATACAGCTCGTGGTTTATACGACGCCTATATTCTCCATTAACGCAAACTGATCCATATATTTTACGAATAATCTTTCTCTCAAATGCTCCAAGCGCTGCCTTATCTGCTTTCACAAGTATTCATGCCTCAGAACCATATAACAACACGTGTCTTGTTTAGTGTAATCTTCGCCTGTCGATAGGTTGCCTTGTTTCTAAACTGCTTTCTTAGTCCAAAGTAGCATCTGTTTGTCATTATTATTCTTCGCTCTATCTCAAAACTGGTGTCATTCGTTTCGGTTACGGCGGTGCAGAGGTTGATAAAGTTGTTGACTATCTCAAAGTTGTGGTTCCCAACTTTTTCCATTTTCCTTATCTGCTTGGCTGTACAAGGCTTTTTGGGAGTTGAAACCATCCATTTCGTCTTATCCCCATATACTGCCAGACCCATTTTCACTGACTCTCTTTCGATTATTACAATGCTGTAGGTACTACTTCCAGTGACCGACCTATGATGTCGAGGTTGTCGGCATAGGCCAGTAGCATGTGTTCTCTTGTGATTAGTGTGTCATATCTATTCACATCTGCATCTCGTACAATCTTCTCCAGCAGAATATTAAAAAGATCGCAGGATAGGCTCTCTCCTTGTCTGAAAACGCGTTTGGTATTAAATGGTTATAAGATATTCTTTCCTATTCTTACTGAGGAACGCGTAGCAGCAAGTGCCACGCTGCAGAGTCTTATTCATTTTGCAGCGATACCAAACTCAGACAAGGCTTGAAATACCTTTGAACGTAAAGGAGTATCGAAGGCGGCTTTGTAGTCAACAAAGAGATGGTAGGAGTTGATTTGTCCTTCTTAGGTCTTTTCCAGGATTTGGCGCAGTGTGAATATCTGGTCTAGGGTGGATTTACCAGGTCTAAAGCCGCATTGATAGGGCCCAATTATCTCATGGACTTTAGGTTTTAATCTTTCACACAGTACGCTCGGGAGTGTCTTATATGCGATGGGGAGGAGACTTATTCCTCTGTAGTTGGCAAATTTCGCCTTGTCTCCTTTCTTGTGTACGGGACATAGTATGCTAAGGCTCCAATTACCTGGTATGCGTTCTTCTAGCCAGATTCTTCAGCAGGGTCACTGCTACTTGGACCTCATTCTGACTAAGGGGAAAACATTTTATACCATTATCATTGATTAATCCTGCGGTATCCTCTTCGCCGCCAACGCCGAACACTAGCAGTTGGGTAAAATGTTCTTTCCATATCCTCAGCATATTATCTGTGTCAGTTACCAGATTTCCTTCTTTGTCTCTGCAGGAGGATGTGCCTGCGAGGAAGCCATCGGTTTGATGTTTAATTCATTGGCAAAATTTCTGAACTTTATTCTGACTCCTGTACATCTCAATTCGCTGACACTCACGTCTTTCCATTTCCTTTTTCTTTCTGCGGAATAGACGTTTCTCCTCTCTCCTTTTCTCCCTATACCTCTCCTTCATCTGATGCGTTGCTATTGATTGCAGGGTTACTATATATGCCGAATTCTTGGCTTCAGTAGCATCTCGACACTCTTGGTCGTACCATGGGTTTCTTGGGGAAGGCTTCCGGTACCCAAGTAAGGATTTCGCGGCATTTTCCATGGAGTGGGCAATAGTTTGCCACTGCGCCATTATATCATCGGAACAAGGAGTGTTTGCATGGAGCAGTTGGGTCAGTCGAGTGAAGTATGCCGCTGCCATTTGTTGTGTTTGTAGCTTTTCAATGTCCAGCTTCCGTGCAGTGTCAGATCGTACTTTCCTCGCCATGTTCAAACGGGTGCGAACCTTTGCTGCAACAAGGTAATGATCCCAATCTATATTCGCTCCACGGATCGATCGTTCATCTAACACGCTGGATGAATGCCTTCCACCTATCACAACGTGATCAATTTGGTTTCTCGTGTTTTGATCGGGTGACAGCCATGTGGCTTAGTGAATATTATTATGTTGAAATCTGGTGCTACTAACTACCATGTTTTTTGCCGCAGCGAAATCTATCAGCCTCAACCCATTATTGGACGTTATGTCGTGGAGGCTAAACTTTCCGACTGTTGGACCTAAAATATCTTCCCTCCCCATCTTCGCATTAAAATCTCCCAGAACGATTTTAATATCATGGGCGGAGCTGCTGTCATATTCTCTCTCTAAGCGCTCGTAGAAAATATCCTTGGTCGGCTCGTCTTTGTCTTCCGTCGGGGCACAAATGGTCACAAATAAGGCTGAATTTGAAGAATTTGGCTTTTATGCGGATTGTGGCTAGCCTCTCATCCACCGGAGTAAAGCTGGACACAAGGTGTTTCAGTCTCCGACTAACCACAAATCCGTAGCCAAATTCATGCCTCGTGTTAGGGCAGCTATAGTATAGTTCCAACCTGTGTGGTGTTCACAGTTATCCCGTGTCGGCCGGGGATTAAATAAATAAATATCTTTGTTAATTTGTGAAAAAATGTTCTGCCCTTCCCTGGGGGCAGAAAATTTGGTCTGGGAATAGTACGCCTTTCGCAGTCCATCACACTTTCTCTAAGGCGGATATATCAGCCTTGTACTTCTCTTATACAACCGCCAGCGCGTATACAGCACCTTATCTATGGGGAATGTCGACATTACAGTTGCAGATCCGCAAATCATGGTCCTTTTTCGTTTGTGTGGGTCGTCAACGTTGGGCGGGTCCGTTTTTACTATTACTTTTTCCACTTAGTTTTCCGGGGGCGGGTTACTGGTCCAGCGCCCCAACCGCATGGGTTTTGTGGGATTCCACATATATTCGTCGTTGTGGCGGGCCGATTGCTCCAAGATCCGACCCTCGCCTCCAGCCGCCTCTAACCTGGGAACAGACGAAATGTTGGCCATTGGTTATTTGAAGGCGCCAGTAACTCGCCTTGTCATCTCGAGTATCATTGGCACTCAGTATTTAATAAAGAGCCATTGCCACCTGTCTCCTCACTGAGACTCTCCTCTCGAAATTCAAATAGTTATCCCCTGTCGGCCGGGGAATAAATAAATAAATATCTTTGTTAATTTGTGAAAAAATTTGTATGCCCTTCCCTGGTACTGAAGAAAGTCGACCGCTATAAGCACAAAGGACCATTAACTTATATTCATGTATGGTGGGCAACTAGCTTACTTACGTTTTTATGAATATTTTGATGTAATTTTGAAGTCTCCCTAAATAGCTTCAATTGAAAATTCTTTTGTGGGAATAATTATATTAACCTCATTAGGCAACCGTTTATACATCAGCTGGGAGGACGGAAACAGATGTTTCATAAGCATCGACACACAATCCCACACAGAAACGTTCAAATATGTGCGAATTGTTAATAATAACAAGGCCATATTGCCTGACATTTATCGTACATTTGTACGTACATACATAAGTGTGCCTTAACTTATCACCACACAGTCGAGCTCCTGGAGAACTTACGTTTGCTTTTATGTATGTTAGAGATGTCTCGCTGGTACCACATAATAAGGACATGCTGTCGAGCAATGCGTATTTAGCCATACAAGCGCCCGCACACAAACAACCACAGAACATGCACATGGCAGGACGTAGGACTGACTGATAATGTTTAAAGTTACTGTCTAAACTATGCCAACTATTTTAGCCACATTACTTTAGTGACATTAGACATAATTTAGCAACAGCTTAATCAACATCAACATTAACGTATTGGGGTTGAATAGGATTTTGAGTGGGGTACGAAGAAGTGTCACTTTTTGTGTGGAGTTATGGGTGTAATATAATGGAGTTATGGGTGTTTCCATCTCTTCTGTGTTTCCCTTCAAGGAAACTTGTAGGGGTATATTTCTAGTTTGAAAGCAAAGCGTTCTACCCGGTCCAATGAGTGTTAATGACAAGGGGGAATACTATTGTGGCTTAATCAAAGCTACATAGTTTTTGGTGATAAAGTTGCGATTTGTTTTAAGAATTCGCTTTTGAATAAGTAATACGAGGGTTGCCTTTTATATTCCGGGACCAGAGAACAAAAACAAATATTAATCGTCAAAAACCGCTTTACATTTTTGCAAAATATTCCTCATTAAGAACTATTCACTTTTGTATGCGTTTGAACCATGCGTTTCCTGAAATCTTGGACGACAACTGGCAAACAAATGGTTGTGTACCACTCAGAATTGACTGTTCTGCGTTGTTCTAGTGGTACGGTTGCGACATGTCCAGTTTTTCCAAAAAAAAGGGGTGATAATTTGCTTGGAGGTGCTTCGTGCGCGAGCAACTTTTGTTGGATTTGGCTCATCTTGAAACTCCCATATAGTCGACTGATGTTTACTTTCGGGCTCATACGCGTAAATCTCCTATTCATCACCTGTCACAATGTCATAGAAGTGTTTTGATGCACCGCGACCGTATTTTTTTATCATTTCTTTCGACCAATCGACACGAGCCTTTTTTTGTTAACGATCGACAAATTGTATGGGATCCAACGTGAACAAAATTTTTTGACGGTAAATGTTCATGCAATATTGAATATATGCTGGTCCCACAAATGCCTAAGATTGTCTCAATCTCACGATAGGTCACATGACGAGCAACATGAGTTGGCGTACAGCATCAATGATTTTTGGAACAACAACTGATTTTGGACGACCTTCACGAAATTCGTCTTGGAGGGAACTACGTCCTCGGATGAATTCACCATACCATCGATAAACGCTGGACCTTGATGGAGCTTCATCGCCAAAAATTTAAATAAATTCATGGATGCACTTTTGTTGAGTTATTCGACGTCGAAATTTGTAAGACATAATCGCACGAAAATTTTCATGATTTAATCAATTTTTTGGGGGAGATGAGTCTTTCAAGTAGCTGTAAACTATACAGATAGCTCTCGTATGTTAAATATAAAAAATAAAAGGCAACCCTCGTAATAAGAATTGAAATGGTTTAAAATAAATTATAGACAGATAGTCCCATTTTCTCCTATTTGTCTATTATTTTAAAACAGTTAGACATTTTTAAGCTGGACAATATCCATGTTCAACTCATAATTTCATAAAATATTTCAAATGTCATAATATAACTCGTGCCGTGGAGAAGCCCATAGTATTGGTTTGTAACCATATATGTACATGTCTTAGGGAAAATTTCATCAACACACATTGCCGTAGTCATTAATATGTCACACCAGAAACGAAATTCGTTCATATTTTGGAATGCGGTTTTGAAAATCTCACTCGTATCAATGATGACCACATAAGTCCAAAACATATGTTTTACTCTGTTCCAAGAATTATGGAACAGTATGAACACATAAATACGCATTTAAATATTTCATCTACAGTTTCATAAAAGACAAGTAAAAGCGTGCTAAGTTCGGCCGTGCCGAATCTTATATACCCTCCACCATGGATCGCTTTTGTCGAGCTCCTGCCACGGTATCTCTTTTTAGGCAAACAAAGGATAAAAGAAAATAATTGCTATGTTATTGGAACAATGTCAAGTTATGGTTCATTTCGGACCATAATTGGAGACCATAGTAGAAGTGATTGTGTAGAATTTCAACCAAATCTAGTAAGAATTGCGCACTTTAGAGGCTGAAGAAGTAAAATAGGGAGATCGGTTTATAGGGGAGCTGTCTCAGGCTATAAACCGATTCATGCAATTTTCGACACGTATGTGAAAGGTCATGAGAGAAGCCGTTGTACAAAATGTCAGCTAAATCAGATAAAAATTGCGCCCTCTAGTAGCTCAAGAAGTCAAGACCCCAGATCGGTTTATATGGCAGCTGTGTCAGGTTATGGAGCGATTTAAACTATTCTTAGCACAGTTGTTGAAAGTCATAACAGAACACCTCATGCTAAATTTCAACCAAATCGGATAATAGTTGCGTTGTCTAGAGGCTCAAAAAGTCAAGGTCCCAGATCGGTTTATATGGCAGCTATATTAGGTTAGGGACCGATTTCAACCATGCTCAGCACAGTTGTTGGAAGTCATAATAAAACACCTCATTTCAGCCAAATCGGATAAGAATTGTGCCCTCTAGCCGCTCAAGAAGTCAAGATCGCAGATCGGTTTATGTGGACCGAAATAGCCTATTTACAATCCCAACCGACCTACACTAATAAGAAGTATTTGTGCAAAATTTCAAGCGTCTAGCTTTACTCTTTCGAAAGTTAGCGTGCTTTCGACAGACAGACGGGCGGAAATGGATAGTTCTACTTAAAATGTCGCGACGATCAAGAATATATATACTTTATGGGGTCTTAGACGAATATTTCGAGGAATTACAAACAGAATGACGAAATTAGTATACTCCCATCCTATAGTGGAGGGTATAAAAATGAATCTTGTAGTTGAATTTTTTGGTTGCGACAGCCTATTGTCCTATAACTTGTCTTTCGGGTGCCTCATTTAAAAGGAAAAGAAAGATTTGTGATGTTGTTTTACTTGATATTTATGGTTTAATGTAAATTTCGAGCCCTTTCCGCGAAAATGATGATGAGGCTAGAGACAGAGCATTCTTAAAATGGTTCAAATCGGTTCAGATAAGTTATAGCTCCCATATATTTATTCTTTCGATTTTCACTAATATTGTTATAATGAGGTCATTTGTTAGGTGATCTCCGCGAAATTTGGTGCGAAGAATTTTCTTGGCTCTTGAGATTACTGGTGAATTTCATAAAAATCAGTTCAATTTTATATATAGCTTCTATTTATATATTTTGACCGATTTTCACTTCTGGAGCGTTTGCAAGCTACTTTATCAACAGATCTTCATAAAATGTGTAAAATTTGCTTTTATGCAAATTTTTATGACTTCTAATGGATAACACCAAATCCATTAGAAGTCATACAAATTTGTCAGTCATACGTTTTGGTACTAAAAAGTACGAAAGGTATTTAAAAAAATCAAAAAAGGTACGATATAGGTGAACTTTGTACAGGACGTGTGGATAGAGTTACAATTTTGAAATTTAACTTGAAAGACTTCTGGTTAAAAAGGACGAGAGAGAGAAAATAAAAATTAAAAAATATTACTTGCACCGGGAGAAACCGTAATTTTAGTACCGCAATTGGTACCATTTGGTACTTTCTTTACATATGGAGCTAGAGGTCTGAAATTTGGCATGTAGATAGAACTAAGAAATATATAATGAGTGAATAAATGATCTATTCAAAATTCGCAAATGTTGGTACCATGAGGTACTTTCTTTACAGATGGAATTAGAGGTCTGAAATTTGGCATGCAGGTACAACTAGGAAAAATATAATAGGTGACTATGACCTTTTTACAATTTCTATATTCTGGCACCAGAATTGGTACTATCTATGCAAATGCAGCTAGAGGTCTGAAATTTGGTATTGGATAAAATTTAGAAATATATGATGGGAGACTAAATAATTTTTTCACAACTCGAACATTTTGGTACCAAAATTGGTACTTTCTTTGTAGATGGAGCTCGAGGTCTGAAATTTGGCATGTAGGTACAACTAAAAAATAAAAGATGGGAGACTAAATTATCTATTCAAAGTTCGTACATATTGGTACCAAAATTTGTATCATTTTGCACTTTCTGTTCAGATGGAGCTTGAGGTCTGAAATTTGGTATGTAGGTACAACTAAGAAATATATGATGGTTGACTAAATGTTCTATTAAAAATTCTTACATTTTGTAAGCATTTGGTACTTTCTGTTGGAAAATAATTAAGGATTTTGTTAGTAGCACGGAGTCCCTAGCTTTGATTTTCTTTTTCGAGGTTACTTTTTTGTATTTGAAGCGCACAACAAGCCGATTACTGGCTTAGGTGTATGTTCATAGTGGCATGGCCGGATTGATATATGCACGCCCATTTAACCTAACCTAAATGATCTATACAAAATTCGTACATTTTGGTACCAAAATTGGTACCATTTTGTACTTTCTGTCCAGATAGAGTTTGAAGTCTGAAATTTGGCATGTAGGTACCACTAGGAAATATATGATGGTTGACTAAATGTTCTATTAAAAATTCGTAGCATTGGTAGCATTTGGTACTTTTTGTTTAGATGGAGCTAGAGCTTTGAAATTTGGCAAATAGGTACAAGAAGAAAACATATAATGGGCGACTAAATTGTTCATTAAAAAATCGTACATTTTGGTACCATTTTTCTTCCATTCATTTTCAAAATCATCTTTATTGAATAGAGTATTTCGATATTTACAATTCATTTTATAAGATTCTTTCGCAGTAGATATTACAGCAAATAAAAATAAGTGCTGTTATTATTAATTTACAATATTTCGTTAATGTATATGTTTGTAAAGGAAAATTTTAGGGTAAAACCTTTATTTGAAATATAGAATTTACAAATAAAGTTTGAAAATTAGTATATTGTAAAAGATTATTTATAAAAATATCCTGGCGCAAAAAACGTTTTCAAATTTGCTGAATTTCAATTTAATACATAAAATATTTAACTATGTGCCATCCATGCAGAACCTTATGATTTGATAAGTGGAATTATTAATTTTAAGAAATACTTACAATTTAATTTATTTACAAATTCAGAAATTTCTAAATATTTTGTTTCAGAATGGAGAAGCGACTGGGGTATCTCCAATATTTTTTATTTATAATTTTTAAACATTTATTTTGAATTATTTGTAATTTCTTTAAAGAAGTATTTGCAGCCTTATACCATATTGGACAAGCGTATGTCAATATCTGTCTAATGACAATTTCATATAGGAGGTTTTTGTTTAGGTAATTGAGATATGACTTTTTGTTTAACAGAGGCCACAGAGTCCTTAAAGTTTTAACAGATTTCCTTCGAATTTCATCAATATGCCTCCCGAAGGTGATTTTTTTGTCTAATGTTACGCCAAGGTATTTCACATGGTTTCTGAGGACAATACTCTCGTTACCAAATCGAAGATTACGGTTCGGTATCCTTTTAGAAAAAATTATTGCATGGGTTTTCGAAACATTAAATTTGATCGACCACTTTGAGAAGTAGTTGTTAATCGCCGAGATTCCACTTTCCATTTATTTCAAAAGAGCTGTAGTTAATTTGCTGAATGAAATGTGTGCAGTATCATCCGCGTAGTAGGCGATTTGCATGTATGATGGGAGAGAAAAATCATATGTATAGATAGAGTACAGTAGGGGAGAGAGTACTGATCCTTGTGGCAGTCCCGTTGGTAATGTTTTAAGAGTTGAGCAAGAGTTATTGACCGAAATAATGAATGACCTTGAATCGAGAAAACTATAAATAGTTTTACAAATATATTTTGACACATTTTGTCGAAGCAGTTTGAAGATTAATTGATGTCAAAGGCCTTTTCAATATCGAGAAGTACCAGTCCCGTAGAACTTTTCTGGAAAGTAGTTGAGGATGAGTCAGCTGTTGAAAATAATGACAAATTGTTTCAGCGCATTCTCTGGAAGCTGCTTTATTAGTAGATTTGAAATGCCATCGAAACCTGGAGACTTTGAAGACTTAAGGCCCCATATTATACTTACTATTTCACTTCCAGTGATATGATTTATCCTATCAGGATTTTGGTTATATATTAATAAATGGCTTACTTCGTTGTCTACAGTGGAGTCGATCGAGTGTCTGTAACCAGATGTGATATTATGGACCATTATAAACGTGTCTGCAAGTATTTGCGCCTTTCCCATTTCCGTAATAATTTTATCATTGCCGTGAATGTGGATCGGAATGTCTGTTTTCTTTTGGTACCAAAAAGTGCAAAATGGTACGAAAATAGCTTATCTTCGCCTACAGCGAACGGGGATTGCTAAAATTTAACAATTTGACAAATATTATCACAGTCTTGAAAAAAACACGGTATGTGGACGAAAACATACTAATTGTGGTGTAATTGGTAGCTTGAAAGAATATATTGGGCAACTAGAAGATATTTTTATTCCCTCCACCATAGGATGGGGGGTATACTAATTTCGTCATTCTGTTTGTAACTACTCGAAATATTCGTCTGAGATCCTATAAAGTATATATATTATTGATCGTCGTGACATTTTATGTCGATCTAGCCATTTCCGTCCGTCCGTCTGTCTGTCGAAAGCACGCTAACTTCCGAAGGCTAGCTTTACTCCTCCGCTTGAAATTTTGCACAAATACTTCTTATTAGTGTAGGTCGGTTGGTATTGAAAATGGGCCATATCGGTCCATGTTTTGATATAGCTGCCATGTAAACCGATGTTGGATCTTGACTTCTTGAGCCTCTAGAGTGCGCAATTCTTATCCGATTTGAATGGAATTTTGCACGACGTGTTTTGTTATGATATTCAACAACTGTGCCAAGTATGGTTTAAATCGGTCCATAACCTGATAAAGTTGTCATATAAACCGATCTTGGGTCTTAATTTCTTGAACCTCTTGAGGGCGCAATTATAATCCGATTTGTCTGAAATTTTGTACGACGGATCCCCTCATGACCATCAACACTCGTGTTCATTGTGGCCTTAATCGGTCTATAGCCTGATACAGCTCCCTTATAAATCGATCTCTCTATTTTACTTCTTGAGCCCCCAAAGGGCTTAATTCTTATTCGAATTGGCTGACATTTTACACAGGTCTCCAAATATAATTTAATTCTCCTTGTCTGAAAACGCGTTTGGTTCCCCCAAAGGGCTCAATTCTTTTTCGAATTGGCTGACATTTTTCACAGGTCTCCAAATATAATTTTATTGTGGTCCGAACCGGACCATATCTTGATATCGCTCTAATAGCAGAGAAAATCTTTTCTTTTATTCTTTTTTGCCTGAGAAGAGATGCCAGGAAAAGAACTTGACAAATGCGACCCATGGTGGAGGGTATATAAGATTCGGCCCGGCCGAAGTTAGCACGGCTTTACTTGGTATTTATTTTAATGCTTCCATTTATTAAAAAAAATATATTTATTTGAATTCTCAAGTATATATACACTTTAAAATGAAACAAGTAAAAAGGCGTTAAGTTCGGTCGGGCCAAACTTTGGATACCTACCAACTCGGGAATATATGTAAACCACCTTTCCTCAAAATCCGGTGAAAATTGCATAACTTATGTCCCATAGCAGTTATATCGAAATATGTTTCGATTTGCACCAAATACTAATAAGTATGAGTCATTGTTCAATTGTGTATAGCAAAATATTGGTCTTTTTAGTAGCTATATCTAAAAATAAAAAAATCGCAACATGGATGTCGAAAAGCGCCCTTATTATTATAAGGATTATAAATGCGCCGTTTTTTGGGCCAAGACTTTAAATCGAAATATTGGTCTATATGTGGAGGGGCGTAACTCAACTCTCTGTCTCAAATTTCGGCAACATCGGACAATAAATGCGCCTTTTATGGGCAAAAAACATTAAATCGAGAGATCGGTCTATATGGTAGCTATAACCAAATCTGGACCGATCTGCGCCATATTGCAGAAGTATATCTAGGGGCTTTACTTAACTCACTGTCCCAAATTTCGGCGACATTGGACGACAAATGCGCCTTTTATGGGCCCAAATTATCGAGGGATCGGTCTATATGGCAGCTATATCCAAACCTGATCCGATCAAGGCCAAATTGACGAAGGATGGCGAAAGGCCTAACACAACTCACTTTCCCAAATTTCAGCGAAATCGGATAATAAATGTGGCGTTTATGGCCCTAAGATCCTCAATCGGAGGATCGGTCTACATGGCAGCTATATCCAAATCTGGACAGATCTGGGCCACATTGACAAAGGATGTCGTAGGGCGTAACACAACTCACAGTGCCAAATTTCAGCAAAATCGGATAATAAATGTGGCTTTTATTGGCCTAAGACCCTAGATCCGAGGATCGGTCTATATGTTAGCAATATCCAAATCTGACCGATCTAGGCCAAATTAACGAAGGATGTCGAAGGGCTCAGCACATCTCACTGTCCCAAATTTCAGCGAAATCGGATAATAAATGAGGTTTTTATGGGCCTAAGACCCTAAATCGGCCGATCGGTCTATATGGGTGCTATATCAAGATATAGTCCGATATAGCCTATCTTCGAACTTAATCTGCTTATGGACAAAAAAAGGAATCTGTGCAAAATTTCAGCTCAATATCTCTATTTTTTAAGACTGTAGCGTGATTTCAACAGACAGACGGACAGACGGATGGACTTGTCTAGATCCTCTTAGATTTTTACGCTGATTAAGAATATATATACTTTATAGGGCCCGGCCGATACGTGATGACTATGAGCACCACACAGGCTGGAACTTTGAGCTCCGACTTGTGTGGTGCCCATCGTTATCACGGGAAGCTTAGCTGAAATCTACCGGGCGCGTCCACAGGTTGCGGGTGGGAAAGCTCCGTTTTTATGCGGAGTAGCTGCAAATGCGGCCGCGGGCAGTCATCGATTTTCGAGAGGAGAGTCTCAGTGAGGAGTCAGGTGGCACTGGCCCTTAATTAAATACTGAGTGCCAATGATACTCGAGATGACAAGGTGAGTTATTGGCGCCTTCAAATAACCATTGGCCAACATCAGCGTCTGTTCCCAGGTTAGGGGCGGTTGGCGGCGAGCGTCGGATCTTGGAGCAAGCGGCTCGCCACAACGAGAGATACATGCAATCCCACAAATCCCTGCGGTTGGGGCGCTGGGCCGGTAACCCTCCCCCGGAAAACATAGAACTACTATGAAAACCAAAGGAATAGTAAAAACGGACCACCCCCCCAACGTTGACGACCCACGCAAAGGAAAAAAGGACCATGATTTGCGGATCTGCACCTGGAATGTCGACATTCTCCATAGATAAGGTGCAGTATACGCGCTGGCGGTTGTATAAGAGAAGTACAAGGCTGATATAACCGCCTTAGAGAAAGTGTGATGGACTGCGAAAGGCGTACTATTCCCAGACCAAATTTTCTGCCCCAAGGGAAGGGCAGAACATTTTTTCACAAATTAACAAAGATATTTATTTATTTAATCCCCGGCCGACACGGGATAACTATGAACACCACACAGGTTGGAACTTTGAGCTCCGCCACAACGATGGATACATGTGGAATCCCACAAAACCCTTGCGGTTGGGGCGCTATATCCGCCCCCGGAAAACTAAGAGAAAGAAAGGAATATTAAAAACGGATTCGCCCAACGTTAACGACGCACGCAAACCGAAAAGAACCATGTTTTGCGGATATGCACCTGGAATGTCCACACTCTCTATAAAGAAGGATGTGCGATGGACTGGGAATGGCGTCACAGCAACACCTAACGCTGATGATCTATACTATAGCTGCCCTAACACGAGGCATGAATTTGGCTGCGGATTTGTGGTTAGTCGGAGACTGAAACACCTAGTCTCAAGCTTTACTCCGGTGGATGAGAGGCTAGCCACAATCCGCATAAAAGCCAAATTCTTCAACATCAGCCTTAATTGTGCCCATGCCCCGACGGAAGACAAAGACGACCAGACCAAGGATATTTTCTACGAGCGCCTAGAGAGAGAATATGACCGCTGCCCCGCCCATGATTTTAAAATCGTTCTGGGAGATTTTAATGCGAAAATAGGAAAGGAAGAAATTTTTGGTCCAACAGTCGGAAAGTTTAGCCTCCACGAGCTAACGTCCAATAATGGGTTGAGGCTGACAGATTTCGCTGCGGCAAAAAACATGGTAGTAAGTAGCACCAGATTTCAACACAAACATATTCACAAAGCCACATGGCTGTCACCCGATCAAAACACGAGAAACCAAATTGATCACGTTGTGATAGATGGAAGGCATTCATCCAGCGTGTTAGATGTACGATCGATCCGTGGAGTGAATATAGATTCGGATCATTACCTTGTTGCAGCAAAGGTTCGCACCCGTTTGAACATGGCGAGGGAAGTACGATCTGACACTGCACGGAAGCTGGACATTGAAAAGCTACAAACACAACAAATGGCAGCGGCATACTTCACTCGACTGACCCAACTGCTCCATGCAAACACTCCTTGTTCCGATGATATAATGGCGCAGTGGCAAACTATTGCCCACTCCATGGAAAATGCCGCGAAATCCTTACTTGGGTACCGGAAGCCTTCCCCAAGAAACCCATGGTACGACCAAGAGTGTCGAGATGCTACTGAAGCCAAGAATTCGGCATATAGAGCAACACTGCAATCAGTAGCAACGCGCCAGAGGAAGGAGAGGTATAGGGAGAAAAGGAGAGAGGAGAAACGTCTATTCCGCAGAAAGAAAAAGGAAATGGAAAGACGTGAGTGTGAACGAATTGAGATGTACAGGAGTCAGAATGAAGTCCGGAAATTCTACCAAAGAATTAAACACCAAACCGATGGCTTTGGTGCAGGCACATCCTCCTGCAGAGACAAAGAAGGAAATCTGGTAACTGACACAGACAACATGCTGAGGATATGGAAAGAACATTTTACCCAACTGCTAGTGTCCGACGTTGGCGGCGAAGAGGATACCGCTGAACTAATCCCAGATGATGGTATAGAATGTTTACCTCCTAGTGAGAATGAGGTCCAAGTAGCAGTAACCCGACTAAAGACAAACAAGGCAGCAGGAGCCGACGAGTTACCCGCTGAACTATTTAAGACCGGAGGCGACACGCTGATAAGGCGTATGCATCAACTTATCTACGCAATCTGGCTAGAAGAACGCATACCCTATGATTGGAACCTCAGCATACTATGTCCCATACACAAGAAAGCCAACTTCAGAGGAATAAGTCTTCTCCCCATCGCATACAAGATACTCTCGAGCGTACTGTGTGAAAGATTAGACCCTAAAGTCAATGAGATAATTGGGCCCTATCAATGCGGCTTTAGACCAGGTAAATCCACCCTAGACCAGATATTCACACTGCGCCAAATCCTGGAAAAGACCCGAGAAGGACCAACCAACACCTACCATCTCTTTGTTGACTACAAAGCCGCCTTCGATACTCCTTTACGTTCAAAGGTATTTCAAGCCTTGTCTGAGTTTGGTATCGCTGCAAAATGAATAAGACTCTGCAGGATGACAATTGCTGATACGCGTTCCTAAGTAAGAATAGGAAAGAATCTCTCCGAACCATTTAATACCAAACGCGTTTTCAGACAAGGAGAGAGCCTATCGTGCGATTTTTTTAATATTTGCTGGAGAAGATTATACGAGATGCAGATGTGAATAGATATGGCACACTAATCACAAGAGAACACATGCTACTCGCCTATGCCGACGACATCGACATCATAGGTCGGTCACCGGAAGTATCTGCAGCCTTGAAATAATCGAAAGAGAGTCAGTGAAAATGGGTCTGGCTGTAAATGGAGATAAGATGAAATGGATGGTTTTCACTCCCAAAAAGCCTTGCACAACCGAGCAGATAAAGAACATGGAGAAAGTTGGGAACCACAACTTTAAGATAGTCAGTAACTTAATCTACCTCGGCACCGCCGTAACCGAAACGAATGACACCAGTTTTGAGATTAGGCGAAGAATAATACTGGCAAACAGATGCTACTTTGGACTAAGTAAGCAGTTTAGAAACAAGGCCACCTCTCGACAGACGAAGACTACACTTTACAAGATACTGATACTACCCGTGCTGTAATATTGTTCTGAAGCATGGGTACTTGTGAAAGCAGATAAGGCAGTGCTTGGAGCATTTGAGAGAAAGATTCTTTGTAAAATGTATGGATCAGTTTGCGTTAATGGAGAATATAGGCGACGTATGCACCGCTAGATGTATGACGACGATAGCATAGTTACACGTATCAAAATACAACGGCTGCGTTGGCTAGGTCATGTTGTTAGAATGGATGAAGAAGCTCCAGCAAAGAAGTCTTTTGAAGGCAAATACGGTGGTACACGCAAACCAGAAAGACCAAAAGCCCGATGGAAAGACACCTCGAATCTTGGTGTCAGATTTTAGAATGAGCGCAGAAGATCGAGGCGCTTGGAACGCTATTCTACGTTCGGCTAGTAGAAGAAATATTCTGTCATAGCCAATTAAAGTAAAATAGCGTCGGTAATGGATATTTCGATGTGTTGCAAACGGGATGACAAAATGAATATACCCCCATCCTTCGGTGGTGGGTATAAAAAGTATAGGACCAAGATGGCTCCTTTGTGGAAGCCCAGAACTCACATTAATTTTATTAGACACTGCATTATAAAATTTCACCATTTTAATCTGCCAATAAGGTACGATTTAATAATGAAGGACCGAATCCCATGTAATGTAACTTGGTTAATGACAATCTATAAATTATTGAAGCCTTACTGAAATCAGTAAAAATACAGTCTGTCTGGTATTTCTTTCAAAATCCGTCGTTCACAACGTAGTGGGCTCTATAATATTCTATGTTTTCGAAAACCATGCTGGTATTTTGATAAAATAGACGATATTTGGAATGATACTGAATCTGTTACCAGTTTCTCAAATAATTTTGGTATAGCATTAAATTTCGCGATACATCTATAAATGGAAACGTCAGTTCTCTTACTACACCTCAATACCGGTACACTATTTAAGGCAGATAGATAAGGATTTACAACTTATCGATTGCAAAAATGTTAAAAAACTTTGTACTTTTAGTAGAGCGATTGAAAAATATGTCCTCATAGCACAGTTGACAATATGAGAAGAATAAAAGACGTTGTGTAGAATAAAAGACGTTTCTTAGGAAAACAATTATTAAAAATGAATTTTTGATATTATATTTTTTTTTTGTCCTTGGCATAAATCAGATAATTTTTGTCTTTTTCATTGGCCAATAAATGGCATGTCTAGGGCGATTTTGCTAAAAATTTTAGCAGTGTATTGTGTGTATTTTTAGCGTTGTAGTACTAGAGCCATCAAATCTTAGCCGAATATATTCTGAATCGAACCATATTTGTGAATATGTAATTACAAAATATACCGATCTCCCGAATACATAATTTCTTGGCTTTCAAAAAAGCAAATTTTTTCCAACGTCATAATGGTGTCTAAAATCAAAAGTATTATATAAAATAGTAATGTATGATTTTTGCTATTTTTAAATTTAGCAGAACCATGTTAAGAATAACGTATTCTGAAATCAAGAAGCTGTAGAGGCTATCGATTACCTTCTCATTCCCCATTGATTATACAGGGTGGCTGATGAATATTGCTACAATGATGAATATTGCTACATTTTTTTTTCGGTGTATGGAATACATTTTTCTTTTATTCATGTTAAATTAAATTATTAAATTAATTATTAAATTATTATTAATTAAATTAATTAATTAATTAATTAAATTAATTATTAAATTATTATTATTAAATAGAAAAAAAGTTATTACATTTTTTTTTGGTAGCGGCTTTCATCAGCCACCCTGTATCTTCCCACTGAGTAGGTAAACATACATTCTCTTGTGTGTGATTTTTTGAGTTAGAGTAGCAATAACAAACAATCTATCTAGAATTGCGCACTCTAGAGGCTCAATAATTCAAGACCCAAGATCGGTTTATATGGCAGCTATATCAAAACATTTACAATACCAACCGATCTACACTAATAAGTAATTGAATTTTATTACCAAAATCAGTGTTCGGTTCGAAATGTGTTCATTCACCGTAACGTTGCGTCCAACAGCATCTTTGAAAAAATACGGTCCGTACAAACCACACCAAACAGTGCATTTTTCGGGATGCATGGGCAGTTCTTGAACGACTTCTGGTTGCTCTTCACTCCAAATGCGGCAATTTTGCTTATTTACGTAGCCATTCAACCAGAAATGAGCCTCATCGCTGAACAAAATTTGTCAAAATTTGAACACATTTCGAACCGAACACTGATTTTGGTAATAAAATTCAATGATTTGCAAGCGTTGCTCGTTAGTAAGTCTATTCATGATGAAATGTCAAAGCATACTGAGCATCTTTCTCTTTGACACCATGTCTCAAATCCCACGTGATCTGTCAAATACTAATGCATGAAAATCCTAACCTCAAAAAAATCACCCTTTATTTGTGCAAAATTGCAAGCGGCTAGCTTTACTCCTTCGGAAGTTAGCGTGCTTTCGACAGAAGGACGGACAGACGGACGGCAGGGCTAGATCGATATAAAATGTCGCGACGATCAAGAAAATATATACTCTATGGGGTCTCAGACGAATATTTCGAGTAGTTACAAAGAGAATGACGAAATTAGTATACCCCCCATCCTATGGTGGAGGGTATAAAAATTGTAAATTCATCGAGGTATTGAGCAAATCACTCTCAATTGTTTGCAGGGTTACCATCCCGTACTTCTCCTTGTTCAATTTAGTGCTAAGTAGTCAAATTATTTCATACTCTGTTAATGTCCAACTTTGATATAAGCTAGATATGGCGGTCACGCCAAAATGTGAAAAAAGAAATTAAACGCTGTCAACTCCAAAATCATTTCTGTTATCATTTCATATCGGCACATGGTATAACTTCGATATTTAAAGAAGGGACGAACTTCAATCAAAATTAGTGGAAAAACAAACAGTGATTCTTGTCGAATTGTATAATTAATAAACATTTGTATGTAGCCATGGCTTGATGTCATGTATTAAAAAGTTATCTATACAATACAATATATAATTATGTCTGTATTTACATGTATAAAAAATTAAGTGGATGAATTATTTAAAATTCAATAATATTATTAAGTAAAATTTACTGTCGAAAGCACAATAACATTCGAACAAGTAATGCTAACCGCTTGAAATTTTGCAATTTTTACATTTTTCTTTGAGTGTATTTTGCAAAGTAGATTTAAATTACGCCTCCAGACTCTCATGAACTAATCTGGAAACGATTTTTATGGGGCCTAGCCTATTTACAATTTCACCTTCAGATATTTGTTTTTAGCAAGAACGGCAAAAATATTTGGTATATTAACAGAAAATATACTGAGAACGGGAGAGTAGTATTTCTTTGTTCAGCAAACAACTGTTTTCAGATAGTACAAATTTGATAATAGCTTAAAACATAAATATCCATCAAATAATTTTTATAAAATTGGAAGCACCAACATTCTTCCTTAAACACTGTAATATGATCATCGACATTACGAGAAGTTTAGCTGAGCGCTACAGTGCTCGTCCACAGGGTGCAGGTGGTGGAATGCTTTGTTCGTATGTGGAGTAACCCAGAGTGGAGAATCTCAGTGAGTGCCCGGGCGGCACTGGCATAATTTTATTCTACATATCAAAATTCCGTCAAACCAACAAAAACTAGTGCTTCCAATAACCGAACAAGGATAATCGAGATACCGGTTTATATAAGAGCTATACCAGCTTATAGACAGATTAAGATCGTACTTGACACAGTTGTTGGAAGTCATAACATAAAAACAATGTGCAAAATTGTAACTAAATCGGACGAAAATTCTGGCTTCCAGGGGCTAACGCTGTCAAATCGGGAAATCGGTTTATGTGGGAGCTATATCAGGTTATAGACCGAATTCGGCCGTACTTAACACAGTTGTTAAAAGTCACTACAGAACACTACATGAAAAATTTCGGCCAAATCGGCAAAAATTGCGGCTTGTAAGGGATCAAGAAGTCAAATCAGGAGATATATTTATTTCATCATTCCGTTTTTTACACTTTGAAATATGCGCCTAAGACCACATAAAGTATATATATTATTGGTCGTCATAATATTTTAAGTGGATCTAGCCATGTCCGTCCGTACACCCGTCCGTCTGTCGAAAGCACACTAGCTTTCGAAAGAGTAAAGCTAGGCGCTTGAAATTTTGCACAAATGCTTCTTATTAGAGTAGGTCGGTTGGATTGTTAATGGGCCAAATCGGCCAATGTTTTGATAAAGCTGCCATACAGACCACTGTGGGGTCTTAACTTCTTGAGCTTCTAGAGGGCGCAATTCTTACAATTGTGCCCTCTAGAATTTGGCTGAAATTCCAACAATTGTGCTAAATATGATTTAAATCGGTTTATAACCTGATATAGCTGCCATATAAACTAATTTCCCGAGAAGACTTCTTGAGCTTCTGGTTTGGCTGAAATTTTGCACTGAGTGTTCTGGTATGACTTAAAACAATTATGCTAAGAATGGTTCAAATTTGTTCATAACCTGATATAGCTGCCATATAAACCGATCTCCATATTATACTTCTTGAGTTTCTAGAGAGCGCAATTCTTATCCGATTCGGCTGAAATTTGGCATGACTTCCAACATCTTTACCAAGTATGGTCTAAATCAGTTCATAACCTGATATATCCGCCATATAAACTGATCTCCAGATTAGACTTCTTGGGCTTCTAGAGGGTGCAATTCTTATCCTTTTGCTTGAGATTCATTAATTCATTTTCCATTTTGGGACTTAGTTCATTTATTGGGGAATTATTTCATTTAAATTTTTAGGGATTAATTTCATTTTCAGTTTTAGGGAGTTATTTCGTGGCTCCCAAAATTGATTATTGACTGGGTAGTAGACCGTTCCATGCTATAAGAGAGAACAATTTTTTTGCAAATAGAGAAACGGATACCAAACATTTGTTTTTACTTTTTATCTCAATAAGAAAACTACGAGTTATTATGATGATCGGTTAACGACGTGACGCCACGGCGTCCAAATTTAGAAAAAGTGAATTTTTTGACAACAACTGGAGATTTTATGCCTTAGAATTTTATCCGCTTGTCTGTCTGTCACTGTTTTGTAATTAAGGTAGACGTCGCACAGTGGGCCAAATGGCAAAAAAATTGGAAATAAGTCTACAACTTTTTATCTAAACTTTTTATCAAAAACTAGTGCTTCCAATAACCGAACAAGGATAATCGAGATACCGGTTTATATAAGAGCTATACCAGCTTATAGACAGATTAAGATCGTACTTGACACAGTTGTTGGAAGTCATAACATAAAAACAATGTGCAAAATTGTAACTAAATCGGACGAAAATTCTGGCTTCCAGGGGCTAACGCTGTCAAATCGGGAAATCGGTTTATGTGGGAGCTATATCAGGTTATAGACCGAATTCGGCCGTACTTAACACAGTTGTTAAAAGTCACTACAGAACACTACATGAAAAATTTCGGCCAAATCGGCAAAAATTGCGGCTTGTAAGGGATCAAGAAGTCAAATCAGGAGATATATTTATTTCATCATTCCGTTTTTTACACTTTGAAATATGCGCCTAAGACCACATAAAGTATATATATTATTGGTCGTCATAATATTTTAAGTGGATCTAGCCATGTCCGTCCGTACACCCGTCCGTCTGTCGAAAGCACACTAGCTTTCGAAAGAGTAAAGCTAGGCGCTTGAAATTTTGCACAAATGCTTCTTATTAGAGTAGGTCGGTTGGATTGTTAATGGGCCAAATCGGCCAATGTTTTGATAAAGCTGCCATACAGACCACTGTGGGGTCTTAACTTCTTGAGCTTCTAGAGGGCGCAATTCTTACAATTGTGCCCTCTAGAATTTGGCTGAAATTCCAACAATTGTGCTAAATATGATTTAAATCGGTTTATAACCTGATATAGCTGCCATATAAACTAATTTCCCGAGAAGACTTCTTGAGCTTCTGGTTTGGCTGAAATTTTGCACTGAGTGTTCTGGTATGACTTAAAACAATTATGCTAAGAATGGTTCAAATTTGTTCATAACCTGATATAGCTGCCATATAAACCGATCTCCATATTATACTTCTTGAGTTTCTAGAGAGCGCAATTCTTATCCGATTCGGCTGAAATTTGGCATGACTTCCAACATCTTTACCAAGTATGGTCTAAATCAGTTCATAACCTGATATATCCGCCATATAAACTGATCTCCAGATTAGACTTCTTGGGCTTCTAGAGGGTGCAATTCTTATCCTTTTGCTTGAGATTCATTAATTCATTTTCCATTTTGGGACTTAGTTCATTTATTGGGGAATTATTTCATTTAAATTTTTAGGGATTAATTTCATTTTCAGTTTTAGGGAGTTATTTCGTGGCTCCCAAAATTGATTATTGACTGGGTAGTAGACCGTTCCATGCTATAAGAGAGAACAATTTTTTTGCAAATAGAGAAACGGATACCAAACATTTGTTTTTACTTTTTATCTCAATAAGAAAACTACGAGTTATTATGGTGATCGGTTAACGACGTGACGCCACGGCGTCCAAATTTAGAAAAAGTGAATTTTTTGACAACAACTGGAGATTTTATGCCTTAGAATTTTATCCGCTTGTCTGTCTGTCACTGTTTTGTAATTAAGGTAGACGTCGCACAGTGGGCCAAATGGCAAAAAAATTGGAAATAAGTCTACAACTTTTTATCTGTTGATTTTAGCCATACAAAATGTTCTAGACATTTGTAGAGGAGGACATAGGCTTTCAGAAAAGTGCTGTTGTTGGTCCATATCTTTAATACAGGGTGAGCTACAGGGTGTCAAAGTTGACCACTTTTGACTTCTCCAAGCTTCTGGGGGCCATAACTTTTGATCTACTCAACCGATTTACATGATTTAGGACTCTAGAGAAAGAGCTTGACAAGATCTAAAAAACTTATGCATAAAGTACCATGCCATCGTGTACTGTTAAGGAGTTATGAATTGTTTAATTTTAAAATATGAAAATTTGGCCTTGGTTTTTTTCAGTGTTTTTTAAATAACTCCGTCAATTTTAAAGCTATAAACTTCATACTTCACACAAATTATGCCAGCATATGTGTGCATAAAATACAAAAGGAATCACGTGAATATCTTTGGCGGTTTAAAAATGGCATCGTTTTCAATATGAAAAATATTTTTTTTGTCAAAAAATTGCAAAATTTTTCAAAAAAGATACTCCCATTTCCTTTAAGTTTTCGCAAACTTTGGCCGTCAAAGCATTATCATTTCTTTCCATTTTCACAAAGTCGAGGTATTAAGAAAAGTTTTAAGTGCTAATTTGGCTAATTTCGATATCAAACAACACCGTTATCTTAAGACCAAAATGGCCAATTTTTTTACTAAACTTCAAAAGTTTCTCACTGGAAAAAAAGTTCCACAGGGATTTTTTCGCTTTTTTTTGAACTTAAATGAAAGCTTAAAATGTTCCCAACATTTTAAGGTATGTCTCGCCATATCCTAGCCATAAATGAGATCGTAGCGATCAAAATACTGAAAAAAGTCAATTTTCAAGTAGTGCTATATTCATTGCTAAAAAACAAGTATTACGTCACATTTTATTGCAAAGATGTTAAATAAACTTTTATTTGGTAACACTTCTTCTACAAAACACAAAAAGAATCATGGAAATATCTCTATTCTATTCCATTTTATGGAACCGGCAATAAAAAAGTCAATTTTTCAAAAAAGTCGAATTTCCCAAATTTTGTTTTTGTTGTCCTAATTGCACATGACACACTATAGCCATATTTACGCAACATACCTTATCGTAAAGGAAATTTTCATACCTTTCCAACGATGTATAAAACATTTCTCAACTCGGATTCTATCTACTCTAAAATTCATTTACACTTCATTAAACTCTATATAAAAATGTCTATTTGTGAAATGGAACCTTATATGGGGCCTACACTAAAACATTGATAGATTTGCCCAGGGTTTACAATACAAATGTGTTAGAATAAAAAAAGGTCTCCTGCCAAAGTTTAAAAAAATTGGAATAAAAATATGTGTTTTAGAGCGAAAACACTTCGCATCGTTGGAATAAAAATATGTGTTTTAGAGCGAAAACACTTCGCATCGGCGTGCGTTTATATGTATATTAGCTACTCCCAAAATAAAAAAGCATTTTAGTTTTGTATTATTTGATTTTATTCTCTACCAAATAATCTAAGGTATCAAAATTTAAAAGCTCTTTAATTTGAATGGCATCGGGATCGTCCTTATCTATATCGTCACATATTTTTGGTAGCCATTTAGTTCTGATGCTGTATAGTACCGGATCAGACGATAACAATAAATATTGAAGTAAATCATAATTTTGGTTAAATTTGGTGCTCTTTCGGGTATTGAAAAGCCGGAACTGTTTAACATCTCTATTACGGGATTCCTGAGCTTCTTCTGTAAGTTCTCCTAACGGAAGTATGTTGTATTCCACAATTTCCTTGCCATGATGTAAGACTTTATGTACTGTCGGTGTTAAAGCTTTCCACGAATATAAATCAGATAAAATGTTTTTTGTGTCATTACTATAAGCTTCAAATTTGGTTGAATTTATCATCTTTTTGCTATTGATTACAGCCAAAATCACTTTGAATCGTCTTAGCAAGTGTTCATCAAGACCGGTTATTTTAGATGTCGATACGGGGTCCTCAAAAAACCGCCTTGCCGAGTTGCCATCATTTGTGCTTCCGTATCCGTAAAGAGGTTTATCTATTATAAGTCCCTTTTGTTTAAACTCCAACTGGATTCGATTCTTCTCTTCCTGCCTCATTTTGTGAAGATCTTGGTTGTTTCTAGCAGAGACATCGCGGTTTCCAGGGCTAGTCCGATATTTAAGGTCATACGATAAATGCAAACAATACTCCATGAATCGAATTCTACAGTGCAGGGGCGAAATACCGAAATTGAGCGCATTTTCGTTTACTAAATTTTCATCAGACTTGTCCTCGAATTGCCCATTCTTCTTGCCACAAATATTGCATCTCCAATTGGACATAACGCCAGTTAATGCGTTTGCCACCTTTCCATCGATCATAGTGAGTTGTAGTTGAAACGAAACTTTTATATTTCTTCCCAATTGGTTTATAACAATCATGGGTAATGCAGCAATTTCTTCCTTTATTTCGTTCACCAAAGATCGTGTTGTGTTCCGGTCTTCCTTTGTATACTCAAACCGAATTGGGCGACATAAATATTTTGACCCAGGTGTTCTATTTATCCATATATCTTGAAATGCATTTTCTTTCGATGATGAAGATTGGTCCTTGTACAATCTCATTCTCAATGGTACTAATGATGCCATGAAAATTGATGCGAAGTTGGTATCTATTTCTGTTTGTTGCTTATATTCGGAAAATCCAGATGATCCATCACAACCCCATTTGCTGATCAAAACCACTTCGGAATTATTACATGTGTTCAACTGTTCTTCAGTAAAATTAGAAATAATTCTAACAGCTGTATTTTCAACAAGATCAGCAAGTTTCACTCTTGCTTTTAATTCGTCCACGTATATATTTGATGGCACCATTTTCGTCCTGGTGTTGTACAATTTATGTTTTGAGGGTAAACAACCCCATCCTTTTTCACGAAGAGCCTTCCTCATTGTTGAGTATTTGTTTCTTGAGAGGCCTAGGTTCAAAATCAGGGCCAGTGCATCTTCCTCCGTGAATTCTGTAGTCGATTTTGGAGTTGGAATACTTTCTACCATTCTCTTTACCCTTTTCGGAGATGCTAATGGTAAAACATCGACAATTCGTCCAACATTTTTTGGTTGTGTTTTTAACAATGCTGTTTTGAACGTATCTTTTATTAAATTTGGCGGATGTGCCGCCAATAGTTCCTCTTGTTTTTTCTTTTTGGTTTTCTCCGTAACTTCGTCGTATGCTTTGCTAGGCCGGCCGGGAATCAGCGGTTTAATTTCAATAAGTAGATCCGATTTCAGCCACTTCTCATACATTTTGAAAAACTTGATTTTTGCGAATGAACATTCTGGCAACCTTCTCTCAAATGATTTGTAGAATTTTTCAAGTTTGTCTAAAGCGTCTTTATTTAGCCTTATTCCATATATGTGGTCCAAAGTGTAAACAAGTTCCTTAAATGACTCCGTGTATGATTTGGAATCATTTTTGATGTCCCAAACAATTTTCGAAAGAGTGGAATACTTCAGTATGACTTCCATAACTTATAAATGTCCTTTACGCCTCTACAAAATATAATGAAGAAAATTTGGATTTTGTTCAAATATTTATGCAATATATTCACAATTAATGACCCATTTCAGGTATCAGACGCAATCGTAAAAAGGGGTCCAAAGTGCCTCTTTTTACTTACTCTTCTATAATTATTTACCTGGACTCGAATTTGGTTAAAAAAAATGACAATGAATTTTTTATGGGTAGGTTTTTTCACATTCATTGATACGGTGGATTTCCTGGGAATTCGACATAGCGAAACAGGTAACATTTGTCTGCATCAAATCTTAACACAAATATATATATATATGCAGGTATATTTCTAGGTTACTTTTTATTCAAAAATCATCAGCTTACATTAAAAATAGATGTAGGTACTATACAAACGCACGCCGATGCGAAGTGTTTTCGCTCTAAAACACATATTTTTATTCCAATTTTTTTAAACTTTGGCAGGAGACCTTTTTTTATTCTAACACATTTGTATTGTAAACCCTGGGCAAATCTATCAATGTTTTAGTGTAGGCCCCATATAAGGTTCCATTTCACAAATAGACATTTTTATATAGAGTTTAATGAAGTGTAAATGAATTTTAGAGTAGATAGAATCCGAGTTGAGAAATGTTTTATACATTGTTGGAAAGGTATGAAAATTTCCTTTACGATAAGGTATGTTGCGTAAATATGGCTATAGTGTGTCATGTGCAATTAGGACAACAAAAACAAAATTTGGGAAATTCGACTTTTTTGAAAAATTGACTTTTTTATTGCCGGTTCCATAAAATGGAATAGAATAGAGATATTTCCATGATTCTTTTTGTGTTTTGTAGAAGAAGTGTTACCAAATAAAAGTTTATTTAACATCTTTGCAATAAAATGTGACGTAATACTTGTTTTTTAGCAATGAATATAGCACTACTTGAAAATTGACTTTTTTCAGTATTTTGATCGCTACGATCTCATTTATGGCTAGGATATGGCGAGACATACCTTAAAATGTTGGGAACATTTTAAGCTTTCATTTAAGTTCAAAAAAAGCGAAAAAATCCCCGTGGAACTTTTTTTCCAGTGAGAAACTTTTGAAGTTTAGTAAAAAAATTGGCCATTTTGGTCTTAAGATAACGGTGTTGTTTGATATCGAAATTAGCCAAATTAGCACTTAAAACTTTTCTTAATACCTCGACTTTGTGAAAATGGAAAGAAATGATAATGCTTTGACGGCCAAAGTTTGCGAAAACTTAAAGGAAATGGGAGTATCTTTTTTGAAAAATTTTGCAATTTTTTGACAAAAAAAATATTTTTCATATTGAAAACGATGCCATTTTTAAACCGCCAAAGATATTCACGTGATTCCTTTTGTATTTTATGCACACATATGCTGGCATAATTTGTGTGAAGTATGAAGTTTATAGCTTTAAAATTGACGGAGTTATTTAAAAAACACTGAAAAAAACCAAGGCCAAATTTTCATATTTTAAAATTAAACAATTCATAACTCCTTAACAGTACACGATGGCATGGTACTTTATGCATAAGTTTTTTAGATCTTGTCAAGCTCTTTCTCTAGAGTCCTAAATCATGTAAATCGGTTGAGTAGATCAAAAGTTATGGCCCCCAGAAGCTTGGAGAAGTCAAAAGTGGTCAACTTTGACACCCTGTAGCTCACCCTGTATTAAAGATATGGACCAACAACAGCACTTTTCTGAAAGCCTATGTCCTCCTCTACAAATGTCTAGAACATTTTGTATGGCTAAAATCAACAGATAAAAAGTTGTAGACTTATTTCCAATTTTTTTGCCATTTGGCCCACTGTGCGTCGCATTCTTTATCCAATCATCACGAAATTTTGCACACATCACTTTTTAAGCCTTGAATTTTGATGAGTATCGGTTCAGATTAAGATATAGCGCCCATAAATATAACGATGCACCTGAGCCAACATTAAGCAAAAAGTCTTACACTTGGAAAATTATTAGAGAATTTGAATATTCAATGTTAATAGACGAAATAATCCAAGAAGCTCAAATAATCTGTGGAGAAATTTTGAAATAAGTCCCCTTTTCAAATTCGAGCGCACGAAATGTGGTTAAATTTTTTTTTTTTGAAAACGAAAACTCGAATTGTAGTGGTTCTAAAAAAATTAATGAAGATGTCTTAATGATTTTTTCTGTGCTTACAGATAAAAGGGTCCTTCAAAAAAGTTCTAGAGTACTGCATAGTTCTAGAGTACTGCAAAGTTCTTGAGTACTGATAAGTTCTTGAGTACTGCTAAGTTCTTGAGTACCCACCACCATGGAATCCGCTTAAGATGAACCTTATTAACTGAGTTTTAATTTGAATTATTTTGGTCTCAAGAAGTCATATCGGGATATTGGTACTAAGGGGGCCGATGTCACCATATTGACCGATTCGGATAAAACATGGCACTGATGTTGTAAGTCATAAGGTAGGTTTTCGGGCCAAATTTCAGCCAAATCAGGTGAAAATTTACGCTTCTAAGGGCTGAAGAAGTCCAATCCGGGGATCGGTTTATATTCATTCATTCATCATACTTGGCATGTATTTTGGAAGTCATAACTCACGTCTTTCTTCTAACTTTCTGCCAAATCGGATGATAATTGAGGCTTCTAAGGGCTCAAGAAATCAAATCCGGGCTTATATAGGGGATATATCTTTTTACAGACCGATTCATATCATATTTGTCATGGATGTTGGAAGTCATAACTCAAGTCTTTGTTCCAAATTTTAATCCATTCGGATGAAAATTGAGGCTTCTATGTCGGGAGATCGGCATATATGAGAGCTATTTCAAAAGCTGAACCGATATGGACCATCTGCAATCCCCAATGACCTACATCAATAAGATGTATCAATGCAAAATTTCAAGCGGCTAGCTTTATGCGTTCGACCGCTATCGTGATTTCGACAGACGGACTAGATCGACTCAGAACATCGAGACGATGAAGAATATATATACTTTATGGGGTCTCAGATCAATATTTCGAAGTGTTATAAACGAATTGACTTTGTTTGTATACCCCCATCCTATGATGGTGGGTTTAAAAGGGTATGGCATCCATGTAAAATCTTCTCCCTAAATAAAGGGTGATTTTTTTGAGGTTAGGATTTTCATGCATTAGTATTTGACAGATCACGTGGGATTTCAGACATGGTGTCAAAGAGAAAGATGCTCAGTATGCTTTGACATTTCATCATGAATAGACTTACTAACGAGCAACGCTTGCAAATCATTGAATTTTATTACCAAAATCAGTGTTCGGTTCGAAATGTGTTCAAATTTTGACAAATTTTGTTCAGCGATGAGGCTCATTTCTGGTTGAATGGCTACGTAAATAAGCAAAATTGCCGCATTTGGAGTGAAGAGCAACCAGAAGCCGTTCAAGAACTGCCCATGCATCCCGAAAAATGCACTGTTTGGTGTGGTTTGTACGCTGGTGGAATCATTGGACCGTATTTTTTCAAAGATGCTGTTGGACGCAACGTTACGGTGAATTAACACATTTCGAACCGAACACTGATTTTGGTAATAAAATTCAATGATTTGCAAGCGTTGCTCGTTAGTAAGTCTATTCATGATGAAATGTCAAAGCATACTGAGCATCTTTCTCTTTGACACCATGTCTCAAATCCCACGTGATCTGTCAAATACTAATGCATGAAAATCCTAACCTCAAAAAAATCACCCTTTATTTGTCCACTACTGCATTCCTTTCGGACTCGGCTATAAAAGGAGGTTCCTTATCATTGAGCTTAAACTTGAATTTGACAGCACTCATTGATATGTGAGAAGTTTGCCCCTGTTCCTTAATGGAATGTTCATGAGCAAATTTTCGCTGGTCCGGTCAACCTTTCGACTAAATTTTTATACCCACCACCGAAGGATGGGGGTATATTCATTTTGTCATTCCGTTTGCAATACATCGAAATATCCATTTCCGACCCTATAAAGTATACATATTCTTGATCAGCTTAAACATCTAAGACGATCTAGACATGTCCGTCCGTCTGTCTGTTGAAATCACGCTACAGTCTTTAAAAATAGAGATATTGAGCTGAAATTTTGCACAGAGTATTTTTTTGTCCACAACCAGGTTTAGTTTGAAGATGGGCTATATCGGACTATATCTTGATATAGCCCCCATATAGACCGATCCGCCGATTTAGGGTCTTAGGCCCATAATAGCCTCATTTATTATCCGATTTTGCTGAAATTTGAAACAGTATGTTGCGTTAGGCCCTTCGACATCCTTCATCAATTTGGCCCAGATCGGTCCAAATTTGGATATAGCTGCCATATAGACCGATCCTCCGATTTAGGGTCCTAGGCCCATAAAAGCCACATTTTTTATTAGATTTTGCTGAAATTTAGGACGGTGAGTTGTGTTGAGCCTTTCGACATCTTTCATCATTTTGGCCCAGATCGGTCCAGATTTGGATATAGCTGCCATATAGACCGATCATCCGATTTAGGGTCTTAAGCCCATTAAAGCCGCATTTATTATCCAATTTTGCTGAAATTTGGGTCAGTGAGTTTCCTTAGGCCCTTCGATATCTTTCTTCAATTTGGCACTGATGGGTTCAGATTTATATATAGCTGCCATATAAACCGATCTCTCTATTTAAGGTTTTGGGCCCATAAAAAACGCATTTATTGTCCGATGTCGCCGAAATTTGGGACAGTGAGGTGTGTTGGGCTCTTCGATGTTGGTCTTCAATTTGGCTCAGATCGAACCAGATTTGGATATAGCTGCCATATAGACCGAACTCTCGGTTGAACAATGACTTGTACTTATAAGCATTTGGTCTAAATCGTTTGATATGTCTATATAGCTGCTATGGGACATAAGGTATTAATTTTTCACTGGATTTTGACGAAAGGTTATTCACATATATACCCGAGGTGGTGAGTATCCAAAGTTCGGCCCGGCCGAACATAACGCATTTTTACTTGTTTTTTTAACAATTGGATTTAAAAACAATTGGAGACTACCATTGGTTTGGTAGTTATTTTCTAAAAGCCAAATAAAAACACATGATCTTTAACTCATATAGACAACAAAAAAATTATGAGAAACAACCCAGCGGCGGTAAACAGTTGCTCTTCTCGTAAAAGCTAATGAGAGTTGACCTTACAAGAGAGCTCATACGCATATTCACTTAACTTCTAGCATCTTACATTATAGAAGGCCTAAAAGACAGCATTTTGTCAGCCAATGAAAATGCCATTAGTCACTCCATGACAACTTCTCAGAATATGGCTAAATGAGTGAGATGTAATACATTTGTCTCTTTAATTTGCTTTTATACCTTACTAGCTGACCCGGGCCCGCTCCGCTTCGACTTCTTTTGCTTTATATGGAACAAAAGTTTCCTTGGAATATTTTTTTTCGACAATTAGTGAAATACTATGCTACGAAAATAGTATATCGCTTGACTAACAATTTAACAATATAAGTGCCTTTGTCCGAATCCCAAATGATCTTTACTGGTCTACGAATTTAAGTTTGGATGTAAGGAGTACTCCATTCTTAAAATACTTTATCTGATTTAGGTGTGTTTTCGGGGGTGGGGTGGTCCTCCAGGCACTTGGCTACAGAGATGGTCTGTCAGAAACAGTGACGTATATGACATACATTTCCGACGTATATTACATACGTCGAAAACGTCGTAAACCTAGCCAAAAAACTAGGTTTCTGACAGAAAAAAAAAATTCGAACGAAAATATGTCGAATTTTTGATCTGATTAACTAAAAATTTTGGCATAAGTAATTTTTTCCTCCTGGAGACGAACAATATTGAAATTGGAAAAAATCGGTTCAGAATTAGAAAAAGCTACCGTAGGTTTACACGATTTTTACCAATATTGTTATAAAATGAATGACATCTGAGGTAGTGTCAAGTGAAATGGTAGATGGCGTGTTAAGTATGCTAATGTGAGGTAATGTCAAGTGAAATGGAAGATGGCGTGTTAAGTATTTTATTGAATAAGTAATGTTATTTTTAAGTATTGTTATTGAATAACATAATTAACACTCCATGTACCATTTCACTTGACACTTCCTCAGATGTCATGCATTTTCAACATATGTCATTTACAACAGCTTTCAAAAAGCAAATTAAAACGGGAGAAGCAAATAATTTTGCAAAAGGATACAAAATAATTGCAATTTCTAAATATAATTGATGAAAACTAATAATTTATTGATTTTTTGCTTCACAAAAAAATCCTTAAACGTTACTTTATAAATTGACTTGAAATTTGCGTATATTTCCAATTTATTGTGTGAAAAATGTAAAAGCAAAAATTAAAAAAAAACTTAATATTTCTTTTATTGCGAAATTTTTTTACATATAAACTCTTCTATATACAACAAATAAGTGACAATAATATTTGTTAAAAATCAAACTTTTACACTGAGTTATTAAGGTTTATGACGTTTGCGACTTTTTCTACGTTTTATACAAGTATACGACGTTTTCGACTTTTACAACTTTTTGACAGTCGGAAACCTAAAAAATCGTCTTACGGACCATCTCTGCTTGGCTATGAAAAAATATCAGCATCGTGCACTTCTTTCATTTTCATTTATTTATTGCAAAAGTCAGCAAATATGTCCGGTTTGGGGTATTGGCCCTAAAAACTATAAATATTTAGTTCCACTCTCTTTACGACCCAAATTGTCTATTTGGGGGTTGTTTTGGTGGTGGGACGTCCCCTAGACAGTTGGCCCCTAATGTTGATATCAGATACGTGATCTCCAATACCCAAATACCTTTAATTTGAGCCCCATATTTCCAATCGGCAAATGTGACCGGCTGGGGGGTGTTTTGGGGGATGGGTGGTCTTGTGGGGGTGGGGTGGCCCCATAGACACTTTTCCCGAATATTGATATCTGATTCGTGCTTTACTCCCAAAGACCTTTCTTTTGAGCCCCATGCGGCTATGGTCGTAAATTTTTCCCCCTTGGTGAGAGGCGGCCCCCCAAACACTTGGTCCCATATTTGGATATCAGATTCTAATTCTACACTCAAATACCTTTTATTTAAGCCCCATATTCCCATGGTCAGTAAATAAGTCTTGTTTTGGGGGGTGTTTTGGGGAAGGTGTCCACCCATTAGAAACGTGGTCCCATATTTGGATATCAGATTCGTATTCTACTCGCAAATACCTTTAATACCATTTGAGTCCCATATTGCCATGATCCGTAAATATGTCCGATTTAGGGGTGTTTTGGGGGTTGGGTGTTGTTGTGGGGGTGGGTTGGCCCCATAGACCCTTTTCCCGAATATTGATATCAGATTTGTGCTTTACTCCCAAAGACCTTTCATTTGAGCCCCATGTGGCTATGATCGTAAATGTGTCCCCTTTGGGGGGAGGTTTTTGGGGAGAGGCGGCCCCCCAAACACTTGGTCTCATATTAGGATATCAGATTCTAATTCTACACTCAAATACCTTTTATTTAAGCCCCATATTCTCATGGTCAGTAAATAAGTCCTTTTTGGGGGGCGTTTTGGGGAAGGGGTGGACCCCCAGAAACGTGGTCCCACATTTGGATACCAGATTCGTATTATACTCGCATATACCTTTCATTTGAATCCCATATTGCCATAGTCGGTAAATATGTCCGATTTAGGGGTGTTTTCGAGGTTGGGGTGGTCCCCCTAGCACTTGGTTCGACAAATGGATATCAGTTACGTTTTCTTATCCTAAATACCTTTCATTTGAGTCCCATATTGTCGTGATTGGTCTTAACATATGTTTGGTAGGTTTTAGGGTGGGGCGGCCCCCCTCGGAACCCCATCCGAAATATGGATACCAAATTTTTATTTTTAGGGTACTATATGAGAGCACACAAAATATCGCTTAAATCGCATGGGATCATTATGCACCATCTGTGAAAATTTCAAGAAAATCGGTTCAACCGTTTCTGAGTCTATAAGGAACACACAAACATTCAAACAACCAAACAAACCTACAAACAAACACAAATTGATTTTTATACCCTCCACCATAAGATGGGGGGTATACTAATTTCGTCATTCTGTTTGTAACTACTCGAAATATTCGTCTGAGACCCCATAAAGTATATATATTCTTGATCGTCGTGACATTTTATGTCGATCTAGCCATGTCCGTCCGTCTGTCCGTCCGTCTGTCCGTCCGTCTGTCCGTCTGTCTGTCCGTCTGTCTGTCGAAAGCACGCTAACTTCCGAAGGAGTAAAGCTAGCCGCTTGAAATTTTGCACAAATACTTCTTATTAGTGTAGGTCGGTTGATATTGTAAATGGGCCATATCGGTCCATGTTTTGATATAGCTGCCATATAAACCGATCTTGGGTCTTGACTTCTTGAGCCTCTAGAGTGCGCAAATCTTATCCGATTGGAATGAAATTTTGCACGACGTATGTTGTTTTGATATCCAACAACTGTGCCAAGTATGGTTCAAATCGGCCCATAACCTGATATAGCTGTCATATAAACCGATCTTGGGTCTTGACTTCTTGAGCCTTTAGAGGGCGCAATTCTTATTCGATTTGAATGAATTTTGGCACGTAGTATTTTGTTATGATATCCAACAATTGTGTCAAGTATGGTTCAAATCGGTCAGTAACCTGATATAGCTGCCATATAAACCGATCTTGGGTCTTGACTTCTTGAGCCTCTAGAGTGCCCAATTCTTATCCGATCACAATTAAATTTTGCACGACGTGTTTTGTTATTATATCCAACAACTGTGTCAAGAATGGTTCAAATCGGCCCATAACCTGATATAGCTGCCATATAAACCGATCTTGGGTCTTGACTTCTTGAGCCTCTAGAGGGCGCAATTCTTATGCGAATGGAATGGAATTTCGCACGACGTGTTTTGTTATGATTCCCAACAACTGTGCCAAGTATGGTTTAAATCGGTCCATAACCTGATATAGCTGCCATATCAACCGATCTTGGGTCTTGATTTCTTGAGCCTCTAGAGGGCACAATTCTTATCCGATTTGAATGAATTTTTGCACGAAGTATTTCGTTATGATATCCAACAACTGTGCCAAGTATGGTTCAAATCGGTCCATAACCTGATATAGCTGTCATATAAAGAGATCTGGGGATTTGACTTCTTGAGCTTTTAGAGGGCGCAATTCCTATCCGATTTGGCTGAAATTTTGCATGAAGTATTTTATTTTTACTTTCAACAACTGTGTCAAATAAGGTTCAAATCGGTTCATAACCTGATATAGCTGCCATATAAACCGATCTGGGATCTTGCCTTCTTGACCCCTAGAGGTCCCAATTATTATCCGATATGCCTGAGATTTTGTACGACGGATCCTCTCATGACCATCAACAAACGTGTTTATTATGGTCTGAATCGGTCTATAGCCCGATACAGATCCCATATAAATCGTTCTCTCTATTTTACTTCGTGAGCCCCAATGGGACCAATTCTTATACGAAATGGCTGAAATTTTACACAGGTCTCCAACATATAATTTAATTGTGGTCCGAACCGGACCATATCTTGATATCGTTTTAATAGCAGAGCAACTCTTTTCTTATATCCCTTTTTGCCTAAGAAGAGATGCCGGGAAAAGAACTCGACAAATGCGATCCATGGCGGAGGGTATATAAGATTCGGCCCGGCCGAACTTAGCACGCTTTTACTTGTTATTATATATAAGATAGCACCACTGTGGTACAGGATATTATATTTTTATACCCTCCACCATAAGATGGGGGGTATACTAATTTCGTCATTCTGATTGTAACTACTCGAAATATTCGTTTGAGACCCTATAAAGCATATATATTCTTGATCGTCGTGACATTTTAAGTTGATCTAGCCATGTCCGTTCGTCTGTCCGTCCGTCCGTCCATCTGTCTGTCGAAAGCAATTCTTATTCGAATTGGCTGACATTTTATACAGGTCTCCAACAGATTTTTCTTTCTTTCTTTTCTTATATCATTTTTTGCCTAAGAAGAGGTGCCGGGAAAAGAACTGACAAATGCGCTCCATGGTGGAGGGTATATAAGATATGGCCCGGCCGAACTTAGCACGCTTTTACTTGTTTTTTTTATAACCTCCACCATAAGCTGTGGGGTATACTAATTTCGTCATTCTGTTTGTAACTACTCGAAATATTCGTCTGAGACCCCATAAAGTATATATATTCTTGATCGTCGTGGCATTTTATGTCGATCTAGCCATGTCCGTCCGTCTGTCCGTCCGTCTGTCCGTCCGTCCGTCCATCCGTCCGTCCGTCTGTCTGTCGAAAGCACGCTAACTTCCGAAGGAGTAAAGCTAGCCTCTTGAAAATTTGCACAAATACTTCTTATTAGTGTAGGTCGGTTGGTATTGTAAATGGGCCATATCGGTCCATGTTTTGATATAGCTGCCATATAAACCGATCTTGGGTCTTGACTTCTTGAGCCTCTAGAGTGCGCAATTCTTATCCGATTGAAATGAAATTTTGCACGACGTGTTTTGTTATGACATCCAACAACTGTGCCAAGTATGGTTCAAATCGGTCCATAACCTGAAATAGCTGCCATATAAACCGATCTTGGGTATTGACTTCTTGAGCCTCTAGAGGGCGCAATTCTTATCCGACTGGAATGGAATTTCGCACGACGTGTTTTGTTATGATATCCAACAACTGTGCCAAGTATGGTTGAAATCGGTCCATAACCTGATATAGCTGTCATATAAACAGATCTGGGGATTTGACTTCTTGAGCTTCTAGAGGGCGCAATTCCTATCCGATATGGCTGAAATTTTGCATGACGTATTTTATTTTTACTTTCAACAACTGTGTCAAATAAGGTTCAAATCGGTTCATAACCTGATATAGCTGCCATATAAACCGATCTGGGATCTTGACTTCTTGACCCCTAGAGGTCGCAATTATTATCCGATATGCCTGAAATTTTGTACGATGGATCCTCTCATGACCATCAACAAACATGTTTATTATGATCTGAATCGGTCTATAATCCGATACAGATCCCATATAAATCGTTCTCTCTATTTTACTTCGTGAGCCCCAATGGGCGCAATTCTTATACGAATTGGCTGAAATTTTACACAGTTCTCCAACATATAATTTAATTGTGGTCCGAACCGGACCATATCTTGATATCGTTTTAATAGCAGAGCAACTCTTTTCTTATATCCTTTTTTGCCTAAGAAGAGATGCCGGGAAAAGAACTCGACAAATGCGATCCATGGTGGAGGGTATATAAGATTCGGCCCGGCCGAACTTAGCACGCTTTCACTTGTTTTATATTGCTTGCAACGCCATGGAGGAGAATCATTTGCCGAATCTATTTAGCCGCCCGTCTGTCGAAATCACAATTGCGTTCGAACGCATAAATATATCCGCTTGAAATTTTGCACCGATAATTCGTATCGATGTTCGTCAAATAAACCGATCCCCATTTTGGATTTCCCTTAAAGGCCTCAATTTTCATCTGATTTGGGCTGAAATTTGGCACAAAGACTTCTGTTCCGACTTCCAACATGCCAAATATCTGAATACTGATGTAGCACCCATATTAAACTACCCCCGGATTTGACTTCTGAGCCCCAAAAAGCCCCGGTTGGCACCTGATTGGCCAGAAAATCAGCACAAAGTCTTCTGTCTCAATTTCCAATACACATATGTGCCAAGTACGATCCGAATCTATCTAAATACTGATATAGCCCCCAAATTAACTTGACTTCTGAGCCCATATTTTCATCTGATTTTCCTGAAATTTTCACGCCGACTTCCATCATCTGCGCCAAGTATGATATAAATCGGTTTATATATTGGTATAGGCCTCCTTGAATATCGATACCCAGATATGCCTTCTTGCGATCATAAAAGTCGTAATCAAGACCAGATTTGATTGTTGCAAAATAATTACTCTAATACGAACTGCATTAATAAAGGTAGATTTCTAGCGGAATCCATAGTAGTAGGTACCCAAGACACGCCCCGTCCGAACTTAGCACGTTCTTACTTGTTTCTTTTTCTTTTATTAAGAAGATATTATTATATGTGTTTTAAGTGAAATTTGAACAACATATATCCACTTAAACGTGTGCTAATGAATTTCAACATAAGCATTTTTTTATCAAAAAATCATAAAACCCCCTTTTTTCTAAAAACGCAAAGTCCCCCCATTTGGATTATTTTGGTTTCCTTTATATGTCCTTTAAACTCATGCAAAATATTCTTGAAACCAAAGTATATTTGTAGCCTCCACAATCAATTTACTTCAAAAAACCGATTTGGAAGCCATCTTTGCCTGAAAGGGTATTTTGGTTCTTTGTTTTTTCAGGACTCTTTAATCTGCAAAAGGAAATAATTACGAAAATTCAAAAGAATCGAAAGACATTTATTAATATATCTCTTATTATTATTTGTCCTATTTTGTTGATTTGTTTTTACACAATCATTCCTCTGATACTGTTTCCAAAAATAATGTCAAAATTTGCAAATTTTCTAAATACGAAAATTCGAATTGAATTCTATTGCTCTCAAACGGCAATGTTTTTTGATTCTATACCACTGTTTGTTCCTCGGTTAAGAGTTCATTTTTACAAAAAAAAAAAAAAAAACAAGTGAAAGCGTGCTAAGTTCGGCCGGGCCGAGTCTTATATACCCTTCACCATGGATCGCGTTTGTCGAGTTCTTTTCCCGGCATCTCTTCTTAGGCAAAAAAGGATATAAGAAAAGAGTTGCTCTGCTATTAAAACGATATCAAGATATGGTCCGGTTCGGACCACAATTAAATTATATGTTGGAGAACTGTGTAAAATTTCAGCCAATTCGTATAAGAATTGCGCCCATTGGGGCTCACGAAGTAAAATAGAGAGAACGATTTATATGGGATCTGTATCGGACTATAGACCGATTCAGACCATAATAAACACGTTTGTTGATGGTCATGAGAGGATCCATCGTACAAAATTTCAGGCATATCGGATAATAATTGCGACCTCTAGGGGTCAAGAAGTCAAGATCCCAGATCGGTTTATATGGCAGCTATATCAGGTTATGAACCGATTTGAATCTTATTTGACACAGTTGTTGAAAGTAAAAATAAAATACGTCATGCAAAATTTCAGCCAAATCGGATAGGAATTGCGCCCTCTAGAAGCTCAAGAAGTCAAATCCCCAGATCTGTTTATATGACAGCTATATCAGGTTATGGACCGATTTCAACCATACTTGGCACAGTTGTTGGATATCATAACGAAATACTTCGTGCAAAAATTCATTCAAATCGGATAAGAATTGTGCCCTCTAGAGGCTCAAGAAATCAAGACCCAAGATCGGTTGATATGGCAGCTATATCAGGTTATGGACCGATTTAAACCATACTTGGCACAGTTGTTGGGTATCATAACAAAACACGTCGTGCGAAATTCCATTCCATTCGCATAAGAATTGCGCCCTCTAGAGGCTCAAGAAGTCAAGACCCAAGATCGGTTTATATGGCAGCTATATCAGGTTATGGACCGATTTGAACCATACTTGGCGCAGTTGTTGGATATTATAACAAAACACGTCGTGCAAAATTTAATTGTGATCGGATAAGAATTGCGCACTCTAGAGGCTCAAGAAGTCAAGACCCAAGATCGGTTTATATGGGAGCTATATCAGGTTATGGACCGATTTAAACCATACTTGGCACAGTTGTTGGATATCATAACAAAACACGTTGTGCAAAAGTTCATTGTGATCGGAGAAGAATTGCGCACGCTAGAGGCTCAAGAAGTCAAGACCCAAGATCGGTTTATATGGCAGCTATATCAAAACATGGACCGATATGGCTCATTTACAATACCAACCGACCTACACTAATAAGAAGTATTTGTGCAAATTTTCAAGCGGCTAGCTTTACTCTTTCGGAAGTTAGCGTGCTTTCGACAGACAGACGGACAGACGGACGGACGGACGGACAGACGGACGGACAGACGGACGGACAGACGGACGGACATGGCTAGATCGACATAAAATGTCACGACGATCAAGAATATATATACTTTATGGGGTCTCAGACGAATATTTCGAGTAGTTACAAACAGAATGACGAAATTAGTATACCCCCCATCTTATGGTGGAGGGTATAAAAATATGTAGACTCCATAATATATAGGTATAAATGAATCCCAATTTGAAGCTCTTTAGTTCAATTCGTAAAGAAAGTACAATTTTGTATGATTTAGTACCTAAATGTACGATTTTGAAAAAAATCTTCTGGTCACCCAAAGTTTATAGTCAAGGTGTACTTGTATCCTAATTTTGAAAGTTTTAGCTCCGTTAAGAAAGCACCATTTTATACGTTTGAGTACCCAAATATATGAATTAAAAAATATTTTCTAGTTGCCCAATATATTCTTACAATGTACTAATTTATGTCAATACTGCGATTATATTTGTCTAATTGCTTAATTTAGCAGAACCGGTTCACTGTAGGCGGAGATAAGCTATTTCATAATATTTTGTACTTTTTGGCACCAAAATGTTAAAATTTTAAATGGATTTAGCTTGGTCATCCATCATATATTTCCTAGTCGTACTTACATGCCAAAATTCCGCCCTGTACAAAGTCCACCTATTTCATACCTTTTTTGGTACTTATTTTAGTAGCTAAATGTACAAGTTTTCAAAAACACTTATAGTCACCCAATTAAGTTTGCCGTAGTGTATCTAAGTACCAAAATTCGGAGCCCTAGTTCAATTTACAAAGAAAGTACCAAAAAGTACCAACTGCGGTTCTCAATGTACTATTTCTCGTACTACCGGTACGATTTTCCAACATTTTTTTCTACAAACCTTACTATTTCGAGACGCTTTCAAATTTGAGCAATTTGAACATAATTCTAGCCCTCTCTGTTCTCTTTGTACTTTTTAGTACCTAAACATACGAATATTACCAAATCCAGCTTTATCCAGTGCCTATGACCCAAGATCGACATACGTGCATTATTTCACGATTCAAGCTTTAGCCGTTTGGGCTGGGCGATGATCAGTCAGTCAATCAGTCAGCAAGCAGGCATCACACAACTCTTATATATATAGACTACAAACATAAGCTACGTTCCCATTATCAAATATTTCACCCAACTTGTTTACCATTTTTGCCCAAAATATGTCACATTTAAACTTATTGATTATGTATTCACATAAGACACACTTATTTGACACATTTTGTTTGTACAAAATCAAATCATATAGCTTAAACATTAGATCAATAAAGGCTTTTTATTTGCCCTAGATTCCATTGAATGTAAAATTTATGTTTTCTTATATGATGACTCAAAAAAATTTTAAGATATCCAAAAATGATCCGATTTGGACCACATTTAACAAAAACTCAGTGTTTTAAATTTCACCGAACTCGGAAAAAAATGCTCCTTTTATGGGCCCAACACTTTATTTCGACAAATCGGTCTATATGGTAGCTATATCTACATATGGTCCGATCTGGACCACATTTGACAAAAATATGTAGGGGTCCACCCTACACATTTTCCTTTTATGGGCTCAATACTCTATTTTGAGTGATCGGTTTATATGGCAGCTATATCCAAATTTGGTCCGATCTGGACCATATTCAACAGACAGATGTAGGGATATATCAAAACTCACTGTTTTAAATTTCATCGAAATCGGATAAAAAATGCTGCTTTTATAGGCTCAATACTCTATTTCGCGAAATCTGTCTATATGTCAAATTTCACCGAAATCGAATAAATACTTAGACATGAACGAAATATTGGATGTGAGAAAAGATGAAGAGTAAACTCAAATTCATAACTACTTTCCAAGATAAGGCAAAAAAAAAAGTAAAAAGGCGTTAAGTTCGGCCGGGCCGAACTTTGGATACCCACCACCTCGGGAACATATGTAAACCACCTTTCATCAAAATCCGTGGAAATTGCATAACTTATGTCCCATAGCAGTTATATCGAAATATGTTTCGATTTGCACCAAATACTAATAAGTACAAGTCATTGTTCAATTGTATATAGCAAAATATTGCTCTTTTTAGTAGCTATATCTAAAAATAAACCAATCTGAACCATGCACAATATGGATGTCGAAAAGCCTAATATAAGTCACTGTGTAGAATTTCAGTTAAATCGGATTATAAATGCGCCTTTTTTGGGGCCAAGACTTTAAATCGAGATATCGGCCTATATGTGGAGGGGCGTAACTCAACCCTCTGTCCCGAATTTCGGCAACATCGGACAATAAATGCGCCTTTTATGGGTCCGAAACATTAACTCGAGAGATCGGTCTATATGGCAACTATATCCAAATCTGAACCCATCAGTGCCAATTTGAGAAAGATGTCGAAAGGCCCAAAACAACTCACTGTTCCAAATTTCAGCGAAATCGGATAATAAATGTGGATTTTATGGGCCTAAGACCCTTAATCGGAGGATCGGTCTATATGGCAGCTATAACCAAATCTTGACCGAACTGGACAAAATTAACGAAAAATGTCGAAGGGCCTAACACAACTCACTGTCCCAAAAATTTCAGCAAAATCGGATAATAAATGTGGCCTTTATGGGCCTAAGACCCTAAATCGGTCTATATGGCAGCTATAACCAAATCTGGACCAATCTGGCCCAAATTGACAAAAGATGTCGTAAGGCCTAACACAGCTCACTGTCCCAAATTCCAGCAAAATCCGATAATAAATGAGGTTTTATAGCCCTGAGACCTTAAATTGGATGATCGGTCTACATTGTAGCTAAAGGGTGATTTTTTTGAGGTTAGGATTTTCATGCATTAGTATTTGACAGATCACGTGGGATTTCAGACATGGTGTCAAAGAGAAAGATGCTCAGTATGCTTTGACATTTCATCATGAATAGACTTACTAACGAGCAACGCTTGCAAATCATTGAATTTTATTACCAAAATCAGTGTTCGGTTCGAAATGTGTTCAAATTTTGACAAATTTTGTTCAGCGATGAGGCTCATTTCTGGTTGAATGGCTACGTAAATAAGCAAAATTGCCGCATTTGGAGTGAAGAGCAACCAGAAGCCGTTCAAGAACTGCCCATGCATCCCGAAAAATGCACTGTTTGGTGTGGTTTGTACGCTGGTGGAATCATTGGACCGTATTTTTTCAAAGATGCTGTTGGACGCAACGTTACGGTGAATGAACACATTTCGAACCGAACACTGATTTTGGTAATAAAATTCAATGATTTGCAAGCGTTGCTCGTTAGTAAGTCTATTCATGATGAAATGTCAAAGCATACTGAGCATCTTTCTCTTTGACACCATGTCTGAAATCCCACGTGATCTGTCAAATACTAATGCATGAAAATCTTCAAAAAAATCACCCTTTATAACCAAATCTGACCGATCTAGGCCAAATTGACGAAGGATGTCGAAGGGCCTAACGCAACTCACTGTTTCAAATTTCAGCGAAATCGGATAATAAATGTGGCTTTTATGGGCCTAAGACCCTAAATCGCAGAATCGGTCCATATGGCAGCTATATCCAAATCTAGACCGATCTGAGCCAAATTAACGAACGAAGTCGTAGGGCCTAACACAACTCACTGTCCCAAATTTCAGCAAAATGGGATAATAAATGTGGCTTTTATTGGCCTAAGACCCTAAATCGTCGTGTCGGTCTATATGGGGGCTATACCAAGATATAGTCCGATATAGCTCATCTTCGAACTTAACCTGCTTATACACAAAAAAAAAAAAAATCTGTGCAAGGTTTCAGCTCAATATCTCTATTTTTAAAGACTGTAGCTTGATTTCAACAGACAGACGGACAGACGGAGGGACATGTCTAGATCGTCTTAGATTTTTACGCTGATCAAGAATATATATACTTTATAGGGTCGGAAATGGATATTTCGATTTGTTGCAAACGGAATGACAAAATGAATATACCCCCATCCTTCGGTGGTGGGTATAATAATGACAGTCGACGGAAGGAAACGACGATGCTGTTTGTTTAAAAGTAGACAACTATATTTGTTTACCTTTAGCCGCGCACATTGAAAACAAGTTGTTAGCTGACAAAAATAGTCAAAATAAGAGTTTAATAAAAAACAACAACATTTAAAGCAAAATAAACAAAACACCGATCAATTTTTATACCCTCCACCATAGGATGGGGTGTATACTAATCGTCATTCTGTTTGTAACTACTCGAAATATTCGTCTGAGACCCTATAAAGTATATATATTCTTGATGGTCGTGAAATTTTATGTCGATCTAGCCATGTCCGTCCGTCCGTCCGTCTGTCTGTCGAAAGCAAGCTAATTTTCGAGCTAGCCCATTGAAATTTTGCACAAATATTTTTTATTAGTGTAGGTCGGTTGAGATTGTAAATGGGCCATATCGGTCCATGTTTTGATAAAGCTGCCATATAAACCGATCTTGGGTTTTGACTTCTTGAGCCTTTAGAGTGCGCAATTCTTATCCGATTGGAATGAAATTTTGCACGACGTGTTTTTTATCATATCCAACAACTGTGCTGAGTATGGTTCAAATCGATCCATAACCTGATATAGCTGCCATATAAACCGATCTGGGGTCTTGATTTCTTGAGCCACTAGAGGACGCAATTACTATCCCATTTGGCTGAAATTTTGCATGAGTTGTTTTATTATGACTTTCAACAACTGTGCTATGAATAGTTCAAATCGGTTCATAACCTGATATAGCTGCCATATAAACCGATATAGGGTCTTGACATCGTGAGTCTTTACAGAAAGCAATTCCTATCCGATTTGGCTGATATATTGCGTTACGCAGTTTTTATACCCTCCACCATAAGATGGGGGGTATACTAATTTCGTCATTCAGATTGTAACTACTCGAAATATTCGTCTGAGACCCCATAAAGTATATATATTCTTGATCGTCGTGAAATTTTATGTCGATCTAGCCATGTCCGTCCGTCTGTCCGTCCGTCCGTCTGTCTGTGGAAAGCACGCTAACTTCCGAAGGAGTAAAGCTAGCCTCTTGAAATTTTGCACAAATACTTCTTATTAGTGTAGGTCGGTTGGTATTGTAAATGGGCCATATCGGTCCATGTTTTGATATAGCTGCCATATAAACCGATCTTGGGTCTTGACTTCTTGAGCCTCTAGAGTTCGCAATTCTTATCCGATTGGGATGAAATTTTGCACGACGTGTTTTGTTATGACATCCAACAACTGTGCTAAGTATGGTTTAAATCGGTTTATAACCTGATATAGCTGCCATATAAACCAATCTTGGGTCTTGACTTTTTTAACCTTTAGAGTGCGCAATTCTTATCCGATTGGAATGAAATTTTGCACGACGTGTTTTGTTACGATATCCAACAACTGTGCCAAGTATGGTTCAAATCGGTCCATAACCTTATATAGCTGTCATATAAACCGATCTTGGGTCTTGACTTCTTGAGCCTCTAGAGTGCGCAATTCTTATCCAATTTGAATGAATTTTGGCACGTAGTATTTTGTTATGATATCCAACAACTGTGCCAAATTTAGTTCAAATCGGTTCATAACCTGATATAGCTGCCATATAAACCGATCTGGGATCTTGACTTCTTGAGCCTCTAAAGGTCGCAATTATTATCCGATTTGCTTGAAATTTTGTACGACGGATTCTCTCATGACCATTAACATACGTGTTTATTATGGCCTGAATCGGTATATAGCCCGATACAGCTCCCATATAAATCGATCTCTCTATTTTACTTCTTGAGCCCACAAAGAGCGCAATTCTTATTCGAATTGGCTGACATTTTACACAGGTCTCCAACATATAATTTAATTGTGGTCCAAACCAGACCATATCTTGATATCGCTCTAATAGCAGAGCAAATCTTTTCTTATATCCTTTTTTTGCCTAAGAAGAGATGCCGGGAAAAGAACTCGACAAATGCGATCCATGGTGGAGGGTATATAAGATTCGGCCCGGCCGAACTTAGCACGCTTTTACTTGTTTATGACTTCCAACAACTGTATCAAGAATGGTTTAAATCGGTACATAACCTGATATAGCTGCCATATAAACAGATCTGGGGTCTTGACTTCTTGAACCTCTAGAGGACGCAATTACTATCCTATTTGGCTGAAATTTTGCATGAGGTGTTTTATTATGACTTTCAACCACTGTGCTAAGAATAGTTCAGATCGGTCCATAACCTGATATAGCTGCCATATAAACCGATCTAGGGTCTTGACATCGTGAGCCTTTAAAGAAAGCAATTCCTATCCGATTTGGCTTATATATATCGCGTTACGTATTTTTTTATAACTTTCAACAACTGTGCTAAGAATACTTCAAATCGGTCCATAACCTGATATAGCTGACACATAAACCAATCTGGGGTCTTGTCTTCTTGAGCCACTAGAGGGCGCTGTTATTATCCGATTTAGCTGAAATTTTGTACAACGGCTTCTCTCATGATCTTAACATTTGTGTCGAAAATGGCATGAATCGGTTTATAGCCCAATGCAGCTCCCATCAAACCGATCTCCCTATTTTACTTCTTCAGCCCATAAAGTGCGCAATTCTTTCTAGATTTGTCTGAAACTTTACACAATGACTTCTACTATGGTCCCCAATATTCATTTCAATTATGGTCCTAAATGAACCTTTACTTGATATTGTTCCAATAACATAGCAATTATTTTCTTTTATCCTTTGTTTGCCTAAAAAGAGATACCGTGGCAAGAGCTCGACAAGTGCGATCCATGGTGGAGCTTTTACTTGTTTTAAAATATTTTGTGTAATTTAAGGCGCTCTAAAATGTAGAAAAAGAGGTCTGTTTTCAACGATATGTTAGAAAGCAATTTTTAAGCACCCTTTCAAAAGGGCTTATATAAGTACTAATTGTAGAAATGAAAGGTGATGCCCTGTTCGCCAATGACACGCCGTGTTTGTCCTTGGAATGCCTCCAGACTTCTTTGCAGGCATTTAAGAAAAACCTGCAATACACCTCTTTCCGCCGCTCGAAAGTTCGGCCGAGCCGAATCTTGTATACCCTACACCATGGGTCGCATTTGTCAAGTTTTTTGCCCGATATCTCTTTATGGGCAAACAAAATATAGTGGATGAAAAGTGCCATGCTTTTGGAGTTATTTCAGCTTATCGACAGATTCGGTCAATAGTAAAAGTCATTGTCTAAATTTAGCCAAATTGGATATAAATTGAGGCGTATAGTGGCTAAAAAAGTGAAATCGGGAGATCGCTTTATATTGATGCTATATCAGGCTATGGCCCGATTCAGGCCATATTAAGTAGAAGGTCATAGAAGAAGTCGTTGCAAAATCGGATAAGAATTGCTCCATCCGGAGGCTCAATAGTCAAATCAGGAGATCGTTATATATGCGAGCTATATCAAGTTTTGTACCGAGTTGGACCATACTTGTCAAAGTTCTTGCAAGTCAAAACAAAACGACTTCATGCAAAAGTTTAGCCAAATTGGATAATAATTACGCACTCTAGAGGCTCAAGAAATCAAGATCCGAGATCGGTTGATATGGAAGCTATATCAAGTTTTGAACCGTTCTTGAAAGTCATACCAAAACACATCATACAAAATTTGAGCCAAATCGGGTATGAATTGCGCCGTCTAAAGACTTTAGAAGTCAAAATCCTCGACCAATTTATATGGGAGCTATATAAAAACATGGACCGATATGGAAAATTTACAACCCCAATCAACCTACACTAATAGGAGATATACTCTGCTTGCATCAGATTGTCATATATATCTGTGGGATGGAGGGACACGAAGGTCATTTTCATTGCGAAAGCAGGAAAACCCTACCATACGAAGACGAAAGATTTTCGACCTATAAGTCTGTCATCCTTTATGATGAATACCCTTGAGAGGTTGATAGAAACATATCTTAGGGCAAAGATCCCTGGAGATCGCCTGTCGCGGCAGCAGCATACATATAGTAAAGGCAAATCCACTGAAACAGCCCTTCACGACCTAGTCGGCTACATAGAGGGCTATCTCGCTGTCAAGGAATACACAATAGAATCATTTCTTGACATTGATGATGCTTTGGAATTTGTAGGCATCAACACTACCGTAAAAAAGTTTATTAATAACTTACTTACTAAAAGATATATTAGAGCAGGTTTGGGATCTGTGGATTTAAAAAGATGGGTCACGCAAAATACCTGTGTGTTTTGCTGGACAGGAAATTGAACTTCAAATCAAACATTTTGGAAAGGCAACTCTTGCAAGAGGGCCATTTGCACTGAGTATATACTGCAGTTGTCAGACCTATTATGCTATATGGTGTTATGGTCTGGTGGACGGCGCTTCAAAAGTCCACCTACTGCCCAATACATAGACGGATCCAAAAGATGGCTTCTGCATCATAACCGCAGTGAAGACGACACCATCTGATGCACTGAATTTAATGCTACATCTTATGCCTCTGGACATTGTGGCTACACAAATTGCATCGACCACTGCCGTGAGGCTAAGGGAGCTTTCTTATTGGTCATGTGGCGGCTACGGACACTGCGTTATCCTTGATACTATATCCGATGTTCCAGGCAGTGTGGATTACACCCACCAGAGCCGCTTTTTGATAAAAATTACTGTACCACTATTCAGATAGAACCGATTAGAACCACGATATCCCTGATAACCGAAGTTACATTGAACTCTATACGGATGGTTCGAAACTAAGCGACCAGGTGGGCTTTGGTGTGTACTCTAAAGATCTAATAGAACTGGTCATATCGAAAAGATTACCCACCCGACCACTGCAGCATGCATCAAGCGGAGGTCCTTGTAATTGTGGAAGTTATTGAATGGCTGAGATATAATGTCACTATGACGATTAGCATAAATATCTCATGAGACAGCCAGGCAGCCATTAAGTCCCTGGAGAATTAAATTTTCCTCGACTGTCGCAGATCTCTCAACGAGATGGCTGAACAGTTAAAAATTCACCTGTTCTGGGTGCCGAGCCACAGGGATATCCCAGGGCACTGTAAAGCGGATGAGCTTGCGAGTCCAGGAACTACCCTCCACATTCAAGGGTACTGAAATATGTGGGTATGTCAGCTAAGTTTTCCAAACCAGGCCCGAAGGGCAACGAATGATAGATGGTCACAAAGAAAGCTGTGAGCATTCCAAAACTATGTGGCCTAATCTAGACTTGAAGAAGTCTACTGCTTTGCTGTCATTGGCTAGAATTGACGTTTCAGTCATTGTGTCCATCATGACAGGTTACTGTCTAATCGGAAAACATGCTGGCAGACTGAAGGTTGCCAGCAACGTCTTTTGCCGAAGCTGTAAGGACATCGAAGAAGAAGAGACTATAGAACACCTTCTGTGTGTGTGTCCCGCACTAGCAGTCAGAAGGAGTTCCACTTTGGGTTCTCATTTCTTTGAGAGCGGGATCTTAGCGGATGTGAACATTCGCAAGTTATTGGGCTTTTTAAGGCAATCTGGATGGTTCGACGGTAGAAACTAGAAAGCATATTCCTTCTTCTGTTCCTGTGGTATCACAATGGATGAAAACGTCTAAGTGAGTCTGATGGCAGACTGTAACTTAAACTAACCTAACATACACTAATAGGAAGTATATTGTTACTTGTTTTCGAATGTTTTTCATTAAGTTGTATTTCCTTTTCTATAATGCTACATTTTCAAATTGAAAATTTCGTATGTTTGTTATTTTAGAATTGAGAAAAAAAAATATTCTAAAGCATTTTCTAATAATAGTATGAGCAATATGTCAGTATGGAGAATAGGTCAGCACTTGGAAAGAATTTCTTCTAAGATGACAAAAATTAATTATACATTAGCAGACAATATTTGCTGTTGACATCCACTTTATTTCTCTTGGTGGAACCTATCTGCCCCAATCAAAGGTTTTTACTAATTTTCCAGCGGCTAACTTTACTCGTTCGAATGTTATCGTACTTCGGCATTTCCTTTTACTTACTTACTTTAATTGGCTACGACAGAATATTTGTTCCACTAGCCGAACGTTGAATAGCGTTCCCACAGCGCCTCGATCTTCTGCGCTCATTCTAAAATCTCTGACAACAAGTCTTAGAGGTGTCTCCCACAACTTGATCTTTCCATTGGGCTTTTGGTCTTTCCGGTTTGCGTGTACCACTGTGTTAACCTTCAAAAGACTTCTTTGCTGCAGCCTCTTTATCCATTCTGACAGCATGACCTAGCCAACGCAGCCGTTGTATTTTGATGCGTGTAACTATACTAACGTCGTCATACAGCTCGTACAGCTCGTGGTTCATACGTCGCCTATATTCTCCGTTAATGCACACTGGTCCATACATTTTACGAAGAATCTTTCTCTTAAATACTCCAAGCACTGCCTCAGCTGCTTTCACAAGTACCCATGCTTCAGAACCATATTACAGAACGGAACATATCAGTGTCTTGCATAGTGTAATCTTCGTCTGTCGAGATGTGGCCTTGTTTCTAAACTGCTTACTTAGTCCATAGTAGCATCTGTTTGCCAGAATTATTCTTCGCCTAATCGCAAAACTGGTGTCATTCGTTTCGGTCACGGCGGTGCCGAGGTAGATAAAGTTACTGACTGTCTCAAAGTTGTGGTTCCATTTCTATACCCTCCACCGTAGGACGGGGGGTATACTCATTTCGCCATTCTGTTTGTTACTACTCGAAATATTCGTCTGAGACCCATAAAGTATATATATTTTTGATCGTCGCGACATTTTATGTCGATCTAGCCATGTCCTTCCGTCTGACCGTCCGTCCGTCTGTCTGTCGAAAGCACGATAACATCCGAAGGAAAAGAGCTAGCCGCTTGAAATTTTACACAAATACTTCTTATCAGTGCAGGTCGGTTGGTATTGTAAATAGGCCATATCGGTCCATGTTTTGATATGGCTGCCATATAAACCGATCTTGGGTCTTGACTTCTTCAGCCTCTAGAGTGCGCAATTCTTATCCGATTGGGATGAAATTTTGCCGATCTGTGATCTTGACTTCTTGAGCCTCTACAGGTCGCAATTATTATCCGATTTGCCTGAAATTTTGTACGACGGATCCTCTCATGACCATCAACATACGTGTTTATTATGGTCTGATTCGGTCTATAGCACGATACAGCTCCCATATAAATCGATCTCTCTATTTTACTTCTTGAGCCCCCAAAGGGTGCAATTCCTATTCAAATTGGCTGACATTTTACACAGGTCTCCAATATATAATTTAATTGTGGTCCAATTCGGACCATATCTTGATATCGCTTTAATAGCATAGCAAATCTTTTCTTATATCCTTTTTTGCCTAAGAAGAGATGCCGGGAAAAGAACTTGACAAATGCGATCCATGGTGGAGGGTATATAAGATTCGGCCCAGCCGAATCTTAGCACGCATTTACTTGTTTTTATCTGCTTTCTCCATTTTCTTTATCTGCTCGGTTGTGCAAGGCTTTTTGGGAGTTGAAACCATCCATTTCCCATTTCACTGACTCTCTTTCGATTCTTTCAAAGGCTGCAGTTACTACTTCCTGTGACCGACCTATGAGGTCGATGTCGTCGTCATAGGCAAGTAGCATGTGTTCTCTTGTGATTAGTGTGCCATATCTATCCACATCTGCATCTCGTATAATCTTCACCAGCAGGATATTAAAGAGATCACACGATAGGCTCTCTCCTTGTCTGAAACCTCGTTTGGTATTAAATGGTTTGGAGAAATTCTTTCCTATTCTTACTGAGGAACGCGTATCAGCAAGTGTCATCCTGCAGAGTCTTATTCATTTTGCAGCGATACCAAACTCAGACATGGCTTGAAATACCTTTGAACGTAAAGGAGTATCGAAGGCGGCTTTGTAGTCAACAAAGAGGTGGTAGGTGTTGATTTGTCCTTCTTAGGTCTTTTCCAGGATTTGGCGCAGTGTGAATATCTGGTCTAGGGTGGATTTACCAGGTCTAAAGCCGCATTGATAGGGCCCAATTATCTCATTGACTTTAGGTTTTAATCTTTCACACAGTACGCTCGGAAGTGTCTTGTATGTGATGGGGAGGAGACTTTTTCCTCCATAGTTGGCACAATCTGTCTTGTCTCCTTTCTTGTGTACGAGACATAGTATGCTGAGGTTCCAATCATCGGGTATGCGTTCTTTTAGCCAGATTGCGCAGATAAGCAGATGCATACGCCTTATCGGCGTGTCGCCTCCGGTCTTAAATAGTTCAGCGTGTAACCCGTCGGCTTCTGCTGCCTTGTTGTTCTTTAGTCGGGTCACTGCTAGTTGGACCTCATTCTGACTGAGAGGTGAACATTCTATACCGGGAGCAGTTGGGTAAAATGTTCTTTCCATATCCTCAGCATGTTGTCTGTGTCAGTTACCAGATTTCCTTTTTTGTCTCTGCAGGAGGATGTGCCTGCACCAAAGCCATCGGTTTGATATTTAATTTTTTGGTAGAATTTCCGGACTTCATTCTGACTCCTTCATATCTCAATTCGCTCACACTCACGTCTTTGCGTTTCCGTTTTCTTTCTGCCGAATAGACGTTTCTCCTCTTTCCTTTTCTCCATATACCTCTCCTTCATCTGACGCGTTGCTACTGATTGCAGGGTTGCTCTATATGCCGCATTCTTGGCTTCAGTAGCATCTCGACACTCTTGGTCGTACCATGGGTTTCTTGGAGGAGGCTTCCGGTACCCAAGTATGGATTTCGCGTCATTTTCCATGGAGTGGGCAATAGTTTGCCACTGCTCCATTATATCATCAGAACAAGGAGTGCTTTCATCAAGCAGTTGGGTCAGTTGAGTGGAGTATGCCGCTGCCATTTTTTGTGTTTGGAGCATTTCAGTGTCCAGCTTCCGTGTGTCAGTGTCAGATCATACTTCCCTCGCCATGTTCAAACGGGTGCGAACCTTTGATGCAACATGGTAATGATCCGAATTTATATTCGCTCCACGGATCGATCGTACATCTAACAGGCTGGATGAATGCCTTCCATCTATCACAACGTGATCAATTTGGTTTCTCGTGTTTTGATCGGGTGACAGCCATGTGGCTTTGTGAATATGTTTATGTTGAAATCTGGTGCTACTTACTACCATGTTTTTTGCCGCAGCGAAATCTGTCAGCCTCAACTCATTATTGGACGTTATCTCGTGGAGGCTAAACTTTCCGACTGTTGGACCAAATATGTCTTTCTTCCCTATTTTCGCATTAAAATCTAACCTTCAAAGAATAAAGCTACCCGCTTGAAATTTTGCACAAATACTTTTTATTAGTCTATATCTGTTGAGATTGTAAATGGACCAAATCGGTCCATGCTTTGATATAGCTGCCATATAAACCGATCTTGGATCTTGATTTCTTGAACATCTAAAGGGCGCAATTCTCATCCGATGTGGCTGAAATTTTGCATGTGGTGTTTTAGTATCACTTCCAACAACTGCGCAAAGTATGGTTTAAATCAATTCAAAACCTGATATAGCTGCCATATATAACGACTTCTTAAGCCAATAAAAGGAGCAATCCTCATCCGATTTGGCTGATATTTAGCATAAGGTGCTTTGTTATGACTTTCAAATGTGCTAAGTATGGTTTAAATCGGTTCATAACCTGATTTAGCTGCCATTTAAACCGATCTCCAGATTCGACTTCTTAAGCCTCTAGAGGGCGCAATTCTCATCCGATTTTACTCAAATGAGCCCGAAGTGTTGTGTTATAAATTTCAACAACTGTGCTAATTATGCTTTAAATCAGTCCATAAACTAATATAGCTGCCACATAAACCGATCTTGGATCTTGACTTCTTGAGTCACTAGAGGCCGCAATTCTCATCCGATTTGGCTGAAATTTTGCATGAAGTGTTTTGTTATGACTTCCAACAACTACAATAAATATGGTTCAAATCGGTAACCTGATATAGCTGCGATTAATCCGAGCCCCTACAAGGCGCAATTCTTATCCGAATGGACTGAAATATTACCCAATGACTTCTACTATGAACTTCAACATTCAATGACAATTATCCATTATTCTCTATTAGCCTAAAAAGAGATACCGCGCAAAGAACTCGACAAATGTGATCCTTGGTGGAGGGTAGATATGATTCGGCCCGCCCGAACTTAGTACGCTCTTACTTGTTTTTAAATGGAATGCAAACCATTTGAGTTGTATCAAAAACTTTATTATCGGTTGGAAGTGTATTCAATTTATTTATGAATGGAACTCGACTTGGTTCATATGGCCACCGCGGGCACGTTTGCATTTGTCAATTTATTGGATCATATTTTCGGCCACACATTTCTGCCAAAACCGTCGCTATTTCCGTTCAATGTTGGCTCTGAGCTCTTCCATTGTCGTCGGCTTGTTGACGTAGCCCCATAGAAAATAGTTTAGAGACGTCAAAACGTACAATCGTGGCGACCAATCAACTGGGCCAATTCTTGACATGACATGCGCATCAAACTTACACTTCAAAAAATCAATTGTAACGTGCGCTGTGCGGCTTGTGTGTGGCAACGTCCTATTGAAACCACATACCATCCAGGTCCATATCTTCCAATTCAGGCCAAAAATAATCTGTGAGCATGGTGCGGTAGCGTTATCCATTCCCGCGACAATTGGAATCGTCGACGAAAAAGTTTGGCCCAATGACGCCGCCGGCAACCAAACCGCAATAAACAGTTATTTTTTGTAGATGAAGATGATTTTGCTCTTAAAGTAGCGGTTACCGAATTTAAATTATTTGAAGATGTTGTTCATCCATGCACTTGGCCATGATGACAATGCTGAGTTTAATGACAGTTGATTATTAGAAATTCAGAAATAATGTTCAAAGTTTTCCCTATTGGAAAACCCTTTACTTGCTCTGCGTTAGCACTCCCATATTAAATTTGTTGGATGCAGTGAACCAGTGTCAAGTTGCGCCATTTTAAAACGATGACGCCAGTTTTACCATGAACGGATTTTCATATTCTCGTATGAGCAGGTGTGGGTAGATTTACTGAATAAGCTAATAAAACTTTTCTTTCCGTTTGTCGTGTTTGTAAAAACTTTTTTCGTCACTCAAAATTGGAAGTCCCTTCCGCATACCTTTGCAAACAGGCATTTTTGTTGGTATGCTGATACACACTTAGCTTTTAGGAAAAACCAGGAGCTGAGACAACATTTAGCTTTTAACGATTATGCTGTTAGACTATAACAGACAGACCCTAGGACCTCACAATTTACACTATTACACTTTACACTGATCAAAGTAGTGTAGAGCAAACGCTTTGTAACGGGTGATGAGGAAGGGGAGAATCATTTAAGCTGCAGTTTTAAATTCTAAACTATAAAATAACACACTGATATACGTGTTTTCCACATTGTCATTATTTTTGACTTACAAAGCTGATGGTTTGATGTCAATGTACGTGATAAGCCGTACAACGTGTGACAATGCAGATTTGCGCCATCGAAATTTTACATCGCCTTACAATGCCTTCACACATCTATTTACAAAATGGGGACCAGGGTAAGTTTTGACACCAGCAATGACTTAATAAAAAACACTATTTTTGTTAAAACAGTCAATAAAATGTCCAAATATATTTTGAAAAAAAAAAAAAACAAGTAAAAGCGTGCTAAGTTCGGCCGGGCCGAATCTTATATACCCTCCACCATGGATCGCATTTGTCAAGATCTTTTCCCGGCATCTCTTCTTAGGCAAAAAACGATATAAGAAAAGATTTGCTCTGCTATTATTGCGATATCAAGATATGGTCCGGTTTGGACCACAATTATATTATATGTTGGAGACCTGTGTAAAATGTCAGCCAATTCGAATACGAATTGCGCCCTTTGTGGGCTCAAGAAGTAAAATAGAGAGATCGATTTATATGGGAGCTGTATCGGGCTATAGACCGATTCAGACCATAATAAACACGTATGTTGATGGTCTTGAGAGGATCCAGGCAAATAATTGAGACCTCTAGAGGCTCAAGAAGTCAAGATCCCAGATCGGTTTATATGGCAACTATATCAGGTTATGAACCGATTTGAACCTTATTTGACGCAGTTGTTGAAAGTAAGAATAAAATACGTCATGCAAAATTTCAGCCAAATGGGATAGGAATTGCGCCCTCTAGAATCTCAAAAAGTCAAGGTTTCCAGATCTGTTTATATGACACCTATATCATGTTATGAACCGATTAGAACCATACTTAACACAGTTGTTGGATATCGTAGCAAAATACTTCGTGCAAAAATTCATTCAAATCGGATAAGAATTGCGCCCTCTAGAGGCTCAAGAAGTCAAGACCCAAGATCGGTTTATAAGGCAGCTATATCAGGTTATGGACCGGTTTGAAACATACTTGGCACAGTTGTTGGATATCATAACAAAACTCATCGCACAAAATTTCAGGCAAATAGGATAAGAATTGCGCACTCTAGAGACTCAAGAAATCAAGACCCAAGATCGGTTTATATGGCAGCTATATCAAAACATGGACTGATATGGCCCATTTACAATACCAACCGACCTATAGTAGTTAGAAGTATTTGTAAAATTTCAAGCGGCTAGCTTTTTTCCTTCGGAAGTTAGCGTGCTTTCGACAGACAGACGGACGGACGGACAAACGGACGGACATGGCTATATTTATAACTTAGCCATGGCCGGTCTATAACCTGATGTAGCTCGCATATAAGCCGATCTACCGATTAGAATTCTTGAGCCCCTGGAAGCCACAATTTTTGACCAATTTAGCTTAATTGTTGCACATTTTGTTCTCTTATGACTTCCAACAAGTGTGGCAAGTACGGTCCAAATCGGCCAATAACATGATGTAGCTCCCATATAAACCTATCTCTCGATTTGACTTCTTAAATCCTTATGTTGAATGCCCATTCAACAATAACGTGTCGATTCTGACATTTTTATCCATAGTTTAAATTATTACTTAAATTTAATTAAAAGAATTGAAATGAATTACATTATAATGAATTGAACGATAAATGTTTACTCCTCATATATTAAATATTAGTTCAAATAGCGGTAACTCTAGGCTGTTCTCTGCCACGAAGGGAAAGCTTTTACTTAAATTTCATTTAAAAGATTTGTCCTTTTCTATCTTAACAATTAATAGCTGAATTTAATTTCATAATGTCTGACTATTTTTAACTGAAATTCATAGCGTCACTTGTGCATCAACTTCCATAAGGGTAAGACGCTGCCATCCTTAAATAAACTGCTGTCACTTTGGATTGAAAGAACTGACATACTACCTTTTATTTCTTTTCGTTTCACTGATAACTTACTGTTCTGGGAGCTACATTGATATACAGTCCATTCTAGAAAACCCATCTCGGAATTGTACATGGTCCTTCGAACCGTCAGAGAAACCAAGAAGATTTGTTTGGAAAATTTTAGGACGTCGTCCACCGCTGTTAAAATCTCAATTTTTAAATAAGTCTTCACCGCAATGGAAAAAAGGTATGTAAAGTTTGTTACCTTGTGAACGGCAGGAATTAAGGAATTACATTTTTAAACTCATGGCAACTTATTGGATTAACTTCTTACAAAACTGAGGAAAAAATTGAGGATTTTTTTTTTATTGTTCCGAAAAGCACAAAGTCAAACTGTTCTTACACATAGCTCGTGTAGGAAACTATTTGGTAAACTAACCTGTTAAACACAACATTCATCGCTGTGACAACATAATTAAATGCTTCTCGAGCATAATTTTAATATTAATTTCGCGTTTCAACTGACGCACCGCACGAAATAAATACAGATATAACCTGTACTGCACAAAGTGGCTTTGGAATAAGGAGCACAGGTCTCGTTAAAAGTTCATCTTTGGTTGATTTCGCACTTCGACAGAAATAAAGGAAATATTTTCTTTGCTACTTTGAAACATGCTTAACATTGCTTTTATAAAGAAATAAATGAAAATATCTCGGCTTTAAGAGCAACAACAATTTATGCTCTTAAAAATTACTTTGAAATTAAAAGAAATTAGACTTCTGTTAACAACATAATATTCTCAAAAGCAACAAATGTTGCCTGAATTATTCATGGCAACATTTGTTTCGACAACCGCATTTTACATTCATTCTCATGTTAGAGTCATCAAAACACATGATCTGTGTCTAATATTTGCTCTTTAAATCCATCATTCACCACCAAAGTATTCCTTACTTGACATTCAGTTCCAATCGTCGATGCTATTTGTTCAAGAGAATCCAAATGTCAAGAAAGTTCGTTCTTTAAAACACTCACCCTTCCTCTTACGAGACATATGATTTTTGGCATTCCTTTGTTTTGCTAAAATCCATCACATTTATACACAAGTGACCGCACATACTTACCCCCACAAGGTAGACTCATTGCCATGCGCTCATCATATTGGTAATCAACAAGGCGAAGACCAAGTGGATTTCGAAGTCCAGTATCAGAAACACGAAAGTTTTTTTTACTATTTCTTTTAGGAGTTATTGTACTCCTACATTCATAGCCAATGCAAAGAGCTTATGGCTGTGTTGCGTTGAAGCAGAATTGAGAATTTTTTTTCTTAGAAATAATTAGATAAAGGCTTTTAACTTTTGCCTACACCATCTTTCTGTCAAATTGCCACACTTCAATTGGGTTGCTGCAGACATTAATAAGCCATCACATTTTCTCCACATCGCCAAATCTTTTGCACTCCATTGAAGCTGCTATTGGATGCAACGCTGACAGCGCAGCTTGAAATCGCTGTTGGTAATGTGAGCCAGAAGGTGCATTGCGCATGTCCCAAATATTACTCTCTCTCTACTCACGGTCTCTCTATTTTCACTTGTATGGGCTGCATGAAGGTTGCCAAAAATTTAAATTCCTAAAGCAGTGGCGTAACTAGAGAACGCGAGTTTTTTTTGTCTGAAAAACTATAAATTTACGCTGAATTTGAAGTTGTGTAGGTTAAGTTACTTCGAAGAATATTGAGCTAATTCCATTTACACGAATTAGTGAATATAAAAGTCGAATTGATAATTTTACCAGGCGAGAAGATTCCCGAAAAAGCAATAGGCACCCTCGTTTATTTGCAAGAGCACACATTCGTCAGCAGCAGCATATTTATGCCGCTGCATAATAGAGAGAGAATTAAGCTGTCAAAAAAGACAGTTGGAAATCCATCATACTTATTTAGAACAGAGACAATAAAGATCACATGTGCTTTGAGAAAACTATTTGAAGAGGAAGAGAAGTGAGGAAATTTAATAATTTTATGGAAAAGTGAAATATTTAGACATTGCATAAAGAATAAGGCGAAGTGAATGCGAATTTAGTGGAGAAATTATTTAATTTGAAAAAAATAAATCTATATAAAAGAAGAGGATACTATTGGCTACAGATTTGTCGAAATTGCTGAAGCTTAAAATAAATTGGAAGACGTGTGGAGTTTGGAGGTACAGACAAGCCTTATTGGATAATCTAGACAGGCAGAACGTTGGATATTTTATTGCCATTACGGTACGCACCAGGTTATACAGAGGAAAGGCGTATAGACAGATCGTTGTTGAGTGGATAGGAGGAGGTGAAGGCAAGAAGGCAACAAGTAATGTGGGTGAGTGCATTTCAATGTGTAGGGTTACCAAATATATTTTAAAAGAAGAAAGGAAAAAGTGCTTAAATGGTGAGGGAATAAACTGGAAAAAGGCATTATTGAAATAATTTTATTTTGTTTGTGTAAGATAGTTACATAGATCCAATTCTATATATAAATTGGTCCACAGAACAAACAAATTCCTGAAGCCGGAATTATTTTGCTTTTACATAGCTCGGAGGTTTCTGAGCAAGAAAAAGGAAATAGATTGTTCACACACCTGTCCGGAAAATTTAAACTGCATCCATCGTTGAATAGATCAGAACGAATTGATCAAAAAGAAGCACATATAAACCATAAATTTGATTTGGATATTATATATATATTTAATAACACATAACTAAAGGGAAAACCACGCTTTTCAAATATCGACACCATATATGAAAATATTTTGTTCACAGTGCATGAAATTCCTAAGATTCTACAATAGAAACAACTACATCAATCTTTATATTCTAATAAAAGTTAATTTAATAATTGGATTTTACGAAATTTTGACAATATATAACTGAATCTTAAAATTTTGCCATTTTTTTGGGACACGGAAATTGAAATTTTACAAAACCACACATACAATTGTTCTATGGAGTTTTTTTTTTTGTATGATGTACTGCAGATTTTGGTTCAATTTGGCACCGAAACGTCTATTACACCATTTCCAATGAGAAATTATTTATACCAGCAAGACAAGGTTTTTACGAATGTAGTCCACTAACTTGGATACCGTTAGCGTTGCTCACACTTACTACAAAATTTATCAACGATTTTAGAAGATAAAGGGATAGTCTGATTTTTAAAAGGAATTTTTTGTGAATTTTGTGTGTGCCAGTGTAAGCGACACATTGGCAATTCACCTCATCAAAACCTTTATCACTTATCTGCACTTATTCTTCTGTTTACGTGAAGAAGTCTGTACTGACCATTGTTCGGCATTCATATCTTGCTCAAACTTGAACATATTTTGGAATTTATTCGCCATTTCAGATGCAGCTTAAGAGAGCGTAGTGCGAAATTTAATTTCAAATAAACATAGCGAGTATTTTCAATGTTCTCTGTACTTCCTAACAGTCTGTTTTGATGTTGCTTGCAACTGTTATCATCGATTTTACAAGCCTGTAAAACCATAACATTCGGTCATAAATCGTTCGGTATAATTTGGAAGGAACCTACACTGTTGGAGTTAGAACTGCTCTTATTTGTTTTTCGATCTCTCTTTTCCTTTACACAAGCACGATTTCCTGCTCTCGCTCTTAAAACCTTTCGTGAGTACTTTCCAGGAAGATAGTTTAATGCATACTAAAGCTGTTCTACTGCGTTCTTGAAGGTTTAATTCAATTCCTGTGAATTCAGTTTAGCTGTTATTGGATTCAAACAGTAAGACTGGACAGAAGAAATTTCGATTGGCACTACACTGTTAAAAACTAACATCGTTTTTCTCTTTATGCTAATTCAATTTTTGAAAATCAAATGAGGGCTCCGATGAGCTGGAAATCTGATAGAAAAGTTCAGATATTACGTTTATGCTGTTGTATTGCATTGAGGTTTGGATTTTTTAATGTAATTGATAATCATTACATTTTCCCTTGATTTATTTGGTCTTATAATTTTATTTGTTTGAATATCTTCAAATTTTATCTTGTTGAGCTAAAACTGTTTATACTGGTTTGAGATACTTCTATTGGCCTTGATTTGTTTGGGAAATTACTGCTGGCTTGGTATAGTTGAAATTGGTACGGAATATATCGCTCAAGCATTTATTATCGATCAGTACTGACTGGTTAACAATTGTACTCTCATTCATCTCCTCGGTTTGGAACCTTTATTTGCATTATCGCGAGAGTTTCTGGGATTTTGGAATAGCTTCTGATCGGATTTTCTTTGAGGGAATATGTCATCCAAGAAATTTATATTCTTCTCTGACCAATTGGTCACTTATTGCGCCAATTTTGCTGCCATCGATGTGTTAGAACACACCTTGTCAAGTTTACGGGTGGATCTCGACGACTTGGAACGTCGTTGGCATACCTTAACTCAAGTCTATGAGAAAGAGATGACAACTGAGGAGAAGCTCTCTCAAGAAGAGAAAGAGTCTATTCATTCCAAGTTTAATGAGTCTTGTAAGTCATTTAAAAGGTGTAAGACATCAATGCTTGATTTGATGGAGCTTGAAACTAGGAGAATGGAAAACTCGTTACGACAGACTGAGACAACTGAAACCAGGTCTTCGGATGAAACTGGTTATTCGTTAAAGGTGCCCCCATGTGACACTGAAATTTTCAGCGGTGGTTACGATAAATGGCCAAGCTTTAGAGACATGTTCTCTGCCATTTATATAAAACATCCGAAGTTATCTCCTGCTCAAAAATTATTCCACTTGAGAGCAAAGACAAGAGGGGAAGCGAATCAGATCGTGAAACAATATGCACTGACCGACAATAATTTCGCATTGGCATGGGATGCACTGCGACAGCGCTACGAAAATAAGCGTATACTTGTTAATCATCAACTTCGAAAAATATTTGAGACTGAAAGGGTTACATCTGAGAAAGGGAGAGCTTTGCGAAACTTGCAATATACTATTAATAACTGTCTTTTGGTTTTGAAAACATTTAACATTTCGGTTCTTTCGTGGGATCCTATACTGGTTTACTGGGTATCCTCAAGACTTCCAGATGAGACTTTGGCGGCTTGGGAAAATTCTCTTGCTGATCATAAGCAGATGCCTTCTTGGGATCAGCTTGACGAGTTCATTTCGAAGAGACTTAACATGTTGGAATCGATTTCGGACATGAGAAAACCATCGAATCAACCTACAACTTCTCAAAAATCGCAAAATTATCATGTTAAAACAGGAAAAAATTACAAACCGTGCAAGGCTTGTAAGGAAGACCATTCACTTCGTACTTGTCCCAAATTCATGTCGTGGCAACTTCCTCAAAGGCGAAAATTTATAACTGCTAACAAAATATGCGGCAATTGTTTGTCTTACGGACATATCGCTCAGAATTGCAAAAGCGAGAAACGTTGTCAGAAATGTCAGCAGTCGCACCATACCTTATTACATCCCGAATTTAACGCCACAGGAGCTAGGGAGATAAATCGAATGGAACCGCCGGCACAGGTATCGGCTTATCATGTTGACACGCAACTGGGAGATCAACCGTCCACTTCGGCTGCCGCATATGCTGATCCGGTTTCGTATGTTCAATCCAATTTTGCGAATTCCGGGGATTGTACTATTTTGCCAACTGCATTGATTGACTTGGAACACTTGGGGTCCAACTTTACAATTCGGGTTTTTATTGATCAGGGATCACAAGAATCCTTTATATCAAGCAGAATTGTTAATAGGTACTCAATACCGACTAGGAAAGCATTCACGACAATTTCTGGTTTGGGAGGCACTGTTTTAGAGAACTCGTCAAAGATCTGTAACTTAATATTGAAATCTCGAAATTCTAACTTTAAACTGAAGGCAACCGCGGTGGTTATTATGAATATGAATCATTTAATGCCATCTTCCACAACTCGGGTTTCTGATTGGTCCGATTTGAGAGGACTTGACCTAGCTGACCCGAATTTTAACAAACCAGCGCAGATTGATATGTTGTTGGGTAGCGATGTACTTCCATTTATTCTGAAAGCTGGTGTACGAAAGAATATATCGGGGAATCTGTTAGCACAAGAAACTGAATTTGGTTGGATATTGAGCGGTCCACCGAAAACTCGATCTACATCTTCCTTTGCGTCTTTCATAACTTGTTCGGACACTACAAATGACGAAGTTAGAAAATTTTGGGAGCTTGAAGAAGTTCCATCGTGTCGAAATTTGTCCGAAAATGACATTTGGTGTGAAGAATTTTACAAGGATACAACTGTTCGCCAAGCTGATGGGAAATATTTGGTAAGACTGCCATTTCGTCATGATCTGCCTCCAAATGTAACACTCGGGTTATCAAGAAGAGCTGCGATGGGACAATACCTTCATATGGAGAAATCTTTGAAAAAATCTTCCGCTCTTTCAACTGAATATACAAAAGTTTTATCAGAATATCTAGATCTTGATCACATGGAACCAACTTCTTCAACTGAAATGTGTCATAATGGAAAATATCTCTCATTCTATCTCCCTCATCACGCTGTTGTCAAACCTGAACGGACTTCCACTAAAGTTAGGGTTGTATTTAATGCTTCAAAAAGGACGTCTACTGGGTTTTCTTTGAATGATGTTTTGCATACTGGCCCCGTACTTCAAAACGATTTGATGAATGTCATTTTGCGCTGGAGATTTTTTAGATATGTTTTTAATGGCGACATACAAAAGATGTATCGTCAAATTTACGTGCATGAAAATGACAGGAAATTTCAACGAATTTTGTTTAGAGATTCGCCAACTAAAGAAATAACTGATTTTTGTTTGAAAACTGTTACTTTTGGTGTAAACTGTGCACCATACTTAGCAATTCGAACCCTTTTGCAACTGAGCGATGACGGAAAATCGACTCATCCAACTGCTTCAGATATCTTGAAAAATCAAATCTATGTGGATGACATACTTTCTGGTGGATATTCGTTATCAGAAACTGAATCTTATTTAAAAGAACTTATTGATTTGCTGAATTCTGCTGGGTTTCCTTTAAAAAAGTTGACAGCAAACCATTCACTTATTCTGCGACACATGCCCCCGGAGGATCTTCTAAATGAAGATTTTTTGAAGCTAGAGAATACTAGCGAAACTAAAACATTAGGCATTCGTTGGAATGCGATGGCTGACACTTTTTCGTACGTTTCAAATGTAATTATTCCCACGAGTCCGCTAACTAAACGGAAAATATTATCAACTGTGGCGAAAATCTTTGATCCCGCTGGCTGGTTAGCGCCAATTATAATTGTGGCGAAAATTCTTCTCCAGCAACTATGGATTGATGGAACTGACTGGGATGAAGAAGTTAAGCCACACTCACTTGAGAAATGGTTAAATTTCACTTCAAACTTTCTGGATCTTGAATTAATTAGAATTCCTCGGTGGATCGGGTATACTCCTGTGAAGCAAGTTCAAATCCACGGATTTTGTGATGCCTCTGAAAAGGCATATTGTGCTTGCATATATATTTGTGCAGTCTCTTCTGCAACATGTATCACATCTAACTTACTTGTGTCAAAAAGCAAGGTGGCACCGTTAAAAACTGTCAGTCTTCCAAGACTGGAGCTATGTGGAGCTGCACTACTTGCAAAACTTTTGAAATCAGTTTCTCAAAATCTGGACATTGCTATTACTGATATTTATCTCTGGTCTGATTCCACCATAACTTTAGCGTGGCTGGACAAACCACCGTTTCACTGGAAGACATTCGTAGCCAACAAAATATCGGAAATTTTAGAAAATGTTGGGAACGCCACATGGAGGCATGTACCAACAAGTGAAAATCCAGCTGATCTTGGCACTCGTGGATGTACTGCAGCAGAACTAATGTCCAACTCATTATGGTGGCACGGACCGAAGTGGTTAGGAAAACCACCGGAATTCTGGCCAAAGTCTACCACATTTAAAGAGCCTGATCTTGAAAGAAAGGTCGTCAACTTTCAAACTGAGACACAGATAGAGGATATACTAGAGAGATTTTCATCCTTTAATCGGGCATTGCGAGTAATCTGTTTTATGTATCGTTTTATAAGAAAATGCAAAAAAAAGAGCTGTTCTGATATGGGAAATACTTTTATTACGGCTGCAGAAATTCGTACTGTAAAGTTCCAGTTGATTCGTTTGGCTCAACTGAGGTTTTATTCTACTGAGTATCATGCACTTGAAAACAACCAAGCAATTTCTTCGAAAAGCAAACTACTAACTTTGAACCCCTTTCTGGATACAAACAAATTGTTGCGAGTAGACGGTCGCCTCGCTAATTCTAATTTATCTTATAATGAAAAGCATCCCATCATTTTACCTGAGCATTCGCACTTTTGTAAACTTCTCATAACTTTTACTCATCATATTCTTTTACATGCTGAACACCAAAGCATGTTACGTGCAATAAGATCTGAATTTTATGTAATTCGCCTGAAAAATTCTATACGATACTGTATTCGAAACTGTCGGACTTGTACAATATACAAACAAAGAGTCAGAAATCAGATAATGGCTGCTTTGCCTCCTGAGCGCTGCAACTTTTCTTTGCCCTTTTCAAATACTGGTATAGATTTTGCGGGACCCTTCGACGTAAAGACTTCCAGACTCCGAAATGCAAAACTTCAAAAAGGATACGCTGCTGTTTTCGTGTGTCTCTCTACTCGAGCGGTTCACTTGGAAGCGTGTTCTGAGTTAACAACTGAGGCTTTTCTGGCTACTTTCGATCGATTTGTTGGACGGCGGGGGTTTCCGAACAAACTTTTCTCTGACAATGGAACAAATTTCGTCGGAGCAAATCGTGCTCTCACCCGGGAATATCAAAATTTTCTCAAATCTGCTGAAAGTCATCTTGTCGATAAATACAATATTCATGGTTTTACTTGGCAATTCATTCCTCCTCATGCCCCACATATGGGTGGTTTATGGGAAGCCGCAGTGAAAAGCATGAAAACACATCTCCGAAAAGTAGCAGGCAATTTGAAATTTACATATGAAGAATTCTCTACTTTACTAATTCGAATTGAAAGTATTTTGAATTCTAGACCCTTATCTCCCACAAGCGAAGATTCTATTGAGATAACTGCTTTGACCCCTGGACATTTTTTACGAGGTGCGCCTTTAACAACTGTTCCAGAGGATTTCTCTGACAATTTGTCTCTTATTAACAGATGGAAAAGACTGAAAACTGTTCAAATACACTTTGCGAAAAGATGGAAAAATGAATACATATCTAATTTACAAAGAAGATACAAATGGAAGAATGAGCAACAAAATTTGAAGGAAAATGATCTTGTAGTTATCAAAGATGATAACTTGCCCCCAACTGAATGGCGTCTAGGTCGCGTTACTAAAGTATATTGTGGTCCTGACTCACGAGTTCGAGTTGCCGAATTAAGAACCCAAAATGGGACACTTGTGCGACCATTAGTTAAGCTGTGCATTTTACCTGTTGCCAATTGAATTCCTTAGTTCCCTTTGTTCCGTTCACATTTTAATAAACTTTACCTTACAGCAAAGCACTCTATGTTCCAAAATGCCGTATCTGTCAAGAAAGACATACACTGAGACACTGTTTGCGATTCCAACAAATGGATATCACTACACGCCGTCAAGAAGTAAAAAATAAGAGATTTTGCTACCGATGCCTATGCTCGTCTCATACCCGAGAGTGGTGTGGGTCCAGGATGGCTTGCCTTGTCTGCAACAAAAATCACCATACCATGCTACACTTACATGATCGGCAAAATAAACACAAACACTCTACTGATTATAGATCGCAACGGGAGACCAATAACAGAGTTCATAGAAACTACCAAAAAAAGAAGTCAAACTCCCAAAATTCTCCTCCAAGGTACACAACTACCGCCCCTCGCCAACATTCTGATAGCAAGTGCAAAGAAACTTCTAGACCACTTGTACGTGAAAGGTTGGATCTAAGGTCTAGGAAACACGTTTTTCTTCCCACTGCATTGGCTCGAGTATTAACGAATAGTGGTCCTGAGAAAGCGAGGCTTATGTTGAACTCTGCTGGCTTACAGACGGTCATTCTTAGGTCTATGGTAAATCGATTGAATCTCCGCACTACCAAGAAGAATGGTGAAGTGTTTTGCACGGTCAGTTTGCAGTCCTATCAGGACTCAGCTGCAAAAATTCAAATATCGGGAATCGTCAAAACCAATTGCAACATTACACTGCCTGAATCGACGTCTGAAAAACGGTTACAATCTGTTTATGATCACCTTACAGACTTGGCTGATCCTCATTTCTTTAAGCCAACGAACATAGAAATTTTTATTGGGAACGATCAATTGTCAAAAATTCTGCTTGCCGGTTTAATTCAGACATCGTCATCGATGCCAATTGCACAAAGTTCAATATTTGGATGGATCATCTCTGGGGCGTGTCTCTACTGAGGTTGCAGTCTTGCAAGGGGGCCGGCATGTTGAATGCCCATTCAACAATAACGTGTCGATTCTGACATTTTTATCCATAGTTTAAATTATTACTTAAATTTAATTAAAAGAATTGAAATGAATTACATTATAATGAATTGAACGATAAATGTTTACTCCTCATATATTAAATATTAGTTCAAATAGCGGTAACTCTAGGCTGTTCTCTGCCACGAAGGGAAAGCTTTTACTTAAATTTCATTTAAAAGATTTGTCCTTTTCTATCTTAACAATTAATAGCTGAATTTAATTTCATAATGTCTGACTATTTTTAACTGAAATTCATAGCGTCACTTGTGCATCAACTTCCATAAGGGTAAGACGCTGCCATCCTTAAATAAACTGCTGTCACTTTGGATTGAAAGAACTGACATACTACCTTTTATTTCTTTTCGTTTCACTGATAACTTACTGTTCTGGGAGCTACATTGATATACAGTCCATTCTAGAAAACCCATCTCGGAATTGTACACCTTATAAGCCGCAATTTTTGTTCGATTTGGCTGAAATTTTGCATGCGTTGTTCTGATTTCCAACAAATGTGCTTCGATTTCTAGAAGCTTTAATTTTGCAGGTTTGAGAGAAGTTTGGTATGTAAAATAAAATTATGCCCTTCAAGTAAATTCAGTACGTATAAATTTTTTAGCAGAATCCATGGTGGTGGGCTTCCAAAAATGGTCTCGGTTGAACTTAGCACGCTTTTACTTGTTTCTTGATAAGCTGATTTTCAAGTACACATATTTTTATACCCTCTACCATAGGAGGGTAATTTCGTCATTCTGTTTGTAACACCTCGAAATATTCGTCTAAGACTTCATAAAATATATATTCTTGATAGTCATGACATTTTAAATTTGTATCCAATTTTTATCCGATTTGGGCGAAACTGCATGAAGTGCTCTGGTATGACTCCCAACAACTGTGTTAAGTATGGCTTAAATCATTTTAAAACCTGATGAAGCCGCCATATAAACCGATCTCCAGATTAGACTTCTTAATCCTCTAAAGGGTTCAATTCCTATCTGATTTGGCTGAAATTTTGCCCGACGTGTTCTGTTATGACTTCCAACTGTGCTCAGAATGGTTCAAATCGGTCTATAACCTGATATAGCTGCCATATAAACCGATCTGCGTTTTGACTTCTTAAACTTCTAGAGGGCGCAATTCTTATCCGATTTCGCCGAAATTTTGCATGAATTGTTTTATTTTGACTTCAAACTGTGTGAAGTATAGCCTGAATCAGTCCATATCCTGATATAGCCGCCGTATAAATCCCGATTAGACTGGGCTTCTAGAGGGCACATTTCTTATCTTATATCGTTGCATATGTCGTTATGGTATGACTTCCAAAATCTGTTCCAAGTATGGTCTAAATCGGTATATAAACTGATATACCTGCCATATAAACCGATCTCCAAATTTTTTACCGATCTTTACAAAATTCAGCATTGGGTATTATATTTGAGGTCTACATATGTGACCAAAATTTTATAAAAATCGGTCCAAATTTAGATATAGCTCCCATATCTATCTTTCATCCGATATGGACTTTTAAGGCTGTAAAAGCCAAAATTTTCGTCCGATCTTTACAAAATTTGGATTTGGGTATTTTATTTTAGACTAACATATATCTTCATCCAATGTGGACTTTTAAGGCTGTAGAAACCACAGAAACCACAAAATTTTGTAAAGATCGGACTACTTTACAAAATTTTGCGCGAAGTGTTTTATTTGTCGTCCTAATATGTGTGAAAAATTTTATAAAATCGGTCCAGATTTAGATATAGCTAACATATATATCTTTCATCCGATATGTCCGTTTAAGGTTGTAGAAGCCACAATTTTTTACCGATCTTACAAAATTTGGCGTGGGGTGTTTTATTTGATGTATCCATATGTGTGCAAAATTTCATAAAAATGGGTCCAGATTTAGATATAGCTCCCATATATATGTATCGCCCAATTTGCACTTCAATGGCCGTAGTAGCTCCAATTTTCCAACGATCTGCACAAAATTTGGCACAGACTGTTTTGTTACCGATCGTAACATATCTGGAAAATTTCATCAAAATCTGTTCATATTTAGATATAGCTCCCATATATATCTTTCATCCGATTTGAACTATATATAAGCCACAATAATGGTCCGGCTATATAAGCCACAATAATGGTCCGATCTTCACCAAATTTGGCGTGGAGTCGTTTATGTGAAGTCTCAATGTATGTGCAAATTTAATAAAAATTGGATCAGATTTAAATATAGCTGCCATATATATTGGGTTGCCCAAAAAGTAATTGCGGATTTTTTAAAAGAAAGTAAATGCATTTTTAATAAAACTTAGAATAAACTTTAATCAAATATACTTTTTAACACTTTTTTCTAAAGCAAGCTAAAAGTAACAGCTGATATCTGACAGAAGAAAGAATGTAATTACAGAGTCACAAGCTGTGAAAAATTTTGTCAACGCCGACTATATGAAAAATCCGCAATTACTTTTTGGGAAACCCAATATTTTGCCACAATTTTGGTCCGATCTTTACAAAAATTAGCATGAGGTTTTTTATTTGACGTTCTCATATGCAAAATTTCATAAAAATCGGTTCAGATTTAGATATAGCTCCCATATATATCTTTTATCCGAATTGGCCTTTTAAGGCTGGTCCGATCTTTACAAAATTTTGCATTGGGTGTTTTATATGACGTCTTCATATGTGTGCAAAATGTCCGATACGTGCGCAAGATTTCATTAAAATCGGTCCTAATTTAGATATAGCTCCAATGTGTATATGGATTTTTAGGCAGTAAAATCCACAATTTTCGTCACATCTCTACAATATAGGTCGTTCGATGTTCTATTTCATGTCCCAGTATGTGTCATTAAAATTGGCACAGGTTTCGATATAACTCCCATATAATCTTTTATCCGATATGGCATTTTAAAGATGTGAAAATCCAAATCGTTTGTCCTATGGTAGGAAAATCTTACAAGGTGCTAAATTGCTATTTTATTTGGTATTCAAATTAAAGTCTGACTACATTTCGAGATAAGTTCTACATATAAAACTACCTACACTATGTGATGTAGGGTATTATATAGTCGGCACCGCCCGACTTTCTATTTGAAAACGTCATTAAAAGATCTTGCCAAATGCGATCTATGGTGGAGGGTACATAAGATTCGGCCGAACTTAGCAAGCTTTTAATTATTTGAAATAAAGTCATCCTTTTTATACCCACCACCGAAGGGTGGGGGTATATTCATTTTGTCAATCCGTTTGCAACACATCGAAATATCCATTTCCGACCCTATAAAGTATATATATTCTTGATCAGCGTAAAAATCTAAGACGATCTAGACATGTCCGTCCGTCTGTCTGTTGAAATCAAGCTACAGTCTTTAAAAATAGAGATATTGAACTGAAATTTTGCACAGATTCTTTTTTTGTTCATAAGCAGGTTAAGTTCGAAGATGGGCTATATCGATCTATATCTTGATATAGCCCCCATATAGACCGATCCGCCGACTTAGGGTCTTAGGTCAATAAAAGCCACATTTATTATTCGATTTTGCTGAAATTTGGGACAGTAAGTTGTGTTAGGCCTTTCGAGATCCTTCGTCAATTTGGCTCAGATCGGTTCAGATTTCGATATAGCTGCCATATAGACCGATCCTCCGATTTAGGGTCTAAGGCCCATAAAAGCCACATTTATTATCCGATTTTGCTGAAATTTGGGACAGTGAGTTGTGTTAGGCCCTGCGACATCCTTCATCAATTTGGCCTAGATCGGTTCAGATTTGGATATAGCTGCCATATAGACCGATCCTCCGATTATTCGATTTTGCTGAAATTTGGGACAGTGAGTTGTCTTAGGCCCTTTGACATATTTCTTTAATTTGGCCCTGATCGATCCAGATTTGGATATAGCTGCCATACAGACCGATTTCTCGATTTAAGGTTTTGGGCCCATGAAAGGCGCATTTATTGTCCAATGTCGCCAATATTTGGGAAGGTGGGTCAAGTTAAGTCCCTTGACATACTTCTGCAAAATGGGACAGATCGGTCCAGATTTGTATATAGCTGCCATATAGACCGATCTCTCGGTTAAAGATTTTGGGGCCATAAAAAATTTGGGACAGTACTTTGTGTTAGGCTCTTCGACATTTCTCTGCAACTTAACCCAGATCGGTTCAAATTTGGGTTGGCTGCCATATAGACCGATATCTCGATTTAAAGTCTTGGCCCCATAAAAGGCACATTTAAAATCCGATTTCACTGAAATTTGACAGAGTGACTTATGTTAGGCTTGTCGACATCCGTGTTGTATATAGTTCAGAACGGTTTATTTTTAGATATAGGTACTGTACTTATTATTGTTTGGTCAAAATCGGAATATATTTCGATATAACTGCTATGGGACATAAGGTATGCAATTTTCACCGAATTTTGATGATGATAAGGTGGTTTACATTTATACCCGAGGTGGTGGGTGTTCAAAGTTCGGCCCGGCCGAACTTAACGCTTTTTTATTTGTTTGGGAATTATTTCGTAATAAAATAATATGCAAACAATATAGACGAAATAAACCCAAAATAAGATGAAATATTCCTCAAATCACTGTTTTGCGTTGGAGGTTATTTCATTGTGGGTTATTTCGTAGTGCCGCTAAATTCGGATTTTTTTCTAAATGATTTAACGAAATTCAAATTAACCTTATTGAAACGAAAATTTTTGTTTGTTTTGTTTAATTTGCTATGAGAGAACATTGTCAATGCCGAACGCAGAATAGCGTTACAAGCGCCTCAATCGTCTGTCTCCATCTGATTTGTGGTCGTCCCGTTTTGCGTGTACCACAATGATCGCCTTCAAAGGAATTTTTCGCTGGTGCTTCTGCATTCATTCTGACAACATGACCAAACCAATTTGCTAACCACATTGATCAATAATTTATCATAAATAAGTAAAGCGTGCTTAGGTAGGCCTGGTCGAATTTTATATACTCTCTACCATATATCTCAAGAAGTCAAGATCCCTTATTAGTTTATATGTCAGCTATATCAAGTTATGGATCGACTTGAACCATACTTAACACAGTTGTTGTCAAATAAAATAAAACACTTTATGCAAAATTTCAGCCAAATCGGATAAGAATTGCGCGCTCTAGATGCTTAAGAAGTCAAGATCTGAGATCGGTTTATTTGACAGCTATATCTGGTTATGAACCGATTTGGACCATACTAAACACAGTTGTTGGAAGCCATTACAAAACATCTCGTACAAAGTTTCAGCCAAATCGGATAAGAACTGCATTACTCTTTCGACAGACAGATGGGCGGACATGTCTGGGTCGACTTGAAATGTCATTACTATATACTTTATGGGGTCTTAGACGAATATTTCGAGGTGTTACAATCTGAATGACGAAATTAGTATACCCTCATCCTATGGTGGAGAGTATATTAAAAAAATTGGCGGCCGGGGGACTCGAACCTTGGTTTGCGAAACTTTCAGTGGCGTATGAATTTTTGTTGATGCAAATTCTTCCTTGTACGCAAAAAGCATGATGATTTTTTTGAACCGACCGACCCCTCTTAGCACTACTTATTACTAGTTCAGTAAATAGTAGTTGAGGGCTAAATGCATAAATAACTAAATTTTTCTTAGAATTTCCCGTGAAATTAAACTGTAGAGACACAATTGGCTTGAATAGTTAGCTATTAAACTAGATGATGGTGCCAACTGGTTACTGGCTGGGCAACTGGGATGAATATGGAAATATTTTTTGTGAGTGTGTGTGTGTGGCCTGGACGACATCTACACCTAAATTTAAAGGTAAAAACCTGTATCTTCACAAAGGAATGAGAATAGTTTGTTTCGGGTACCAACACCAAAGTCAACGGATTCATTAAGTACGTAGGCATTGCCGTCAACCTGATGACTATCATTACCGTGGAGACTAGAACTACACCATTCCCCCAAACGAAAATTTAAATATTACGAAATTTTTTGTTATGTTACCCACATACGATTTGGCAGGGAAATCGTTACAAGGTGAAAGAGGCGGCCTTTTAATTTTACCACGGGCAAACTCTATCGGAAACATCTCAAATGCTAAAGTATTAGGCATTTCCATTTCCATGATTATGGAGGGAAAATGAAACAGAAAGGACACAAGCCGGATCTGAATTGCCGCAATAGCTTACTTAAGTCGCAGTGTAACTCCAAATTAATAACATTGTAATTGAAGAAGGTTGTAGTTGATGACCAACAATTTTGTCAATACATTGTTGATGAAGTTGTCTTCTTATCCACCAAACAATCAAGCAGTTCATTGAAATGAGCACCGTACGACCAGAAACCAAGCATTGCAACATACGTTTTTGTTTGTTTAGACTTTCCGTTACTTTGCCTTCCGATTTACAATGCCTTGAAATTTTTATACCCTCCACCATAGTATGGGGGGTATACTAATTTCGTCATTCTGTTTGTAACTACTCGAAATATTCGTCTGAGAAACTATAAAGTATATATGTTCTTGATCGTCGTGACATTTTATGTCGATCTAGCCATGTCCGTCCGTCCGTCCGTCTATCTGTCGAAAGAACGCTAACTTCCGAAGGAGTGAAGCTAGCCGCTTGAAATTTTGCACAAATACTTCTTATTAGTGTAGGTCGGTTGGTATTGTAAATGGGCCATATCGGTCCATGTTTTGATATAGCTGCCATATAAACCGATCTTGGGTCTTGACTTCGTGAGCCTCTAGAGTGCGCAATTCTTATCCTATTGGGATGACGTGGTTTCTTATGATATCCAACAAATGTGCTAAGTATGGTTCAAATCGGTTTATAACCTGATATAGCTGCCATATATACCGATCTGGCGTCTTGACTTCTTGAGCCTCTAGAGTGCGCAATTCTTATCCGATTGGAATGAAAGTTTGAACGACGTGTTTTGTTACGATATCCAAAAACTTTGCCAGGTATGGTTCAAATCGGTCCTTAACCTGATATAGCTGCCATATAAACCGATCTAGGGTCTTGACTTCTTGAGCCTCTAGAGTGCGCAATTCTTATCCGATTGGAATGAAATTTTGCACGAGGTGTTTTGTTACGATATCCAACAACTGTGCAAAGTATGGTTCAAATCGGCCCTTAACCTGATATAGCGGTCATATAAACAGATCTGGGGACTTGACTTCTTGAGCTTCTAGAGGGCGCATTTCCTATCCGATTTGGCTGAAATTTTGCAAGACGTTTTTTATTATTACTTTCAACAACTAAGTCAAATAAAGTACAAGTCGATTCATAACCTGATATAGCTGTCATATAAACCGATCTGGGATCTTGACTTCTTGAGCCTCTAGAGGTCGCAATTATTATCCGATTTGCCTGAAATTTTGTACGACGGATTCTCTCATGACCATCAACATACGTGTTTATTATGGTCTGAATCGGTCTATAGCCCGATACAGCTCCCATATAAATCGATCTCTCTATTTTACTTCTTGAGCCCACAAAGGGCGCAATTCTTATTCGAATTGGCTGACATTTTACACAGGTATCCAACATATAATTTAATTGTGGTCCAAACCGGACCATGTCTTGATATCGCTCTAATAGCAGAGCAAATCTTTTCTTGTATCTTTTTATTTTTGCCTAAGAAGAGATGCCGGGAAAAGAACTCGACAAATGCGATCCATGGTGGAGGGTATATAAGATTCCGCCCGGCCGAACTTAGCACGCTTTTACGTGTTATTTTATAAATTCAGAGACTCATTCTGTAGATCAAGCTATGTTCGTAAATATATATTAGACCATCTCATGCTTTAAAGAAGAATTTTTTTTTGCAATTAGAGAATATAACCAAGACTTTTTCCCTTTTGATCCCAATAGGCAAAATAGCAAATATTACGACGATCGGATAACGATAACCCATGCCGACACGACATCCAAAGTTGAATGTAGCACTCTCTATGAAAACCAGTTGAGGGTTTTAGGACCTAGCATGAATAAAATACATAAGCGAAGTACGTATTCAAATGAAATTAATGGTTGAAACATCAACTGTACCCTGTGCCACTACTATGGCTGTGATAAAGTGTATGTTCTGTCTCAGAACTTCTGCTTGATTTGGTTTAGCCATAAAAAAATCATCTAAATCGTTTCAGATATTTTAAATTGAAACTAGCAGAAAAAGGATAGGCCCATTGATAAGTATACCGGGAGCATAAAGACTTATTTTCCACTATATCGACAAAAACAAATCATCAATGCTTAGAACAACAACAAAAATTGACATTGCCAAACTCTTCCCCCTTATTGCACGGCATTTGGGAGGGCTAGGAGACTTATTGAGCCCTATTTCAGAAAAAAGAGTGCTCTGAACAGTACTCAATAGTCGTTGGGTATTTTGAGCACCTTAACCCTTATATGCAAGGCGTATCAGAAATCGCAATGCATCATGCCATTCAAAGTGTATTTGACTACAGCCACTCTTGATAAACTTTTGAAAGTTCTTTGCTATGCTATTCTCTGAATTGAAAGCATTGTATTTAAATGACCTTGAGCTGAGATATGTTAAAAAATCACCAAAGGATTTTAAAGACCGAAAAAAAGAGCGCAAACAAACAGGCAAAATATATTGTATCTTTTGAACGAAATAAAATAATTGAATCAAGTAAACGGCATATGATAAGTGTTCAGCCTATGAAATGGATGATTGAAAATTTATGTTAATTGTCTGCAAAATTTTCACCCCAACTCATAATTTAGTTTTTTCAGAAATTTTTAATTGTGAAGCCTATTTCGGAGATAATTGTAACCTTTCCAACGGTGTAATCAATTTACAATCGGTTAGTATATAGTCCTACAATATGGGCATGTGTCTTGTGTGGTTTTTCAAGCTCAATCTTTTGAAAAAGAATCGTGATCCGCCTATAAACGTTTATTTGACAGCACCTCGACATTTGAAATGCTCGAGGTGAACTATATTCATGACACATCAACCACTGAACCTACAAGGACCCCATACTTATTGAAAGTCATTCAAATGTTATAGAACTATTCCCAATATTGTTCGACTGTGGGGCATGCTCTTCATAGCATTCTTGAACCAATTGCCGAAGCACTTTTGTCACTCTGATTGAGGTATCTCCAAAACATGCATTCTGAACGCTTCAACCGCTTCTTCAGGTGTCGAAAAACATTGATCTCTCAATTTATTTTTTACGCACGGGAATAAAAAGTAGTTATTCGGTGCCATGTAACGACTATACGGCGGATGACTCATCAAATCGATTTTCTGAGTGCTCAAAAATGCAGTTGTTTGAGCCGATGTGTGAGAGCTCGCATTGTAGTGGTGAAGAGTGATCCGTCTCTGGCGGTTGGTTTTCTTGATTTCTTGGAAGTCAACTGGCAAACAAATGGTTGTGTGCCATTCAGAATTGACTGTTCTGCGTTATTCTAATGGTAAAATTGCGACATGTTCAGTTTTTCCGAAAAAAGCAGTCGATAATTTGCATGGAAACATTGAAACACCCATAGAGTCGACTGCTGTTTACTTTCCTGTCACGTCCTGTCACCTGTCACGTTGCCATAGACGTGTTTCGAAGCACCGCGATCGTATTTTTGGAGCATTTCTTTCAACCAATCGACACGAGCCTTTTTTGAGCGATTGACAAACTGTGTGGGATTCAATGCGAACAAATTTTTTTGACGGCAAGTGTTCATGCAATGTTGAATGTATGCTGGTCCCACTAATTCCTAAGGTTGTCTCACACTCGCGATAGGTCACATGCCGATCTTGCAATATCAGTTAGCGCCCAGCATCAATGGTTTTTGGAACAACAACTGATTTTGGACGACCTTCACGAAATTCGTCTTGGATTGAACTATAACCTCCGTTGAATTCACCATACCATCCATAAACACTGGTCCTTGATGGAGCTTCATCGCCAAAAATTGAATTACGTTCATCGATGCACTGTTGTCGAAAATGTTCACGATTTAATTCCATTTTTTGGACGAGGTGAATCTTTCAAGTTACTGTAAACAACACAAATAGCGCTCTCATTTCAAACCGTTCTGAGTACGTATAACCTCAAAAATGTCAAGCTTTACGATAGAACAGTCAGTTGGCAGATTGCAACATAAGGGTTGTCCAATCCCGAAATATAAAAGGCAACCCTCGTACGCTATTAGCTCTTTTTGAATTACGTTAGATTTTAGTGGCAGTCTACCATCAGACTTACTTAGACATTTTCGTTCATTGTGATACCACATAAAAAGGAAAAGGAAAATGCCTTCCTTCCTTGTACCATCCAAATCGCTTTAAAAATACCAACAAGTTTCGAATGTTCACATTCTCTAAATCAGACAAGTTCTCAACGAAATGAGAACCTAAAGTGGAACTCCTTCTGACTGCCAGTGCGAGACACACATATAGCAGATGTTCTATAGTCTCTTCTCGACTTCCTCACAGCTTCAGCAAAAGTCGTTACTGGCAACTTTCATGATGGTTTTCGATCCGACAGAGGCCTGGCATGCTGGACACAATTCCGTTCTAGCCAGTGACAGCAAAGCGGTAGACCTCTTTAAGTCTAGACCAGGCCATATAGTTTTCGAAATGCCCACAATCCCTCTTTGTCACCATCTCCCACCCGTTGCTCTACAGGGATGATCTTGAAGACTTAGCTTACATATCGCTAGAGGCATACCCACAGATTCCAGCTCATTTGGAATGTGTAAGGTAGTTCCTAGTCTTGCAAGCTCGTCCGCTTTAGAATTCCCTGGAATATCTCTGTGGCCCGGCACCCAGAAAAGGTGCATTTTGAACTGTTCAGCCATCTCGTTGAGAGAATTGCCACAGTCGAGGGCGGTTTTTGTGTTCAGAAATACGTTCTCCAGCGATTTAATGGCTGCATGGTTGTAAAAAAAGATATTTATGCCAATCGTCGATATGAAATTATATCTTAGCCATTCCATCACTTCTTTAATATGCTAGGATCTCCACTTGTTACACACTGCAGGGGACGGGTAACCTTTTCGATATGACCAGTTCTAGATCTTTAAAATACACCCCAAAGCCCACCTGGTCGTCTAGTTTGGAACCAAAAGTATTCAAGTCTATGTAACCACGGATATCGTAGTTCCAATCGCTTCTATCAGTAATAGTGGTACAGTACTTTATATCAAAAAGCGGCTCAGGTAGGAACAACATATAGCATTATAGGTCTGACAACTGCAGTGTATACCCAATGCATGACACGCGGGCTTAACCAAGATATATTTATTTGCAGGTAGTGGCAATTGCCTAACAACAAAATATTGAGTGCACTATCTGTCAATATCAGTGATTAATGCAACTTTGATTTTGCGTATGTTAGTAGTTCGCGCCATTTTTCGTTTAAAGATAGTGCACTTCGCGAGAAAAATTTGTACTCAGTTGTTTACAGTACACTACCTGGTAATTCTATAATGAATTTAACCCCCCAACTTTTGCCAATAGCCCTCCTGCTGGTGTAGGGAAAGGGTTGCCATACTTGCCCTATCCACAATGTTGGATTTGAAGTTACATTTCCTGTCCAGCCAAACACCGATGTATTTTGCGATTTCTGTAAATGGAACATTCTCTCCTCCCAAGAAGACAGGTGGCACTGTAAACAACTTGCATCTCCTGCAGGAAAGTACTACTAGCTTCTGGTTCCACAGCTTTCTCACCTGGCCCTGGATGCATTCGGAAAAAGAAGAATGAACTCCTGGTGGAATCAGAAGACGAGGCTTATACAACAGTGGAGTGGAGTCGAATCTTTTTTATCTCCCAAAGGATTTCCGGCCCCACGTTGTCTTTTGGAAAATTTCCCCGGAAATATGTATCGACGAGTAGTTCTAGTGTTTCCTCGCTAGACTTCTAACTTCTAATATACCCCACCGTAATAGGTCCGAGGACAGAATCTTTGAGGCCTCAAATGTATCCTCCACGGAGCTACAGAATTCCATCCTGGATTTATTCTGAGCCTTTCTCAGCTCGCCCTTATATTTTCTTAGCTCAGCCTCATAGATGTAACAATCGCGTGGTGCTCTTGTGGCTTTTGCTCTGTTGAAGAGTTTTCTGCAGTCCTTTCTTAGACCAACAAGCTCTGGGGTCCACCATGGCGGTCGCTGTGTGCCCCTTGGCTTGGCACTAGGACATGCTGATACAAGCGAGTTATTCAGGGCCTTCGTGATCCGCTTGACCATAATGTCTATATCCTGCGCAGTTGCCACTTCCTTTTCTGCTCTAGAAGGTATAGACGTGCAGAGTCGAAATTTATCCCTATCCGCCTTTCTTCTGTTTTGGCAAGGGACCACTTCTTCAGTATTTTTCTTCAAGGCTGAAACTAAAGTAATGATGAACGGAGAAGCTGTGGTCATCTAACGCTTCCCAGTCGCATATTCTTGCGCTTATATCTTCCGATACAAAGGTAAATCCTGCCTGTTTCTGGTAATAAAGGTAGTTTTATCCTCTCTATTACAAATCGCTAGATTGCAACTTATAATATATTCGAAATTCAAATCCGAAATTCTTAGTCCACACACCCATGATTCCTGGATAAGAATTAGGTCAAATCACGCTGCCATCAAGAGGGCCTTTAGTGCCGCCGAAGCGTCCTTACAATGGTGGAGATTTAATTGCAAAAACCGGACCATAGCACAGTGGTCCCTCCCATACGACAAAATTCATATCATTTGCCCCAAGGCCCTCAACAATCCCCATTAATGCCAAATAATCAATTAATCGAATTAATTGAGATTCGACATATTCACAAAAAGATAAACAATGAGAGCAGTCAAATATCAACCGGTTTTTGCTTTGAAACTACTGAAACAACATAACATTTAAGTACCTTTTTTATTTTTAGGGCACAATTTTATAAATAAACTGCAAAAAATCATGACGATAACTCTATTTTGATCTTTATAGCTCCTCAAAGTTAAACTTTATTTAAAACCAGTAAGGAAGGACAATAGTCGGGCAGTGGCGATTGTATACTAAATTCACCGGTACGTGAGAGTCAAAAGAAAATCCCTCCTGTCAAATTTTGAGAGAATCGGTTTACAAAAGACCATTTTATTGGAATATTACTGCAAATCGGATGAACATAGGTATGGGAGCTATATCTGAATCTACTGATTTCGAGCAAACTTCTCACATACTGTGACAGTCGTCGAGAAAAGGGTTGTACGAAGTTTTGGGAAGATTGATCAATAAATGCGCTTGCAGTGGCCCTAGGAGTGAAAATCGGTCGATATCTAAATCTGAATCGATTTCCATAAAATTCACCAGTAAGAGAATCGGTTAACAAATGACCATTTTTATACCCTCCACCATAGGATGGGGGGTATACTAATTTCGTCATTCTGTTTGTAACTACTCGAAATATTCGTCTCAGACCCCATAAAGTATATATATTCTTGATCGTCGTGACATTTTATGTCGATCTAGCCATGTCCGTCCGTCTGTCTGTCGAAAGCACGCTAACTTCCGAAGGAGTAAAGCTAGCCGCTTGAAATTTTGCAAAAATACTTCTTATTTATATAGGTCGGTTAGTATTGTAAATGGGCCATATCGGTATATGTTTTGATATAGCTGCCATATAAACCGATCTTGGCTCTTGACTTCTTGAGCCTTTAGAGAGCGCAATTTTTATCCGATTGGAATGAAATTTTACACGACGTGTTTTGTTATGATGTCCAACAACTGTACTAAGTATGGTTCAAATCGGTTCATAACCTGATATAGCTGCCATATAAACAGATCTGAGGATTTGACTTCTTGAGATTTTAGAGGGAACAATTCCTATCCGATTTGGTTGATATTTTGCCAATTTTTTATCTTTACTTTCAACAACTGTGTCAAATAAGGTTCAAATCGGTTCATAACCCGATATAGCTGTCATATAAACCGATCTGGGATCTTGACTTCTTGAGTCTTTAGAGGGCGCAATTATTATCCGATTTGCCTAAAATTTTGTACGACGGATTCGCTCATGACCATCAACATACGTGTTTATTATGGTCTGAATCGGTCTATAGCCCGATACAGTCCCATATAAATCGATCTCTCTATTTCACTTTTTGAGCCCCCAAAGGGCGCAATTCTTATTCGAATTGGCTGACATTTTACACAGGTATCCAACATATAATTTAAATGTGGTCCAAACCGGACCATATCTTGATATCGCTCTAATAGCAGAGCAAATCTTTCATATATCCTTTTTTTGCCTAAGAAAAGATGCCGGGAAATGAACTCGACAAATGCGGTCCATGGTGGAGGGTATATAAGATTCGGCCTGGCCGAACTTAGCACGCTTTTACTTATATTGCATTATTATATATATGGGAGCTATATCCAAATATGAACCGATTTTTTTCAATTTTAATAGGCTTCGTCTCTAGGCTGAAAATATGACTGTGCCAAATTTTAAGACAATCGGATGAAAACTGCAACTTGTACTTTGTACACAAATTACCATGGACAGACGGACAGACAAACGGACATAGGTAAATCGAATCAGAAAGTGATTTTGAGTCGATCGGTATACTTATCAATGGATCTATCTCTCTTCCTTTTGGGTGTTACAAACAAATCCACTAACTTATAATACCCTGTACCACAAAAGTGGTTTAGGGTATAAAAACCCGTTGAACCGTTGAATGGAGCAGAAGTTTTGTTATTTCGCTCCGCAAGAATTGTTCTGTAACTCGTAGTAAGTCATTATTTTTGGAAAAAAAAATTTATGTCACTCAAGGATAGCTACGATAGTTGTATCTATTGGGCGCACATAAAAAATGGAAATCTTGGTTTGATCAAGAGATTTGTATAATTAATTAAATATTTTGTTGAAATCGCACCTACAAACAAATTTTTATTATTAATAAACGATTTTGTAATTAGCATTTATGACAAGGTGAATAATTCAATTAATTTCTTCAGTCGAATAATTGCGAACACAAAATGGAAAGTATTGCATTAAAATTTTTTGGCTTTTTATTAACAACATGAAAACTAATTGGTATAACAAGCGTAGAAAGTCTTAATGGTACAACTAACAACAATACAAGTCAACTTTTCAACCGTGATTGCATTTTTTGGAGTTCATGCCAATATGGGGCTCTGATGAAAGGTTTTAGGGAGTAGATTATCAAGTCCATTATTAGGACTTGTTTTTTATGCCCCACCTCCAAAAACCTCTACAAATGGGCATATAAGTCGATAATGGCTATATGGGACTTAAAAGAGAGGTCGTTGGGAGTAGATTACGAATATGAAATTAAAACTTGTATTCAAGTATCTAGATGGCGCTTTACCTCCTAAAATCACCTCATACCCGAAGATGTTTGGAGGATCCATAACACTCCCAAGTGGTACATATTTACCGACAATGGCAAAATAGGTCTCAAATTAAAGGTATTCGGGAGCACGAACGATATCCATATCTAAGGTACAATATCTGGGGGTTATCCCACCCCAAAAATAACTCCTTATTTCCTAATTTTCAAAAACGCCAGATCTGGTCCAAGCAAACCAAAATTTTTTTTGTACTCTTATTCTTATTGGTATCCATTGTCCCATTGGGGGCCTAGGGATCGCAACACCCAAAGCCGCCATATTGACATAACGATCAATCATGACAATAAGCGACTCAAATGCAACTTAATGCCTTTTTATACCCACCTCTATAGGATGGGGTTATACTAATATAGCCATTCCGTTTGTAACACCTCGATCTCCCGATTTGACTTCTTGAGCCATTATAAGCTGCAATTTTTGTCTGATTTGGCTGAAATTTTGCACATGGTGTTCCATTATGACTTCCATATGGTGTTCAGTTATGACTTTCAACAACTGTGCCAAGTTCGATCCAAATCAGTCTATAAATTGGTATAGCTCCCATATAAACCGGTCTCTCCATTATCTTTGTTCGCTTCCAAGAAGCTTTATTTTTTGCTGGTTTGACAATGTTTGGTATGTAGAATAAAATTATGTCGTTCAACTAAATTTTTTTTGCATTTTTAGCAGAATCCATGGTGGTGGGTTCCCAATATTCGGCCCGGCCGTACTTAGCACGATTTTACTTGTTACTTGTTTAATCTAAAACGTTTTAGTAAACAAGTAAAAAGGCATTAAGTTCGGCCGGGCTGAAGTTTGGAAACCTACCAACTCGGCTAAATATGTATGTTAACCACCTTTCGCCATATCCTGGTGAGAAATGCATCATTTATGAACCCATAGCAGCAATATCGAAATATGGTCCGATTTGGACCAAACTCGGCGTCAAGTAGTCTAATAAATACAATTGCTGCTCAAGTTTGTAAAACAGAATATTGGTCTTTATGGCAGCTATAACCAAATACACGCCGATCGAAAAGTCTACCATAGATCTCTGTGCAAAATTTCAGCGAAATCGAGTAACAAACGCAGTCTTTATGGGCCCAATAATTAAAATCGGCAGATTTTACTATATCTAAATATCGTCCGATCTAAACGAAATTCGGATGTCGGGTAGCTTATTAAAATTCGACGTTTATTTAATAGCTTGTTTATTATATATTCTTCTACCACATAATAGCATTTGTATACCCTCAACCATAAGATGGGGGGTATACTAATTTCGTCATTCTGTTTGTAACTACTCGAAATATTCGTCTGAGACCCCATAAAGTATATATATTCTTGATCGTCGTGACATTTTATGTCGATCTAACCATGTCCGTCCGTCCGTCCGTCTGTCTGTCCGTCCGTCTGTCGAAAGCACGCTAACTTCCGAAGGAGTAAAGCTAGCCGCTTGAAATTTTGCACAAATACTTCTTATTTATGTAGGTCGGTTAGTATTGTAAGTGGTATAGTTGCCATATAAACCGATCTTGGGTCTTGACTTCTTGAGCCTCTAGAGAGCGCAATTCTTATCCGATTTGTATGAATTTTGGCACGACGTGTTTTGTTATGATATCCAACAACTCTGCCAAGTATTGTTTACATCGGTCCATAACCTGATATAGCTGCCATATAAACCGATCTTGGGTCTTGACTTCTTGAGCCTGTAGAGTGTGCTATTCTTGTCCTATAGGAATGAAATTTTGCAGGACATGTTTTGTTATAATGTCCAACAAGTGTGCCAAGTATGGTTCAAATCGGTTCATAACCTGATATAGCTGCCATATAAACCGATCTTGGGTCTTGAATTCTTGAGCCTCTAGAGTGCGCAATTCTTATCCGATCGGAATGACGTTTCGCACAACGTGTTTTGTGATGATATCCAACATCTGTGCCAAGAATGGTTCAAATCGGTCTATAACCTAATATAGCGGTCATATAAACCGATCTTGGGTCTTGACTTCGTGAGCCTCTAGAGGGCGCAATTCTTATCCGATTTTAATGAATTTTGGCACGACGTGTTTTGTTATGATATCCAACAACTGTGCCAAGTATGATTCAAATCGGTTTATAACCTGGTATAGCTGTCATATAAACAGATTTGGGGACTTGACTTCTCGAGCCAATAGAGCGCGCAATTCCTATCCGATTTGCCTGAAATTTTGTACGACGGATTCTCTCATGACCGTCAACATACGTGTTTATTATGGTCTGAATCGGTCTATAGCCCATATAAATCGATCTCTCTATTTTACTTCTTGAGCCCCCAAAGGGCGCAATTCTTATTCGAATTGTCTAACATTTTACACAGGTCTCCAACATATAGTTTAATTGTGGTCCAAACCGGACCATATCTTGATATCGCTCTAATAGCAGAGCAAATCTTTTCTTATATCCTGTTTTGCCTAAGAAGAGGTGCCGGGAAAGAACTCGACAAATGCGACCCATGGTGGAGGGTATATAAGATTCGGCCCGGCCGAACTTAGCACGCTTTTACTTGTTAATCATATCTTTTGATAGGATTTTTACTGTGTATCACTTTAATGTTTTTTTAAACACTTATAGGCGTTTTAAATTCAATCTTGCCTTTCATCAAGGAAATTCTATATGTAATTGCGCTGCTGATGCCATATTCCTTATTTTTTTAACATTGATAAATGATGCAAATTGGTAACGTTAATACAAATTTCAAAGACGGAACAAAAAACTTGGTCCGAATATTGGCTAGGCAAAGAAATGGTTTAAAGATATGCCACATAAATTCTCAGTCTGGTAAGGAAGATTGATGAATTTAGATATATTTTTGAAGGATCAGGCATTGATATCATATGCCTCTTAAAAACATGTCTTAGTGCTTCCATAGCTGACAGTCTCGTCAACTTAAATAGATATATTCTGTGTTTTGATCTGACAGGGGAAGTCGCGGAGGTGGTGTTGCCATTTATGTCAGAAGAAACCTGAAAGCTAAAATTCGTTTAAAGTCTGAATTCGGGGACCAGATAGAATACGTGTTTGTTGAACTATCTTCAAATGTTCGAATAATACGATTGACATACATAGGCTTCAGGTTGTATTGGAGTCCGTAACACTGGGTAATACTGATGTTATAATCACTGGGGACTTTAACTCAAACATACTTATAGATTCAACTCTGACTGATGCTATGTTGGCACTTGGGCTATTCGTCACCAATAATACAAACTCCACACATTTCACGTCAACCGTCAATACACTCTTAGATTGGTTCTTTGTCAATAATTCTTTGAAGATATCATTGTATGATCAGATTTCTGTTTCATGTTTCTCTAAGCATAATTTGATTTGATTTACGGGAGGAAGAGGAGGACATATCTTATCGTGACTATGGTAATTTGAGTTATGAACATTTAGTTGGTATGGTCTACCACGTGAACTGGTATGACATATTTACACTTTTAACTGTCGATCAGCAGACGGCTTTCATTACGGACAACATTTTACGTCTCTATGATGCAACAGTTCCAATACGGATTAAAAGGGCTTCGGCCAAAACAAAGCCATAGTTCAATTCAAGAATCAAGGCGCATATCGGGGATAGGAACTTAGATTACAGTAGATGGAAGCGTTTCAAGTCTTCAGAGCTGAAAGAAAAATTACGTGAAGCAAGGAGGAAAGTTAGCAGTTTCATTAAAGCGGCTAAAATGGAGTATAATTCTTCAAGACATGATTGCGCAATGGACTCGAAGAGTAAGTGGAAGGTGATACATGACATCGGAGTGGGTAAACCCAAGTCAAACACTCGATACCAGGATTCACTGAATAAGGTTAAGCCAAGCGATCAGCCGATATACTTTTTTTTAATATTTGGCAGTACTTGGCATTGAGGATGTCAACTTGTTCTCTTTTTACATTCATTCTTTGTTTACGTTTTCTCCTATATGATGACATTTTCAATCGTCAGATTTGACATCCTTAATGATGTTTATGGGGCCTATCCACTTTGTGTTTTTGCATGTGACCTAACCTTCTATTAGTGAATCCTGACTCAATACCATGGGGATCTAGATAAACTCAACATGACCTTCGTAGGCATACCCGATATACAAACGAACACGCAATTTTACAGTGATGATGATGGGCCGGCTTTCGTTTTTGATGCCCGTAGTCCTTTAAGTTTCAAGTTTAGATGTGTTAGCCATGAGGAAGTTTATGAGAGTTTTGTCCGTGTTAAATGAAATGCAATCGGCATGGACGGAGTTGTTCCGAGATTTGTACGAATGCTACCAGTGTGTATTTGAGGTCCAGTGTGTATCCCCATTCCCAAATCCAACGTTGATAATCGGCCGATATCAATTCTATGCTACCCCTCTAAGGTTCTCGAGAAAATTCTTCATGGACAGATGTCGGTATATCTTCACCAAGTGTTCCTGTTGTCAGAAAGACAGTCCGGCTTCCGTTCTGATCATAGTTGCATTACTGCATCGGTTGAAGTGGCTGAATCGATCAGAAATGACATTGATGAGAACAAAATTGGCTTTCTTGATCTTTTGGATCACTCCAAATCTTTTGACACGGTAGATCACCTGAATTTGTGCATGAAACTACGGAATTTGTTTAACTTCACATCAACGGCAACGAGTCTGATTATGTCGTATCTGAGCGATAGACGGCAGTCTGTATGCGCACGGAATATATATTCTCTAACCCCTTGTTCGTACCTAAGGGGGTTCCCCATGGCTCGATTATAGGTCCACTCTTTTTTCATTATATGCGAACGACTTGCCTCGTCAACTAGCACACAGTCAGATTATGATGTATGCTGATGACGTGCAGATTTTTCAAAGCGGCTTTGTGGACAATGTAGACGACTGCAAAAGTAAATTTAACGCGGACCTACATCGCGTTTATGACTGGGCGCCTGCAAATGGTTTGTTGTTAAATCCAAGTAAGTCCAAATGTTTGGTTGTTCCCAAAAACAAGAATTTCAACATGCGACAACCGGATATTTACCGTTATGGTCAGAGGATAGAATTTAGGCGTGGTTTTTAACAGTCCGATCATGCAAGCGTTCCAGCCGGGCAGACTTATGCAAAGCTTTGTGCCTTATGGATCACATTCTCTTTTACACCCATAAATATCCGAATTATTCTGGCGAAAACATTCCTACTTCCAGGTTTGATATACGGTTGTGAACTTTTTTCGAATTGTGATTCTTCAAGCCTCCGAAAATTTAATGAAGCTTTTAACAGCATAGTCCGTTAGGTGTATGGTTTAAAAAGGAGTCAGCATGTTTCACAATATGTAGATTCTCTATTTGGACTTAGTTTCAACAATCTTCTAAATAACAGATCATTAATATTTTAACATAAGAATATTGTGGTTAAGAAACGGAGATATTTGTGTGAGGGACTGAGATTCGCCCAATCTGATAGAGGAAGAAATTTAATACCTTTTAGACGACGGAGTCTTATGTCTGAACGGCAATTTTGTATTAGCAGTATACGTCTTTGGAATAATCTACCACACGATATTCAATGCATCAGCAACACGATTACATTTAGAAAACGGCTTATTAAATTTTTCTCATAGTTAACTGATATTTCATTTCTTTAAATTTTGCTTTAAAAATTTTATACCCTCCACCATAGGATGGGGGGTATACTAATTTCGTCATTCTGTTTGTAACTACTCGAAATATTCGACTGAGACCCCATAAAGTATATATATTCTTGATCGTCGCGACATTTTATGTCGATCTAGCCATGTCCGTCCGTCTGTCTGTCTAAAGCACGCTAACTTCCGAAGGCGTAAAGCTAGCCGCTTGAAATTTTGCACAAATACTTCTTATTAGCGTAGGTCGGTTGGTATTGTAAATGGTTCAAATCGGTTCATAACCTGATATAGCTGTCATATATACCGATCTTGGGCCTTGACTTCTTGAGCCTGTAGAGGGCGCAATTCATATCCGATTTGAATGAATTTTTGCACGAAGTATTTTATTCTTACTTTTAACAACTGTGTCAAATAAGGTTCAAATCGGTTCATAACCTGATATAGCTGTCATATAAACCGATCTGGGATCTTGACTTCTTGAGCCTCTAGAGGTCGCAATTATTATCCGATTTGCCTGAAATTTTGTACGACAGATCCTCTTATGACCATCAACATACCTGTTTATTATGGTCTGATTCGATCTATAGCCCGATACAGTATCCATATAAATCGATGTCTCTATTTTACTTCTTGAGCCCCCAAAGGGCGCAATTCTTATTCGAATTGGCTGACAACATATAATTTAATTGTCGTCCAAATCGGAGCCTATCTCGATATCGCTCTAATAGCAGAGCAAATCTTTTCTTATATCCTTTTTTTGCCTAAGAAGAGATACTGGGAAAAGAACTCGACAAATGCGACCCATGGTGGAGTGTATATAAGATTCGGCCTGGCCGAACTTAGCACGCTTTTAGTTGTTTTAAATTATAAATTTACTAGCTGACCCGTGCTCGCTCCGCTGAATCTTCTTTTACTTTATATAGAACAAAATTTTACTTGGAATATTTATTTTCGACAATTAAAGATCTTTTAGTAAAATACCATGCAACGAAAATAGTATATCGCTTGACTAACAGTTTAACAATGTAAGTGCCTTTATCTGAATCCCATATGCACTTTATTGGTCTTCGAATTTAAGTTTGGATGTAAGGTGTACTCCATTCTTAAAATACTTAATTTCAGCCCCATATTCTCATGTTTTCCCGTATTTAGAGGTGTTTTTGGGGGTGAGGTGGTCCCCGAGATACTTGAGCCTGAAAAAATATCAGCATCGTGATCTTGTCTCAAATACCATTTATTTAAACCCCATATTGCCATTGGCTTAAGGGGAATTTACAGGATGAAGCGTCCCCAAGCATATGGTCCCAAAATAGGTTATCAAATTCGTTTTCTTATCTCAAATACCTTTCATTTGAGCCACATATTGGCATGGTCGACAAATGTTTTTCTTTGGGGGTGTTTTGGGAAAGGGTTGATGCCTTAATACATGGTCCTACATTTAGATATCAAATACGTATTCTACTTCCAAATACCTTTATTTGAGCCCCATATTGCGATGGTCACTAAAAAATTGATATTTTGGGAAAGGGGTAGACCCGCAGAAAATTGGTCCCGAAAATGGGTATCAATTATTGCTCTACCCTTCAATACCTTTCATTTAAGCTCCACATTGTCACCGTTAGGGGTGTTTTGGAGAGTGGTGTTGTCCCCAAATTCTTAACCCTGAAAATATATCAGCAACGTGGTCTATTCTCATATATCTATATATCATTTATTTTTACCCCATATTGCCATTGGCCTCAAAATTGGATATCAAGTTCGTTTTCTAATCTCATTTAAACTCCTTATTGCAAAAGTTAGCAAATATGTCCGGTTTGGGGTATTGACCCTAAAAACTATGAATATTTAGTTCCATTCTCTTTAAGACCCAAATTGTCTTGGTGAGCAAATACGTTCTATTTGGGGATTGTTATGGTGGTGGAACGTCCGCTAGACAGTTGGCCCCTAATTTTGATATCAGACATAACTATAATTTGAGCCCATATTCCCATAGTCGGCAAACATGCTCGGGTTGGGGTGGTGTTTTGGGGGATGGGCGGCCACTCAGTGAGTTGGCCTTGAAAATATATATCGGATTCGTGTTCTACTTTAAAAACCTTTTTATTTGATCCTCATATTGCAATAGTCAGAAAATACTTACTATTTGGGTGGTATTGTGGGGGTGGGGTGGTCCCATAGACACTTTTCCCGAATAATAATATCAAATTCGTGCGTAAATTTGCGTCCTTTGGGGGATGTTTTTGGTGAGAGGCGGCCCCCAAACACTTGGTCCCATATTTGGATATCAGATTCGTATTGTGCATTCAAATACCTTTTATTCAAGCCCCATATTCCCATGGTCAGTAAATAAGTTTTGGGAAAGGGGTGGACCCCCAGACATTTCATTCCGACATTTGGATATCAGATTCGTATACTACTCGCAGATACCTTTCATTGAATGTCATAATGCCATGGTCGGTAAATATGTCCGATTTGGGGGCGTTTTGGGGTGGTCCCCCTAACACTTGGTCCAACAATTGGATATCAGATACGTTTTCTTATCCTAAATACCTTACATTTGAGTCCCATATTGTCGTGATTGGTCTAAATACATGTTAGGTAGGTTTTAGGTTTTTAGGGTACTATATGAGAGCACACAAAATATCGCTTAAATCGCATGGGATCATTATGCACCATCTGTGAAAATTTCAAGAAAATCGGTTCAGCCGTTTCTGAGTCTATAAGGAACACACAAACATACAAACAAACAAACCTACAAACAAACACAAATTGATTTTTATATATAAGAAAATATATATTCTGTCAAAATATATTGTGCAAGATATAAATACATATTGTCGGATTTATACTTCTAGAGTCACATCAACCGCATTTAGTGACTCACCGCACAACGCTTTCCTGGTTGGTTCATAACCTGATATAGATCCGATAAAAACCGATCTCGGGTCTTTACTTCTAGAGCCGCTAGAGGGCGCAATTGATATCACTTTTGGCTGAAATTTAGCATGAAGTGTCTGACCATCAACAACTGCGCCAACCTGATATAGCTCTAATATAAACCAATCTCCCGATTATATTTCTTGAGCCTCTAGAGGTAACAAATCTTACCCGATTTGGCTGACATTTTCACAATGATATCCACTTTGGTCTCCAACAGCCAATCGCCTCATAAATTGGTGTAGCTGAAAAAGCATAGCGATACTTATAACTAGCGATTGATCAGTTTCCACAACGAGTGTACTTCATTCCTCCTTCTCCTCTCTGTGGAAGACCTTCCCATTTCTCTGCGGCCAAAACTTGGTTTCGAAAGTGATGCTTCTCAATACCTTGAGGAAGACCATTGCCTGTATGAGCTGGGAGAAGTCCATCTTTCTCACCAGGTCGAGCCTTTTTTGACGACATGCATAGCTCAGCTTCAAGATGTCTTCTCTACACTGGCAACTCATAATTTGTTTAGATCGGCCCTCTACAGAGTTCCACACATGGTCGAAAATCCGCTCGTTAACCAGATCCTCCACTTGGAATCGATGAAGTATTTTGAAGGCGATCACTGAAGTTCACGCAATCACGCCCGGAGGAATGACCAAGTAGTGAAAGACTTCTCGAAACTTGCTGTCAGAAATTTCAGAACGAGCGCAGAAGATCGATACGCTGGGAACGCCATTCTAAGTTCGGCTAGTGGAGCAAATGTTCTGTCATAGCCAATTAAAGTAATGTTAAGCCCTGCCGATATCGATGACTACATAAGTCAGCTCATCTCTGTGTACTTCCTAGCCACTCTCGCGTAAGAGGAGCCTTACCTTTTTCAGCGACCATCATCCCCTTACTGATGACTGTGGCGTTCTTTCGGAAGTCACAGTCCATCATGAAGCCTCAGGGGCGTGGGCAGTTTCATCGTTCCTATTCCGACTGTCTGGAGTCTCCATTGCGAGAGGGCTGGCTTTGTTTTCCCAGAGTACTTGAAAGCGGGGACCCTTTTCCCTTTTCAACGTTTTTGCAGTGTTATGCTCTTCGGGAGAGCATGTCAGTTCTATCCATACCAGCATTCTGCACTTCCGCCCAATTTTACTGCCGGTTTTTCCTTCTCAGTCTCCTTTGTCGTACCCCGGATAGCTTTCTCGGTCGTCTTGTGAGCTTATTAAGGCCATCACTCATTACTGCCGTCAACTTGTTGTCTTAATCTCTAGATTCGGCTGTGATGACTGTTTTATTGACAATGTCGATGTTTGAATCTGTATCGGAAACATCATCTTTACTTAAAGGCTTCGGACGAACTGCACATCCCTCTGGGTTACCCCTCTCTTCCTCAGTTGTTAGTCTGGACTCTCGACTACAAGTGCCAAGGCGCCAGCGTAAATGTAAATATCAGGACGAGGGCCTAGCTCAAATAGGTTAGATAAGGTTAGGGTAAAAAGAGTGCCCATGCCACTATGGCCATACACCTAAGTCAGTATTCGCCTTGTTCTGCGCTCTTAATGCGATAAAATAACCTCGAAAAAGAAAATCAGAGTTATGAATTCCTTGCTACTAACAAAACCCTTAATTGTTTTCCATACCACGCACTTATGTTGGTTCATGTCTTGTATTGTGTCCCCATCTAAGTACCGGTGTCTGGCAATGACATAGGAAATGCTTCAACGTCTCTGCCCGACTTTCGCGGCTAAAATACACCAGTTCTTAGATGGAGACAGACACGAACCAACTTAAAGGTGAGTTATGGAAAACAATTAAGGATTTTGTATGTAGCACAAAAAAAGTTTGATCTTTCTCAAACTCACGTTATTGGAAGCCTTATATTACCTTCCATAATTGTTAAAATGGCCTTGTAAATGCTTTCAAATTCATGAAATTGATGGGCAAATAAACTCGTTGGAGGTCAATTGAAAATAACACCAAGAACCCTAGGCAAATTGAAATGTTGTCCGGGATCATGAGATAAATGGAAATGTATAACATTTATTATTATTGCTTAATTTAGCTTAGCAAGTAACAGAGAGAACTACAATGCATTTGCGACCGTTGGCCCCATTTTGCCCCCACAATGTTGATGGTTAACGAAGATAAACTTGGACACGTACGTGTAAGTATGCTGTCTGCGCGTATCCTTCAGATAATAACGGCAACTGAATGTGTAGCAGGATGTGATAAAATGTCACCAAGATAATGTCCCCGTCCACAATCCAGTGACATTTTCTTTGCTTTATTTGTGTCCAAGTCATTGTTCTTATCTCATTCCCAGTGGACGTCAAGTGATACTTTTTTACACAACGCTTAACGCAGCAGTAATAACAATAAAGGTATAATAGGAATTTATATTTTCCTCCATATTATAATAAATTAAATTTCGTAACGATACACTGCAAACGACCTCTCTGTGATGTTTACCTGCCTCACTCTATTGAAATCGTGGCAGCCGGCGCAGAACAAAATAAGAAATGAAATAAAACCGTAATCATTGAATGGGGTAAAAAGGAGCAAAAACTGAGAGATAATTCTGGTGGAAAATAAATTGTACGCTTTGGTCGTATATGATAAACGAATGCCCATTTATGTCAGAGTTTCAAAATATCTTTATAAAATAATTAACGACTTAAAACATTTCAAACAAGTAAAAGCGTGCGAAGTTCGACCGGGCCGAATCTTATATACCCTCCACCATGGATCGCAATTGTCGAGTTCTTTTCCCGGCATCTCTCCTTAGGCAAAAAAGGATATAAGAAAAGATTTGCTCTGCTATTAGAACGATATGAAGATATGGTCCGGTTTGGACCACAATTAAATTATGTGTTGGAGACCTATGTAAAATGTCAGCCAATTCGAATAAGTATTGCGCCCTTTGGGGTCTAAAAAAGTACATTAGAGAGATCGATTTATATGGGACTGTGTCGGGCTATAGACCGATTCAGACCAAATAAACACGTATGTTGATCTCCATGAGCGAATCCGTCGCACAAAATTTCAGACAAATCGGATAATAATTGCGACCTCTAGAGGCTCAAGAAGTCAAGATCCCAGATTGGTTTATATGGCAGCTATATCAGATTATGAACCGATTTGAACCATACTTAGCACAGTTATTGGATATCATAACAAAATACTTCGTGCAAAAATTCATTCAAATTCGATAAGAATTGGGCCATCTAGAGGCTCAAGAAGTCAAGACCCAAGATCGGTTTATATGGCAGCTATATCAGGTTATGAACCGATTTGAACCATACTTAGTACAGTTGTTGGATATCATAACAAAACCCGTCGTGCAAAATTTCATTCCAATCGGATAAGAATTGCGTCCTCTTGAGGTTCAAGAAGTCAAGACCCAAGATCGGTTTATATGGCAGCTATATCAAAACATGGACCGATATGGCCCATTTACAATACCAACCGACCTACACTAATAAGAAGTATTTGTGCAAAATTTCAAGCGGCAAGCTTTACTCCTTCGGAAGTTAGCGTGCTTTCGAAAGACGGACAGACGGACGGACAGACGGACATGCCTAGATCGACATAAAATGTCGCGACGATCAAGAATATATACACTTATGGGGTCTCAGACGAATATTTCGAGTAGTTACAAACAGAATGGCGAAATTAGTATACCCCCATCCTATGGTGGAGGGTATAAAAATTACAGAATTTTTGAAACAATATATTTTAATCGTGTTTTGTAGGTGAATATTTGTATTATGCAGATTGAGAAAAAGATTTTTATGGGAAAAAGTTCATATGTTTTTATACCCTCCACCATAAGATGGGGGGTATACTAATTTCGTCATTCTGATTGTAACTACTCGAAATATTCGTCTGAGACCCCATAAAGTATATATATTCTTGATCGTCGTGAAATTTTATGTCGATCTAGCCATGTCCGACCGTCTATCCGTCCGTCCGTCCGTCTGTCTGTCGAAAGCACGCTAACTTCCGAAGGAGTAAAGCTAGCCCCTTGAAATTTTGCACAAAAACTTCTTATTAGTGTAGGTCGGTTGGTATTGTAAATGGGCCATATCGGTCCATGTTTTGATATAGCTGCCATATAAACCGATCTTGGGTCTTGATTTCTTGAGCCTCTAGAGTGCGCAATTCTTATCCGATTGGAATGAAATTTTGCACAAACGTGTTTTGTTATGATATCCAACAACTGTGCCAAGTATAGTTCAAATCGGTGTATAACCTGACATAGCTGCCATATAAACCGATCTTGGGTCTTGAATTCTTGAGCCTCTAGCGTGCGCAATTCTTATCCGATCAGAATGAAATTTTGCACGACGTGTTTTGTTATGATATCCAACAACTGTGCCATGTATGGTTGAAATCGGTCCATAACCTGATATAGCTGCCATATAAACCGATCTGTGGTCTTGACTTCTTGAGCCTCTAGAGTGCGCAATTATTATTTTTTTATTTTTTTTAACAGAATCACGATTTTCGGAGAGATCGTTGTGACTATAATATTTATTTAATTTTACAAAGAGATGGCGTAAATGTTCATTGTTCGCATTTTTCGATATAAAATAACTTAATTGAAGCAGCTGTTAGTTACGGAAGGGTCTAAAGGGAACATTATAAATAAAAATGCTTTTAACCGGTATTTAAATTACGTTAGGGACCAAAGATCTCAGCCACACCGCCTAAGACAATATAAAATAAATTGTTCTTGAACTGATGCAATCGCATATAATGGACCCATATTTCAAAATGCTACACTACCAAAAAAAGTGGACCCAAAATTTAAAAATCTTCTTTATTTGTAGGACTTTAGCAATGAAATCGAGCCAAAGAACCAAAACTTTCAAATTAACATGTCACCTTTAAATTGCGTTTTGTTTAATTTAAATTAACTAAATTAACCATCCGTTTCAAAGTTTGATCACATATTGGTTCTTACTTTTTTTCATAGATGACTGAATTGTAATTTTTATACCCTCCACCATAGGATGGGGGGTATACTAATTTCGTCATTCTGATTGTAACTACTCGAAATATTCGTCTGAGACCCCATAAAGTATATATATTCTTGATCGTCGTGAAATTTTATGTCGATCTAGCCATGTCCGTCCGTCTGTCCGTCCGTCCGTCCGTCTGTCCGTCCGTCTGTCCGTCCGTCTGTCCGTCCGTCTGTCCGTCCGTCTGTCCGTCCGTCTGTCCGTCCGTCCGTCCGTCCGTCGAAAGCACGCTAACTTCCGAAGGAGTAAAACTAGCCGCTTGAAATTTTGCACAAATACTTCTTGTTAGTGTAGGTTGGTTGGTATTGTAAATGAGCCATATCGGTCCATGTTTTGATATAGCTGCCATATAAACCGATCTAGGGTTTTGACTTCTTGAGCCTCTAGAGTGCGCAATTCTTATCCGATTGGGATGAAATTTCGCACGACGTGTTTTGTTATGATATCCAACAACTGTGCTAAGTATGGTTTAAATCGGTTCAAAACCTGATATAGCTGCCATATAAACCGATCATGGGTCTTGACTTCTTGAGCCTCTAGAGTGCGCAATTCTTATCCGATTGGGATGAAATTTTGCACGACGGATTCTCTCATGACCATTAACATATGTTTTTATTATGGTGTGAATCGGTATATAGCCCGATACAGCTCCCATATAAATCGATCTCTCTATTTTACTTCTTGAGCCCACAAGGGCTCGAATTGGCTGACATTTTACACAGGTCTCCAACATATAATTCAATTGTGGTCCAAACCGGACCATATCTTGATATCGCTCTAATAGCAGAGCAAATCTTTTCTTATATCCTTTTTTTGCCTAAGAAGAGATGCCGGGAAAAGAACTCGACAAATGGGATCCATGGTGGAGGGTATATAAGATTCGGCCCGGCCGAACTTAGCACGCTTTTACTTTTTATAAATGACTTATAACCGTCGGATTTTGTGTCGTATTAGTAGCATAGAAGCCCAAACCCAGTTATAATAGGTTTTTGACTTTGACGCCTGAAAACGACGCACAACATGTTCATTCTGTTTCCGCTTTAATTTTTGTACCCTACACCACTACTGTGGTACAGGGTATTATAACTAAGTGAATTAGTTTGTAACACCCAAAAGGAAGAGAGATATACCCATTGATAAGTATACCGATCGTCTCAGAATCACTTTCTGATTCGATTTAGCTATGTCCGTCTGTCTGTCTGTCCGCCTGTCTATGTTAATTTGTGTACAAACTACCGGTCACAATTTTCATTCGATCGTCTTCAAATTTGGTATGGGCATGTTTCTCGGCCTAGAGACGAAGCCTATTGAAATTGGAAAAAATCGGTTCAAATTTGGATATTGCTTTCATATATATGTTCGTCCGATTTGCAGTAATAATTCAATAAAATAGTCATTTATTAACCAATTCTCTCGAAATTTGGCAGGAAGGATTCTCTTGGCTCTCGATATTACTGGTAAATTTCATAGAAATCGGTTCAGATTTGGATATAGCTCCCATATATATGTTCGTCCATAGCTCCCATATATATGTTTCCAGTAATACAGCAGTAAAATGGTCATTTGTTGACCGATTCCCTGTTGGGAAGGATTCTCTTCTGACTCTCAATACTACTGGTGAATTTCATAGAAATCAGTTCTGATTTGGATATAGCTCCCATATATATGTTCGTCCGATTTGCAGTAATACAGCAATAAAATGGTCATTTGTAAACTGATTCTCTCTAAATTCGACAGGAAGGATTTTTTTATGACTGTCGATATTACTGGTGTATTTCAAATAAATCTGTTCAGATATATATATATGTATATACATATCGCCCGATTTTCACTTTTAGACCCACTGCAAGCGTATTTATTGACCAAATTCCCAAAATTTTGTACAACGCTTTCCTCGACGAATTCCACAATATCTATAAAGTTTGGTCGAAATCGGTGCAGATTAAGATATAGTTCCTATGTATTTGTTCGTCAGATTTTGGATAATTGTTTGTCAATTGTCAACCGTCGTTTTTATATTTTCAACATATTTGCATTGTTCGAAATTTGATACAGGAATTTTAATAATCTATCTGGATACATCCGCCGAGGTCCATTAAATTTGTTTCAGAATTAGATGTAGCCCCCCCTTTTGTGTTGATAGGGTAGGTGTAGGGTATTATAAAGTCGGTACCGCCCGACTTTTGCCTTTCCTTACTGGTTTCATATATGTATACATACATCTCATATAAGATCTCTACCTTTAACTGCTGCGAATATACGTCACTATTTGAATACCACAGGAACAGAAGAAGGAAGATGTCTTCAAGTTCCTACCGTTGAACCATCCAGATCGCTTTAAAAAGAACAACAACTTGCGAATGTTCAAATCCGCTATATGATATAATTAACGGATTTATCTCAAAGAGATAAATATCTAAAGTGGAACTATTGGGTAGCCCAAAAAGTAATTGTCGGTAATATAGTAGTAATATAGTCGGCGTTGACAAATTTTTTCAACGGCTTGTGACTCTGTAATTGCATTCTTTCTTCTGTCAGTTATCAGCTATTACTTTTAGTGCGCGAAATTTTGTTTATACTTGCTTGTTTGGCGTCAATACACGCCAAACCATGGGTACCACATGTATTGAAAGAAATTCATTTAAAAAACCGAATCAACGCTTGTGATATGCACCTTAAACGCAATGAATTCGATCCGTTTTTAAAACGAATCATAACTGGAGATGAAAAATGGATTGTTTACAACAACGTTAGTCGAAAACGATCATGGTCTAAGCATGGTGAAACAGCTCAAACCACTTCAAAGGCTGATATCCACCAAAAGAAGGTTATGCTGTCTGTTTGGTGGGATTGGAAGGGTGTGGTATATTTTGAGCTGCTTCTAAGGAACCAAACGATTAATTTAGATGTTTACTATCAACAATTGGACAAATTGAATACAGCCATCAAGGAGAAGCGACCAAAATTGGTCAATCGTAAAGGTGTCATATTCCACCAGGACAACGCTAGACCGCACACATCTTTGGTCACTCGCCAAAAACTGAGTGAGCTTGGCTGGGAACTTTTGATGCATCCACCATATAGCCCTGACCTTGCACCATCAGACTACCACTTTCGGCAATGATGAGGCTTTAAAATCGCACTTGGTTCAGTTTTTTGCAGATAAAGGCCAGAAGTTCTATGAGCGTGGAATACTAAATTTGCCAGGAAGATGGCAAAAGGTTATAGAACAAAATGGCAATTATATATTTGATTAAAGTTCATTCTAAGTTTTATTAAAAATGCATATACTTTCTTTTAAAAAATCCGCAATTATTTTTTAGGCAACCCAATAGTTCTGACTGGCACTACGGGTAGTTCCAAGTCACACACAGAAGGTGTTCTGTAGTCTCTTCTTTTTCGATGTCGTCACAACTTCAGCAAAAGTCGTTATTGGCAACCTTCAGTCTGTTAGCATGTTTTCTGATCAGACAGTGACCCGTCATGACGGATATAATGAAAGCGGTAGGTCACACGGTTAGGCTACATAATTTTGGAATGCTCACATACCCATCCTTGTGACCATCTATCGTTCGTTGCACTTCGGGTCTGATCCTGAAAACTACTACAGCGTACATCTCGCTAGAGGCGTACCCACAGATTCCAGTATCCCTGGAATGTGTAGGGTAGTTCCAAGTCTCGCAATCTCGACCGCTTTACATTTCTCTGGGATATCTCTGTGGCCCGGCACCCGTTGAGAGACATTCGTGGTCGGTTTTTGTGTTCAAAAATACGTTCTCCAGGGATTTAATTGCTGCCTGGCTGACTGACAATATATTTATGCCAATCGTCGATATGACATTATATCTTAGCCATTCCAACCACTTCCTTAATTGCAAGGATGTCCCCTTGATACACACTGCAGTTGTCGGGTAACCTTCTCGATATGAGTTCTAGGTCTTTAGAGTACACCCCAAACCCTACCCAGTCTAGTTTGGAACCATGCGTATAGAAGCCAATGAAATTTGTATTACCATGGATATCGTAGTTCCAATCGGTTCTAGCAGAAATAGTGGTGTAGTACTTCTTATCACAAAGCTGCTTAGGTAGAGTGTAATCAACACTGCCTGGATCATCGGATATTGTATCAAGGATTATAAAGTGTCCGTAGCCGCCACATGACCAAAGAGAAAGCTCACTTAGCCTCACAGTATTGGTCGCAGCAATATATGTAGTAACAATGTCCAGAGGCATTATATATAGCATGAAATTCATTTCATGAGATGGTGTCGTCCTCAGTGCGTCTGTGATGTACAAATAAGCCATCCTTGCGATCCAGTTGAGTATTGATCCGGTTGAGTATTGAACAGAAGGTGGACTTTTGAATCTCCGTCCACCAGACCACAACACCATATAGCGTTATAGGTCTGACAACTGCACTATGTATTACGCGCGGTTTAAACCCCATCTTTTGCCTATAGTATAGGGCAAGAGTTGCCTTTCCTGCCCTTTCCAAACTGTTGGATTTGAAGTTCAATTTTCTGTCCAGCAAAACACCCAGGTATTTTACACTTTTTGTAAATGAAACATTCTCTCCTCCCAAGGAGACTGGTGCCACTGTAGGCAACATGAATCTCCTGCCAAAAAGAACTATTTCCGTCTTGCACGGATTTACACCTAGACCACTCTCGGTAGCCCACTTCGCTGTTGCACGTAGAGCTTCCCAAAGTATATCTCTTAGAGTGATGGAAAACTTTCTCCTTACCGCAATTGCCACATCATCAGCATACGCGACTACTTTTACACCTTATTCTCCCAGAGGCAATAATATATTGTTAATGGTTATATTTCAAAGTAGAGGACACAGTATACCTCCTTGAGGTGTACCTTTGCTGATCCATCTTTTTTGATCCAAACCTACCGTAATGCTACTTATATTAAGTAAGTTATTAATAAACTTTCTTGCGGTAGTATTGATGCCTAGAAACTCCAACTCCTTCATGATTGTCGTCGGATTTACATTATTGAAAGCATCATCAATGTCAAGAATTGCTTTTACTGTGTATTCCTTGACAGCAAGATAACCCTCTATGTAGCCGACTAGGTCGTGAAGGGCTGTTTCAGTGGATTTGCCTTCGTGTCCCTCCATTCCACAGGTATATATGACATTATGATACAAGCTGAGTATATCTCTCTGAGCCAAGGAACCCATCTTTTAGACACAGCTTGTAGTTCAACCGGTGATACATTATGAGGGCCTGGCGACTTGATGGAGTCAAATCTTTTTATCTCTCAAAGGATTTTCAACTCAGACACAGTTTCACCAGTAACCTCCGACGAATGCATTCCAGTGACAACCTTTTCTGGCACCACGTTGTCTGTTGGAAAATTTCCCGGGAAATGTAGTTGTAGTGTTTTTTTACTAGACATTGTCCATACTTTCTCTGACTTCTAAATACTTCCATAGCGTAGAGGACCGAGATATATCCTCCACGGAGTTACAGAATTCCACCCATGATTTATTCTGAGCCTTTCTTAGCTCGCTCTTATATTTGCTGAGCTCAGCCTTATAGATGTCCCAATAGTGTGGTGTTCTTGTGGCTTTCGCTCTGTTGAAAAGTTTTCTGCGGTCGATCTTTGCCCCTTGGCTTAGCACTAAGACATTCTGACACAAGCTAGTCATACAGGGTATTCGCGTCTATATCGTCCGCAGTTGCTTCTCCCTTTACTGATCTACAATAGAAGCAATAGACGTGCAGAATACCATTTATTTAAACACCATATTGCCATTGGTTTAAGGGGAGGTCCATATTTCTTAGGTCAGTAAATAATTTTTGGAGGGTGGGGTGGTCCCCCAAATACTAAGCCCTGAAAATATATCAGCATCGTGCTCTACTCTGAAATATTGTTTATTTGAACCCCATATTTCCATTCGCCTCAAAATTGGGTATCAAATTTGTTTTCTAATCTCAAATACCTTTCATTTAAACCCCTTATTGCAAAAATCAGCAAATATGTCCGGTTTGGGTTATGGGTCTTAAAAGCTATCAATAACGAACTCCAATCTTTTTAAGACTCAAGTTGTCGTAGTGGGGGGTGGGGCTCAGAAACTTGGTTCCACATTTGGATGCCAGATTTGTGTTCTACTCGCAAATACCTTTTATTTGAATCCCATATTGCCATGGTAGGTAAATTTAAGGGTTTTTTGGGGTTAGGGTGGTCCACCAAACACTTGGTCCGAGATTTGAATATCAGAAATGTTTTCTAATCTTAAATACCTGTCATTTGAGTTCCATATTGTAGTGATTGGTCTGTATGTATATTTGGTGGATTTTGTGGGCGGGTGGGGGTGTGTGTGTGGGACGTCCCCCCTCTAGGTACACCATCTGAAATTTGGATACCAAATTTTTGTTTTTAGGTTACTATAAAAGATTACACACAAAATTTCGCTTAAATCGAACCACCCATCTCCGAGATCTGGCGTTTCTGAAATTAGAGTATGGGGGAAATCCAACTTTTTGAGTTCTGTTCTTCCCGTTGGCGCACACCTTGAGCCCAGTCCAACCGGATGAACCACCCACACATGGCTTGTCGGGTCTCGTTTCGATGCCTTCCCCTCCTGTCTCGATTGTGGCAGGGGGATTTTCAGTTTCCTGAAATCCGCCAGACCTTAGTGATGTGGTCGATAGTTCCTCAATATATTTTTTTTATTTATATTTATTTTATTCCCCAACCCCACCGCTTCTATAGACCTTCAGTTACAACTTGTTGAATACATAGGATACAATACCTTCAGACTTGTTGAGATCTGCGAGTTTAGTACGAATATTCGTCTCCGATCACCGTCAGCTTCATCGAATCTTCCAGTCGGTGGTTGAAATATTGGGATTACGTTCCATTAGTTTTCCAAGTATAGATTCTCCGATCACCGTCAGCTTCATCGAATCTTCCAGTCGGTGGTTGAAATATTGGGATTACGTTCCATTAGTTTTCCAAGTATAGATTCCGATCTGAGGGAATCCTTGGTATCGAAACAAGCGCCATTGTTCGAGAAGGATTATCTTCCTCCTTGACTTAATCTACTGCTATACCCTGCCAGATCTTACCAATCTTTTTTAGCGCACAACGATAAATTTCAATTGAGCGTTTATCCCCGAAGGCAATTACTCTGTATTGACCTCGATACCAACCTGCATCGTCACAAACTGGAGGAGACCCGTTAAATTCCACAAGGACATTGGAGTATACTGATTACAGTCCATTGACTATCCCACTTCAGTTATTCCTGAGTATGCAGCCCTGTTCTTCTCCCTTGTCGACAACTGCCATCGAATCTACTAATCTTGCAGTCGGTGGTGGAATGATTGGGATTACGTTCCATTAGCCTTCCAAGTATAGATTCAGGAGCTGAGGGAATCCTTGGTATCTAAACATGCTCCATTGATCGAGAAGGAATATCTCCTTCCTTGACTAAATCTAGTGCTGCACCCTGCCAGATCTCACCAATGTTTTATAGCGCACAACGATAAATTTCAATTGAGCGTTGATTGACCTCGATACCAGCCTTTGACCTTGACCTCGATACCAGCCTGCATCGTCACAAACTGGAGGAGACCCATTATATTCCGCAAGGACATTGGAGTATACTGATGACAGTCCATTGACTATCCCACTCCAGTTATTCCTGGGTATGCAGCCCTGTTCTTCTCCCTTGTTGACAATTGCCATCACCAAATTGTCCCTAGACACATTAACAAAAGTTCTTGCTGTTGTTTGCCCTATTTCTTTTAGGCATGTGACCGTAGCCTTTTGGTTGACTGCGGTGCAGTTCCGAATGTAGACGTGTAGTTTTTGGGGTAGCCTGTGCAGCGAATCCCCGAGCCCAATCTTAGGAGTCTCACTCACTATTAGTGAGAGTCTTAGGATCATTCGCAGCAAACCTGAGTGCGATGCGCCTTCTATTATTCCAACCTCTTAAAGAGCGTGTTGGTTTGCCGGAGAAAGCCGATGACCTAGGCAAATTATAGGCATCTGAAGATAGAATAGGTTCGGCCTTTTCGTTGAGACTCGAACCAGGTGTCTTCGTCAGAAGCCCCTGCTGACCAGTCTGTCGGCTAGAGAATCTGGAGCAGCCGATCCAAAAGTCGAGGTTTCAGTAGCAAACAACATGCTACGGCCTGATACCACCACCACAGCTGTTGGGTCTTTGGAGTCCATTCTAAGCCTACTTCCGGGCTCTAGATCTGCCTCTCCACTGGAAACAGACACAGATCATCAAAAAAAATTCTTGCGGAGCGAAATAACAAAACGTCCGCTCCATTCAACGGTTCGCACAAGAATCTATCTGGTAGTGATCAGATGTCGTGTGTCATCTCGCGCATTGTCATAAACCCCAAGTCCATAGGAGTTGATGTATCTTTATGAACGTAGTGACGACATATAAGCCTGCCTGAGACACAGCTTAATCTGAAGGCTCCGTTTTGTAGAATTCCAACTCTCCCTTTAGATCATGAAGATCTTACCTGACGTCTCTGGGCGATGGTTACCTAGCCAGAAGATGGCGATTTAAATAGCTGCTGCTATAAAAATCAAATCTCAAATCTCTTTCCCTACAGTTCTTTTTTAAGTGAAACAGTAGTCGCTGGGGACCAAATCTGCTGAATATGGGGGTTCGGAAGCAATTCGCTATGTATTTCGTGCAGTTTAGCCATGGTGAGAAGCGGATTGTGATACGGTGCATTGTCGTCGTTTTTGGTCAAATGTGTGAAAAACACAGTACCCATTTTGTACAGCTTTCTCAAAGTTCATATACAATAGATGGAACCAAAAAAAAACCAGTAAAAACAAGTTAAAGCGTGCTAAGTTCGGCCGGGCCGAATCTTATATACCCTCCACAATGGATCGCATTTGTCGAGTTCTTTTCCCGGCATCTCTTCTTAGGCAAAAAAAGGATTTGAGAGAAGATTTGCTCTGCTATAAGAGCGATATCAAGATATGGTCCGGTTTGGACCACAATTAAATTATATGGTGGAGACCTGTCTAAAATGTCAGCCAATTCGAATAAGAATTGCGCCCTTTGGGGGCTCAAGAAGTAAAGTAGAGAGATCGATTAATATGGGAGCAGTCTCCGTCGTACAAAATTTCAGGCAAATCGGATAATAATTGCGACCTCAAAAGGCTCAAGAAGTCAAAATCTCAAATCGGTTCATATGGCAGCTATATCAGGTTATGAACCGATTTAAAACTTATTTAACACAGTAGTTGAAAGTATGAATAAAATACGTCTTGCTAAATTTCATTTCGATCGGATAAGAACTGCGAACTCTAGAGGCTCAAGAAGTCACGACCCAAGATCGGTTTATATGGCAGCTATATCAGGTTATGAACCGATTTGAACCATACTTGGCGCAGTTGTTGGATATCATAACAAAACACGACGTGCAAAATTTCATTCCAATCGGATAAGAATTGCGTACTCTAGAGGCTCAAGAAGTCAAGATCCAAGATCGGTTTATATGGCAGCTATATCAAAACATGGACCGATATGGTCCATTTACAATCCCAAACGACCTACGCTAAAAAGAAGTATTTGTGCAAAATTTCAAACGGTTAGCTTTACTCATTCAGAAGTTTGCGTGCTTTCGACAAACGGATGGACATACGGACGGACGGACATGGCCAGATCGACATTAAATGTCGCGACGATCAAGAATATATATATTTTATGGGGTCTCAGACGAATATTTTGACTGACTAGGTACAAACAAAATGACGAAATGAGTATACCCCCCATCCTATGGTGGAGGGTATAAAAACTAGTACAAAATATGTTCTTTGAGAAATGATAGAGATAACACTTTGAAATTTGAAACATTTCAAGCTGAAGTCTTCTCGAGATCATGTCCAAAATTCCAAGGACCTAGGTGGTCCGTCGTCTCTTAGCAGGCCCCTAAAGTTTATCCAAATCTTCATTTGTCGTCCCATTTTCAAAATTTTTTTTCGGGTTTACATTTTTTATGCCCTCCACCCTTGGATGGGGCGTATACTAATTTCGCCATTCTGTTTGTAACTACTCGAAATATTCCTCTTAGACCCCATAAAGTATATATAGTCTTGATCGTTGCGACATTTTATGTCGATCTAGCCATGTCCATCCGTCTGTCCGCCCGTCTGTCCGTCCGTCTGTCGAAAGCACGCTAACTTCCGAAGGAGTAAAGCTAACCGATTGAAATTTTGCACAAATACTTTTTATTAGTGTAGGTCAGTTGAGATTGTAAATGGGCCATATCGGTCCATGTTTTGATATAGCTGCCATATAAACCAATCATGGGTCTTGACTTCTTGAGCCTCTAGAGTGCGCAATTCTTATCCGATTGGAATGAAATTTTGCACGACGTGTTTTGCTATGATATCCAACAACTGTGCCAAGTATAGTTCAAATCGGTCCATAACCTGATATAGCTGCAATATAAACCGATCTTGGGTCTTGACTTCTTGAGCCTCTAGAGTGCGCAATTCTTATCCGATTAGAATGAAATTTTGCACGACGTGTTTTGTTATGATATCAAACAATTTTGCTAAGTATGGCAGATATGACTTCCAACAACTGCGCTAAGTATAGTTTAAATCGGTCCATAACCTGATATAGCTGCGATATAAACCGATCTTGGATCTTGACTTCTTGAGCCTCTAGAGGGCGCAATTCCCATCCGATTTGGCAGAAATCTTGTACAACGACTTCTCTCATGACCTTCTACATAGATACAACTCCTATATAAATTTTGGACGACGTGTTTTGTTATTATATCCAACATCTGTGCCAAGTATAGATCAAATCGGTGTATAACATGATATAGCTCTCATATAAACAGATCTGGGGATTTGACTTCTTGAGCTTCTAGAGGGCGCAATTCCTATCCGATTTGGCTAAAATTTTGCATGACGTATTTTATTTTTACTTTCAACAACTGGGTCAAATAAGGTTCAAATCGGTTCATAACCTGATATAGCTGCCATATAAACCGATCTGGGATCTTGACTTCTTAACCCCTAGAGGTCGCAATTATTATCCGATATGCCTGAAATTTTGTACGATGGATCCTCTCATGACCATCAACAAACGTGTTTATTATGGTCTGAATCGGTCTATAGCCCGATACAGATCCCATATAAATCGTTCTCTCTATTTTACTTCGTGAGCCCCAATGGGCGCAATTCTTAAACGAATTGGCTGACATTTTACACAGGTCTCCAACATATAATATAATTGTGGTCCAAACCGGATCATATCTTGATATCGCTCTAATATCAGAGCAAATCTTTTCTTATATCCCGTTTTGCCTAAGAAGAGATGCCCGGAAAAAAACTCGACAAATGCGATCCTTAGTGGAGGTTATATAAGATTCGGCCCGGCCGAACTTAGCACGCTTTTACTTGTTTTTTTTTTTACAAGCCTATTGAAATTGGCAAAGATCGGTTCAGATTTGAATAAAGCTCCAATATATATATATATATATATATATATGTTGGTCCGATTTGGACTAACAATGCAATAAAATGGTAATTTGTGAAGCGATTCCTTTGAAATTTGGTAGGACATTACGGATGAATTTCATAAAAATCGGTTCATATTTAGGTATGGCTCTCAACATAATTGTAAATTTCCCAAAATCTGACGAACATATATATGGGAGCTATATCTAAATCTGAACCGAAGCATACTCAGATATTGTGGTTGTCGTCCAAATCTTCATTTGTCGTCCCATTTTCAAAATTTTTTTTCGGGTTTACATTTTTTATGCCCTCCACCCTTGGATGGGGCGTATACTAATTTCGCCATTCTGTTTGTAACTACTCGAAATATTCGTCTGAGACCCCATAAAGTATATATATTCTTGATCGTCGTGACATTTTATGTCGATCTAGCCATGTCCGTCCGTCTGTCCGTCCGTCTGTCCGTCTGTCTGTCCGTCTGTCTGTCGAAAGCACGCTAACTTCCGAAGGAGTAAAGCTAGCTGCTTGAAATTTTGCACAAATACTTCTTATTAGTGTAGGTCGGTTGGTATTGTAAATGGGTTATATCGGTCCATGTTTTGATATAGCTGCCATATAAACCGATCTAGGGTCTTGACTTCTTGAGCCTCTAGAGTGCGCAATTCTTATCCGATTGAAATGAAATTTTGTACTATGTGTTTTGTTATGATATCCAAAAAGTAAAAGCGTGCTAAGTTCGGCCGGGCCGAATCTTATATACCCTCCACCATGGATCGCATTTGTCGAGTTCTTTTCCCGACATCTCTTCTTAGGCAAAAAAGGATATAAGAAAAGATTTGCTCTGCTATTAAAGCGATATCAAGATATGGTCCGATTTGGACCACAAATAAATTATATGTTGGAGACCTGTGTAAAATATCAGCCAATTCGAATAAGAATTGCGCCCTTTGGGGGCTCAAGAAGTAAAATAGAGAGATCGATTTATATGGGAGCTGTATCGGGCTATAGACCGATTCAGACCATAATAAACACGTATGTTGATGGTCATGACATGGATCCGTCATAAAAAATTTCAGGCAAATACGATGATAATTGCGACCACTAGAGGTTCAAGAAGTCAAGACCCAAGATTGGTTTATATAACAGCTATATCAGGTTATGAATCGATTTGAACCTTATTTGACACAGATGTTGGATGTCATAACAAAGCACGTCGTGCAAAATTTCATTCCAATCGGATAAGAACTGCACACTCTAGAGGCTCAAGAAATCAAGACCCAAGATCGGTTTATATGGCAGCTATATCAAAACATGAACCGATATGGCCCATTTACAATACAATACCAAATAAGAAGTATTTGTGCAAAATTTCAAGCGGCTAGCTTTACTCCTTCGGACGGACGGACGGACAGACGGACTGACGGACGGACGGACGGACGGACAGACGGACGGACAGACGAACGGACGGACGGACATGGCTAGATCGACATAAAATGTCACGACGGTCAAGAATACATATACTTTATGGGTCTCAGACGAATATTTCGAGTAGTTACAAACAGAATGACGAAATTAGTATACCCCCCATCTTATGGTGGAGGGTATAACAACTGTGCAAAGTATGGTTCAGATTGGTTGATAATCGGATATAGCTGTCATATAAACCGATCTTGGGTCTTGACTTCTTGAGCCTCTAGGGTGCACAATTTTTTTCTGATTGGAATGAAATTTTGCACGACGTGTTTTGTTATGATATCCAACAACTGTGCCTAGTCTGGTTCAAATCGGTTTATAACCTGATATAGCTGTCATATAAGCAGATCTGGGGACTTGACTTCTTGAGCCTCTAGAGGTCGCAATTATTATCCGATTTGCCTGAAATTTTGTACGACGGATTCTCTCAGGACCATCAACATATGTGTTTTTTATGGTCTGAATCGGTCTATAGCCCGATACAACTCCCATATAAATCGATCTCTCTGTTTTACTCTTGAGCCCCCAAACGGCGCAATATTTATTCGAATTGGCTGACAGTGTACACAGGTCTCCAACATATAATTTATTTGTGGCCCGAACCGGACCATATCTTGATATCGCTCTAATAGCAGAGCAAATCTTTTCTTATATACTTTTTTGCCTAAGAAGAGATGCCGGGAAAAGAACTCGACAAATGCGATCCACGGTGGAGGGTATATAAGATTCGGCCTGGCCGAACTTAGCACGCTTTTACTTGTTTTTTGTTAAAATTTTGGCCAAGATTAGATTCATATTTTACAATTTACGAAGGCATTTGTGATTCGATTTTCTCAGCTGTGGTTCCGGCACCCAAACGATGCAGATCGTGCTGTCCTCAGAGAAGGCGTTGATGTGTTTTTACACTCCAAGACTGTTCGTAACTTAACCGTCCTAGTTGTTATTGCCCTGATGGCCAAATTACTGCTCGTAAAGATGTTCACACTCGACGACCTCGCGTTAACACCACAACATCTCACGCAATCCGTGATTGCACGGATTCACCTGCAGGACAGTATTATAGTCAGGTAGTCGAAAACAGATCTTAGTCCCTGGGTTCTCAATATAGACCCAGGCCCAATCTGTCTCCTAGCTTTGATCCATCTGTGTAGCATGGTCTTGTGGATGGCACACTCATGGAAAAGAGGTTGCTAATAGTAACAAACACAGACTGCTGGCTGTTAGTAGTTAATTTTATTGCTATTACAGCAGTAGTTCTGCTGTCATAGCTAAATGTTTGCAATTTCAGAACAGCAGTAAATATGCTGAAAAGTTTGTTACTTGGTGAAAATTACTGCTGCTTAATTTATAATGGGGTTGTTGCGTAAACTTAATTTTTTTTGATCCAAACCAAGAAAATACCTAAAATAATCAAAACAAGTGGTCGGTACTATCAGGCAAACATAAATTATAGCCCACCACAGAACACCACAACACAGAACATGCGTGGCGTGCGAAACAAAACAATATTCAAGTGTTTTTCAAAATTGCCAAAATTCTTCTGTTACAGTGAAATTTGTATACCTCATACTTCAACCTTTAATTGAAAATTGTTGTTCACTACTGAGCGCAGGATCTGACTCATTGTCGGTGACATTTGGTTTTAAAGTCAGAGCTGAATTTTCTACTGATTGCCAACACACTGATTATAGGACGATTCTAATCTTAGAAAGCTTTCAAAGTGCGGTTGTCTTTGCGAATATCTTATTTTTACAATGAAAGTTACGACGAAGCAGATTCAGTATTTTGATGAAGTTTTTCCATTTGTGCTAATTTTTGCTCTCAAAATAGTTTTATGATTTCAACAGGTTTGTGTCGATCAATTGGTTCTAAATGACTTATTCCCATAACATTTTACGCAAAAAAAAAATTGAAAAATTAAGCAACTTTAAAAGTTGTATATAAAAAAAAATAATTTTTCACCAATTTTTACGACTAGCCATTTACGTTCTGTTAAAATTATGCAGCTCATTTCTCCTACGAACTTTATTAAAATCGATCGAAAATCCATTTTTGATGGAAAAGATGTACGGTAAAAACTGCACCAAACTATTGTGGCATATGGCAATATTTTTCATCTTGTCTTTAAAGTGCTTAAGTTTACCCAATTTTTTGGAGATAAAATAATAAAAGGCTGTAGAAATAGAAATCCGATATACGAAGACATTTCCATGTTACTGCAGTTGTAAACTTTTTTCATTCTTTGCCCACTAATTTTTATTCGGTACATGAAATAATAAATAATTGATATCAAATGACCTAGCGAAATATTCGTCTGAAAATCCATAAAGTATATACACTCTTGATCGTGACATTTTATGTCGACCTAGCCATGTCTAGTCTAGCCTAGTCTGTCTGCCGAAAGCACGCTTACTTAGGAAGGAGTAAAGCTAGCCGCTTGAAATCTTGCACAAATATTTCCTAATAAGGTAGGTCGGTTGGGAATGTAAATGGGCCATATCGGTCCATGTTTTGATATGGCTGCAATAAAAACCGATCTTGGGTCTTGATTTCTTGAGCCTCTAAAGGGCGCAATTTATATCCGATTGGAATGAAATTTTGCACGACGTGTTCTGTTATGATATCCAATATCTGTACCAAGTATGGTTCAAATCGGTCCATAACCTAATATAGCTGACATATAAACCGATTTGGGGACTTGATTTTTGAGCATCTAGAGGGCGCAGTTCCTATCCGATTTGGCTGAAATTTTGCGTGACGTATCAAATCAAATCAAATTCAAATCGGTTCATAACCTGATAAAGCTGACATATAAACTGATCTGGGATCTTGACTTCTAGAGCCTCTAGAGGTCGCAATTATTATCCGATTTGCCTGAAATTTTGTACGACGGATCCCCTCATGACCATCAACATACGTGTTTATTATGGTCTGAATCGGTTTAAAGCCCGATACAGCTCCCATATAAATTGTTCTCTATTTTACTTCTTGAGCCCCCAATGGGAGCAATTCTTATTGAAATTGGGTGACATTTTACATAGGTCTCCAACATAAAATTTAATTATGGTCCGAACCGAACCATATCTTGATATCGCTCTATTAGCAGAGCAAATCTTTTCTTTTATCTTTTTTTTTGCCTAAGAAAAGATGCCGGGAAAAGAACTCGACAAATACGATCCATGGTGGAGGGTTTATAAGATTCGGCCCGGCTGAACTTAGCACGCATTTTCTTGTTAGTTCTACCACCATTGATTATTTTTTCTCCAATAAATTAGGAAAACTTTAGGACTAGTAAGGACATGATTAAAATTCCAAGCATATACGACAATAGTACGATGAAATTTTTACCGGACGTCTTTTCCATCAAAACCGGATTTTCGATAGATTTTAATGAAGTTCGAAGAAAAAATTATCGACATCAAAATGTATATTGGTCAAAATTTACTTCCGAAATATTTAACAATTAAAATTGCTTAATGTTTTCAGTTAGTTTGCGCACAATTTTATGGAAATAAAACTAATTTAAAACCAATGGACCGACATAAACAATAACCTCTTGAAATTATAAAACTAATTTGAGAGCCAAAATGAGTGCAAATGAAAAAAAAATTATCAAAATACAGAAGGTGACACTTTCACCATAAAACTAAAATATTCGCAAAGACAACCACACTTTGAAGGCTTTGAAAAATTAGAATCGACCTATAAATAGTGTGCTGGCAGTCAATATAAAAGTCAGTTGTGACTTTATTACCAAATGTCACCGCCGATAGGGCAGTTCCTGCACCCAATAACGACCATAATTTTCAAAATAAGTTGATGTAACTTAATTAATTTTACTGTAAAAGAAGAATTTTTGGCAATTTTCGATTTTAAATATATGTGAGGTGGGCCCCCCAAAATAAAATCCTGGCGACGTTCCTGGGCCCCATATAAACCGATACCGCGATTTGATATCGTGAGCCTTTAGAAGCCTCAATTTGCATCCGATTTGGCTGAAATTTTGAACAAAGACTTGAGTTATGACTTCTAACATACACGCCAAGTATGATCAGAATCGGTAGCCCTATAAATCGATCCGATCTGGCTTAAATTTGGAACAATGATCCTCATCGGTCTATAAACAAATATAGCTCCCATTTAAAAGAATCCCCGGATTTGATTTCTTAATCCTATAGAAGGCTCAATTTTCGCCTGATTTGGCTGAAATTGGCCCAAAAACCTATCTTATGTTTTATCCGAATCGGTCAATATGGTGATATAGGCTCCCCGTAGTACCGATATCACGATATGACTTCTTGAGACCAAAATAATCATATACAAATAAGTTTATATTTTTAGCGGAATCTATGGTAGTTGTTATCCAAAATTCGGCTCGACCGAACTAAGCACGCTATTACTTGCTTATTTTGAACTCTTCTATTTTAAGATTTATAAATAACAAGTAAAAGCGTGTTAAGTTCGGCCGGCCCGAATCTTATATACCCTCCACCATGGATCGCATTTGTCGAGTTCTTTTCCCGGCATCTCTTAGGCAAAAACAAATTCGGCCGGGCCGAATCTTATATACCCTGCCATATAAACCGATCTTTGGTCTTGATTTTTGAGCCTCTAGAGTGCGTAATTCTTATCCGATTGGAATGACGACTTTTGCACGACGCGTTTTGTTATAATATCCAACAACTGTGCCAAGTATGGTTCAAATCGGTCCATAACCTGATATAGCTGACATATAAACCGATCTTGGGTCTTGACTTCTTGAGCCTCTAGAGTGCGCAATTCTTATCCGATTGGAATGAAATTTTGCACGACGTGTTTTGTTATAATATCCAACAACTGTGCCAAGTATTATCCCGCCATACGGGATGACTATGAGCACCACACACGCTTTTACTTGTTGTTGTTATTGTTATTACAAATGTTGTTTTTGCTTTCGGAAGTTTGCTCATTACGCATTGATTGGCTACTTGAGCCGGGATTTCATTAGACTCGTTTGGTGTTTCGTTAGATGTGACATTTGATTTGTTGCACAGTTGTGTTTGCATTTGCGATTTCAATAACAAGTGGTTTTTGAACTTTGCGAGTTGCTAATCACAGGATGGCGGTTTACTAATTTCGTCATTCCGTTTGTAACACCTCGAAATATTCGTCTTAGACTTTTTGAGCTTCTAGAGGGCGCAATTCTCATCCGATCTGGCTAAAATTTTGCACGTGACGACTTCCAACTTCCATTTTGCACATACGACTTGAAACAATTGTGCTAATATGGTTCAAATCGGTTCATAACCTATTATAGCTGCCATGTAAACCGATCTCCCGATTAGACTTCTTGAGTTTCATGATAGCGCAATCGTATCCGATTTGGCTTGCACGTTTTGCAAATATTATTTTGGTATGACTTCCAACAACTGTGCAAGTATTTACGAGGGGCGAGAGGGCGAATTTCTTATCTTATTTAGTTGAAATTTTGCATACGTTGTTTTGGTATGACTTCCAAAAACTGTTCAAAGTATGGTCGAAACCGGTTGATAACCTTATATAGCTGCCATATGAACTGATCTCCGAATTAACTTTCTTAGCCTCTGGAGGGTGCAATTACTACTCGATTTGCCTGAAATTTTGGGAGTGGTGTTTTTGTATGACTTCTAAGAGCGACACGACAAGTACTCATATCGGTCAATAACCTGATTTAACTCATACATATTTGAAAAAGTCAAACAAAGAACTTGACAAGTGCGATTCATATTGGAGGGTATATAAGACTTTTATTTGTTTGTTTTTCTTTCATTTTCTGAACAATTATTTGTATTTATTAATGAACTAGAGTTTTGTGCTATAGGCTCCCTCCATCACATAAAAGGTAGTGAAAGTTTTTTTCTTTCTTTTTTTGATATCCAGGTAGTATGACACTTTTAATAGAAATTCTCTCATAAACAGAAGGTTTGTGAGATAACCATTACGGCGTAATGGGAAGATTGACGGCATCTCATGACTGATGAATGCATACTGGGAATTAAGGCAATATCAATCTTGCCTTGCTGATTTTCTCCATTAGAGCGTATGTAACTGTCTCGCTCCTATGGAGGTTTATCTGAACGACCTCAATCATTGTTCCTTCGGTAATGGGCTTCTTGATAGTGGGTGATGGCCATATCGTCCACTCCCTGTTCCAACATGCATTCTGTCGCGAATTTGCTGACCTATCCCTTGATGAATATGCTGACCCATCCCCACTGTGAGGTGGGGAATGCCCATCTTTCACTCCAGGTCCAGCTTTGCGCCCCAGTGGGTGTGGATACTTCCGACGAGGTTTTTGACGGTATCAATACATTCTGCTTACGCAAAGCAGAGCGTAAGAATGTCCCCTTTATACTCGCAGCTCAACATTTGTATGGGTGGACCCTCTTCGGAGTTCCACACATGTTTGAAAATCAGCTCATTAACCGTATCCTCTTGGGACCGATGATCTGGTGGATTCGTACTGCATAAGTTAGCTTATCTTTGTTGTGCTTCCTAGCCACTTTGGTGTAAGAGATTGGCTCCTTTAATTTTTCGGCGAACATCTTCCCCTTTCATGATGTAAGGGGTGTGGTGTGGAAAACAATTAGGGATTTTACAAGTAGCACGAAATTCCTAACTTAGATTTCCTTTTTCAAGGCATATTTGTAGTATTTCGAGCGCACAATAAGTCGATTACTTCTTAGGTGTATGTCCATAGTGGCATGGGGCGGATTAATATCTACACCATCTTTTCAACCTAGCCTAACCAAGTCTGGAGATTGATTCTGAGCTTGAAGCATTACTATCGACGACAGGTGTCAAGGCACCCACATCTAAAGGGTGATTTGTTTGAGGTTAGGATTTTCATGCATTAGTATTTGACAGATCACGTGGGATTTCAGACATGGTGTCAAAGAGAAAGATGCTCAGTATGCTTTGACATTTCATCATGAATAGACTTACTAACGAGCAACGCTTGCAAATCATTGAATTTTATTACCAAAATTAGTGTTCGGTTCGAAATGTGTTCATTCACCGTAACGTTGCGTCCAACAGCATCTTTGAAAAAATACGGTCCAATGATTCCACCAGCGTACAAACCACACCAAACAGTGCATTTTTCGGGATGCATGGGCAGTTCTTGAACGGCTTCTGGTTTCTCTTCACTCCAAATGCGGCAATTTTGCTTATTTACGTAGCCATTCAACCAGAAATGAGCCTCATCGCTGAACAAAATTTGTCGATTCACTGAAAATGATTTCACTGAAAATGATTCACTGAAAATGATTTGCAAGCGTTGCTCGTTAGTAAGTCTATTCATGATGAAATGTCAAAGCATACTGAGCATCTTTCTCTTTGACACCATGTCTGAAATCCCACGTGATCTGTCAAATACTAATGCATGAAAATCCTAACCTCAAAAAAATCACCCTTTACAAAACATACAACAAGGTATAGACCGGTATAAATCGTAGTTGTCGTGGCTGTTAGAAGTCATAGAGAAAAACCACATCCAAAATTTCGGGCAAATCGAGTAATAATTGCACCCTTCAGAGGCTCAGGAAGTCATATTGAGAGATCGGTTTGTATGGCAGCTACATCAGTTTATGCACCGATTTGAACCATTCTTGACATAGTTATTGGAAGTCATATCAATATGCCACGTGGACTTTCTAGAGGCTCAAGAAGTTAAATCGGAAGATCGGAAATCGGTCCATAACCTGATATAGCTGCCATAGGAACCGATCTCTGATCTTGAATTCTTCAGCCTCTAGGGTGCGCAATTATTATTTGATGTGACTGAAATTTGGTTTTGACTTGAAACAACTATCTCAAATATTGGCTAAATCGGTTCATTACCTGATATAACTCCCATATACACCAATATCCTTGTAATAATTCTTGAGCTTTTAGAGGGCGCAATAGTTATCCGACATGGCTGAAATTTTGCACAACGACTTTTCCTATGACCTTAAACATACGTGCCACATATGGTCTGAATCGTTCCATAACCTTTTGCACAATGACTTCTACTGTCGCACAGTGGGCCAAATGGCAAAAAAATTGGAAATAAGTCTACAACTTTTTATCTGTTGATTTTAGCCATACAAAATGTTCTAGACATTTGTAGAGGAGGACATAGGCTTTCAGAAAAGTGCTGTTGTTGGTCCATATCTTTAATACAGGGTGAGCTACAGGGTGTCAAAGTTGACCACTTTTGACTTCTCCAAGCTTCTGGGGGCCATAACTTTTGATCTACTCAACCGATTTACATGATTTAGGACTCTAGAGAAAGAGCTTGACAAGATCTAAAAAACTTATGCATAAAGTACCATGCCATCGTGTACTGTTAAGGAGTTATGAATTGTTTAATTTTAAAATATGAAAATTTGGCCTTGGTTTTTTTCAGTGTTTTTTAAATAACTCCGTCAATTTTAAAGCTATAAACTTCATACTTCACACAAATTATGCCAGCATATGTGTGCATAAAATACAAAAGCAATCACGTGAATATCTTTGGCGGTTTAAAAATGGCATCGTTTTCAATATGAAAAATATTTTTTTTGTCAAAAAATTGCAAAATTTTTCAAAGAAGATACTCCCATTTCCTTTAAGTTTTCGCAAACTTTGGCCGTCAAAGCATTATCATTTCTTTCCATTTTCACAAAGTCGAGGTATTAAGAAAAGTTTTAAGTGCTAATTTGGCTAATTTCGATATCAAACAACACCGTTATCTTAAGACCAAAATGGCCAATTTTTTTACTAAACTTCAAAAGTTTCTCACTGGAAAAAAAGTTCCACGGGGATTTTTTCGCTTTTTTTTAACTTAAATGAAAGCTTAAAATGTTCCCAACATTTTAAGGTATGTCTCGCCATATCCTAGCCATAAATGAGATCGTAGCGATCAAAATACTGAAAAAAGTCAATTTTCAAGTAGTGCTATATTCATTGCTAAAAAACAAGTATTACGTCACATTTTATTGCAAAGATGTTAAATAAACTTTTATTTGGTAACACTTCTTCTACAAAACACAAAAAGAATCATGGAAATATCTCTATTCTATTCCATTTTATGGAACCGGCAATAAAAAAGTCAATTTTTCAAAAAAGTCGAATTTCCCAAATTTTGTTTTTGTTGTCCTAATTGCACATGACACACTATAGCCATATTTACGCAACATACCTTATCGTAAAGGAAATTTTCATACCTTTCCAACGATGTATAAAACATTTCTCAACTCGGATTCTATCTACTCTAAAATTCATTTACACTTCATTAAACTCTATATAAAAATGTCTATTTGTGAAATGGAACCTTATATGGGGCCTACACTAAAACATTGATAGATTTGCCCAGGGTTTACAATACAAATGTGTTAGAATAAAAAAAGGTCTCCTGCCAAAGTTTAAAAAAATTGGAATAAAAATATGTGTTTTAGAGCGAAAACACTTCGCATCGGCGTGCGTTTGTATAGTACCTACATCTATTTTTAATGTAAGCTGATGATTTTTGAATAAAAAGTAACCTAGAAATATACCTGCATATATATATATATTTGTGTTAAGATTTGATGCAGACAAATGTTACCTGTTTCGCTATGTCGAATTCCCAGGAAATCCACCGTATCAATGAATGTGAAAAAACCTACCCATAAAAAATTCATTGTCATTTTTTTTAACCAAATTCGAGTCCAGGTAAATAATTATAGAAGAGTAAGTAAAAAGAGGCACTTTGGACCCCTTTTTACGATTGCGTCTGATACCTGAAATGGGTCATTAATTGTGAATATATTGCATAAATATTTGAACAAAATCCAAATTTTCTTCATTATATTTTGTAGAGGCGTAAAGGACATTTATAAGTTATGGAAGTCATACTGAAGTATTCCACTCTTTCGAAAATTGTATGGGACATCAAAAATGATTCCAAATCATACACGGAGTCATTTAAGGAACTTGTTTACACTTTGGACCACATATATGGAATAAGGCTAAATAAAGACGCTTTAGACAAACTTGAAAAATTCTACAAATCATTTGAGAGAAGGTTGCCAGAATGTTCATTCGCAAAAATCAAGTTTTTCAAAATGTATGAGAAGTGGCTGAAATCGGATCTACTTATTGAAATTAAACCGCTGATTCCCGGCCGGCCTAGCAAAGCATACGACGAAGTTACGGAGAAAACCAAAAAGAAAAAACAAGAGGAACTATTGGCGGCACATCCGCCAAATTTAATAAAAGATACGTTCAAAACAGCATTGTTAAAAACACAACCAAAAAATGTTGGACGAATTGTCGATGTTTTACCATTAGCATCTCCGAAAAGGGTAAAGAGAATGGTAGAAAGTATTCCAACTCCAAAATCGACTACAGAATTCACGGAGGAAGATGCACTGGCCCTGATTTTGAACCTAGGCCTCTCAAGAAACAAATACTCAACAATGAGGAAGGCTCTTCGTGAAAAAGGATGGGGTTGTTTACCCTCAAAACATAAATTGTACAACACCAGGACGAAAATGGTGCCATCAAATATATACGTGGACGAATTAAAAGCAAGAGTGAAACTTGCTGATCTTGTTGAAAATACAGCTGTTAGAATTATTTCTAATTTTACTGAAGAACAGTTGAACACATGTAATAATTCCGAAGTGGTTTTGATCAGCAAATGGGGTTGTGATGGATCATCTGGATTTTCCGAATATAAGCAACAAACAGAAATAGATACCAACTTCGCATCAATTTTCATGGCATCATTAGTACCATTGAGAATGAGATTGTACAAGGACCAATCTTCATCATCGAAAGAAAATGCATTTCAAGATATATGGATAAATAGAACACCTGGGTCAAAATATTTATGTCGCCCAATTCGGTTTGAGTATACAAAGGAAGACCGGAACACAACACGATCTTTGGTGAACGAAATAAAGGAAGAAATTGCTGCATTACCCATGATTGTTATAAACCAATTGGGAAGAAATATAAAAGTTTCGTTTCAACTACAACTCACTATGATCGATGGAAAGGTGGCAAACGCATTAACTGGCGTTATGTCCAATTGGAGATGCAATATTTGTGGCAAGAAGAATGGGCAATTCGAGGACAAGTCTGATGAAAATTTAGTAAACGAAAATGCGCTCAATTTCGGTATTTCGCCCCTGCACTGTAGAATTCGATTCATGGAGTATTGTTTGCATTTATCGTATGACCTTAAATATCGGACTAGCCCTGGAAACCGCGATGTCTCTGCTAGAAACAACCAAGATCTTCACAAAATGAGGCAGGAAGAGAAGAATCGAATCCAGTTGGAGTTTAAACAAAAGGGACTTATAATAGATAAACCTCTTTACGGATACGGAAGCACAAATGATGGCAACTCGGCAAGGCGGTTTTTTGAGGACCCCGTATCGACATCTAAAATAACCGGTCTTGATGAACACTTGCTAAGACGATTCAAAGTGATTTTGGCTGTAATCAATAGCAAAAAGATGATAAATTCAACCAAATTTGAAGCTTATAGTAATGACACAAAAAACATTTTATCTGATTTATATTCGTGGAAAGCTTTAACACCGACAGTACATAAAGTCTTACATCATGGCAAGGAAATTGTGGAATACAACATACTTCCGTTAGGAGAACTTACAGAAGAAGCTCAGGAATCCCGTAATAGAGATGTTAAACAGTTCCGGCTTTTCAATACCCGAAAGAGCACCAAATTTAACCAAAATTATGATTTACTTCAATATTTATTGTTATCGTCTGATCCGGTACTATACAGCATCAGAACTAAATGGCTACCAAAAATATGTGACGATATAGATAAGGACGATCCCGATGCCATTCAAATTAAAGAGCTTTTAAATTTTGATACCTTAGATTATTTGGTAGAGAATAAAATCAAATAATACAAAACTAAAATGCTTTTTTATTTTGGGAGTAGCTAATATACATATAAACGCACGCCGATGCGAAGTGTTTTCGCTCTAAAACACATATTTTTATTCCAACGATGCGAAGTGTTTTCGCTCTAAAACACATATTTTTATTCCAATTTTTTTAAACTTTGGCAGGAGACCTTTTTTTATTCTAACACATTTGTATTGTAAACCCTGGGCAAATCTATCAATGTTTTAGTGTAGGCCCCATATAAGGTTCCATTTCACAAATAGACATTTTTATATAGAGTTTAATGAAGTGTAAATGAATTTTAGAGTAGATAGAATCCGAGTTGAGAAATGTTTTATACATCGTTGGAAAGGTATGAAAATTTCCTTTACGATAAGGTATGTTGCGTAAATATGGCTATAGTGTGTCATGTGCAATTAGGACAACAAAAACAAAATTTGGGAAATTCGACTTTTTTGAAAAATTGACTTTTTTATTGCCGGTTCCATAAAATGGAATAGAATAGAGATATTTCCATGATTCTTTTTGTGTTTTGTAGAAGAAGTGTTACCAAATAAAAGTTTATTTAACATCTTTGCAATAAAATGTGACGTAATACTTGTTTTTTTAGCAATGAATATAGCACTACTTGAAAATTGACTTTTTTCAGTATTTTGATCGCTACGATCTCATTTATGGCTAGGATATGGCGAGACATACCTTAAAATGTTGGGAACATTTTAAGCTTTCATTTAAGTTAAAAAAAAGCGAAAAAATCCCCGTGAAACTTTTTTTCCAGTGAGAAACTTTTGAAGTTTAGTAAAAAAATTGGCCATTTTGGTCTTAAGATAACGGTGTTGTTTGATATCGAAATTAGCCAAATTAGCACTTAAAACTTTTCTTAATACCTCGACTTTGTGAAAATGGAAAGAAATGATAATGCTTTGACGGCCAAAGTTTGCGAAAACTTAAAGGAAATGGGAGTATCTTTTTTGAAAAATTTTGCAATTTTTTGACAAAAAAAATATTTTTCATATTGAAAACGATGCCATTTTTAAACCGCCAAAGATATTCACGTGATTCCTTTTGTATTTTATGCACACATATGCTGGCATAATTTGTGTGAAGTATGAAGTTTATAGCTTTAAAATTGACGGAGTTATTTAAAAAACACTGAAAAAAACCAAGGCCAAATTTTCATATTTTAAAATTAAACAATTCATAACTCCTTAACAGTACACGATGGCATGGTACTTTATGCATAAGTTTTTTAGATCTTGTCAAGCTCTTTCTCTAGAGTCCTAAATCATGTAAATCGGTTGAGTAGATCAAAAGTTATGGCCCCCAGAAGCTTGGAGAAGTCAAAAGTGGTCAACTTTGACACCCTGTAGCTCACCCTGTATTAAAGATATGGACCAACAACAGCACTTTTCTGAAAGCCTATGTCCTCCTCTACAAATGTCTAGAACATTTTGTATGGCTAAAATCAACAGATAAAAAGTTGTAGACTTATTTCCAATTTTTTTGCCATTTGGCCCACTGTGTGTCGTCTGCTACATCCAAACCAAGTATGGTCCAAATCGGTCCATAACCTGATATAATTCCAATAGCATAACAGTTTTAATACATTATCGTTTGTTTGCCTATTAAGAGATACCTGGCAAAGAACTGAACATATCAGTTCCATGATAAAGGGTATATAAGAATCGGCGCGGCCGAACTTAGCACGCTTTTACTTATTATGAATTCGAATATCAGCAGACACTGTTTGCTGATAGGGGCAAACTTTTTATCTGGGTGCATAAGCATCAAGATTCGGTTTCCTTAAGGCCCAAGATTAACTTTTTACCTTTTTTGCCTTGGATTGCCACTTTTCTAATTTATTTACCGTAATCCCTGCAGTTCATCCACATAAGAAGGTCTTTATGATTTTAAGTGCCAAATTTCACGCTTTTACACATATTTTTTCAGGACATTTGCTATGTGAGTGATTACTTTGATCCCCCAATATATAAATGAAGGACCTGCTATCAGTAAATCTTCTGCTTTATAAATGTTGCTGCCAATATCTATTAATCAAAATGCTTTATTATGATGAGTCCAACAGGGGGAGACAATTTAATATACTTGAAAACCAGTAAATAACGTTTTTTTCTTCCGGAAAATGTATGCAATACAGAAGCAATATGTCAACATGCGATTGATTGTCATTAATCAAAATCCTTGGGAATGTGTCAAATAAATAAAGTTGTTATGACCAAAAGTGGAAACCTATAAAGCAGTTTGTTGGCATGTAACTAAAAACAAAGCGATTTCTCCCAGATCTCTGTGGTACATTAAACCTCTTGAAACAAAAATCGAACAACTTAACGAATGAGCAAATATTTCTACTGTGATGTTATATAATAATAATTAGTTGAATAATTGGATATGACGATAATAAAAGGCAATGAAGACGGTTCTGCCTTTTCGAGCGGAGTCCGTAAAATTTATCCCACATAATTATATTTATACCCCTACGCGAGTATAGTACAGGGTATAGTAATACTATTGGAGTTATATCAAGTTATAGTCCGATTCGGACCATAAATGAATTGAATGCTGAACATTGTAAAAGTCATTGTATAATATTTCAGTCCATTCGGATAGGAATTGGGAGATCGGGTTATATGAGAGCTGTATTAAGCTGTAGATCGATCCAGACTATATTGGACACGTATGTTGAAGGTCAAGGGAGAAGCCGCTGTACAAAATTTCACCCAAATCAGATAACAAGTGCGCTCTCCAGCGGCTCAAGAAGGCATGATCCCAGGTCGGTTTACATGGCAACTATATCAGGTTATGTACCGATCCGCGCCATACTTACACAGTTGGTGGAAGTCATAACAAAACACCATTTTAACCTAAAAGGATAGGAACTGTGCCCTATAGAGGCTCAAGAAGTCAAGACCCAAAATAGGTTGATATCTGGCTATGAACCGATTTAAACCATATTTGGAACAGTTGTTGTTTGAAATCAAAACACTACGTGAAAAATTTTAGTGAAATTGGAAGAGAATTGCGCCCCCTAGAGGCTCAAGAAGTTAAAACCCAAAATAGGTTTATATGGCAGCTACATCAAAACATGGTCCGATTTGGTCCGTTTGCAATCCCAACCAACCTACACTGATAAAAAATGTTTGTGCAAAATTTCAAGGGCCTAGCCTTACTCCTTTATGGCTAGATCGATTGAAAATTTCATGACGATCAAGTATATATATATATATATATATATATATATATATATATATAAATATATATTTATTTATATATATATATATATATATATATATATATATATATATATATATATATATATATATATATATATATATATATATATATATATATATATATATATATATATATATACTTGGGCTCTTAGACGTCTATTGCGAGGTGTTAGGGAATGACGAAATTAGTATATGGTCCGATCTGGACCGAAGCTTTAGAAAAATCTGGTAATGGAATCAAGTTTCAATGGAATCAAGCCCATAAATCTGGATATTGACATATATAGCTGCTATATATTAATATGATCCGATCTACACCATATTCAGAGAGGATGTGAAGGGGTTTAATATTGCTTACCTTACTTAATTACAGCAAAATTGGGGAATAACTACTCTATTTATTGGCGAAAGACTTTCAAACGTAAAATCGGTGTATTTGGAAAAAAGGCATACTTCTCACATAACAAAGAGAGCTTTACGATTCAGGTTAAAGCTCAATGGTAAGGGGCCTTTTTATAGCCCAACAGCGTGCCGCATTGCGATACCTCTTTAGGGAGAAGCTTTTACACGGCGAAGTCCCTCCAATGTTCCCGCCATGAAATGAAAGGTATTTAGGATAAGAAAACGTATCTGATATCCAATTGTTTGGGGGACCAACCCAAGCCCCAAAACACCCCTAAATCGGACGTATTCACCGACCATAGCAATATGGGACTAAAATTGAAGGTATTTACGAGTAGAATACGAATCTGATATCCAAATGTGGGACCACGTTCCTGGGGGTCCACCCCTTCCCCAAACAGGACTTATTTACTGACCATGGTAATATGGGGCTTAAATAAAAGGTATTTGAGTGTAGAATTCGAATCTGATATCCAAATATGAGACCAAGTGTTTGGGGGGCCGCCTCTCCCCAAAAACATCCCCCAATGGGGACAAATTTACGACCATAGCAATATGGGGCTCAAATGAAAGGTCTTTGGAAGTAAAGCACGAATCTGATGTCAATATTCGGGAAAAGTGTTTATGGGGCCACCCCACCCCCACAACACCACCCAACTAGAAAGTATTGCAATATGAGGCTCAAATAAGAGGGTTTTTAGAGTAGAACACGAATCCGATATAAATTTTGCAACTCACTGATTGGCCGCCCATCCCTCAAAACACCCCCCAGCCAGTCATATTTGCCGACTATGGAAATATTTGGCTCAAATTAAAGGTATGTGGTAGTAGCCCACGTATCTGATATCAACATTAGGGGCCAACTGTCTAGCGGACGTCCCACCACCATAAACACCCCCAAATAGGACGTATTTGCTCACCAAGATTTGGGTCTTAAAGAGAGTGGAACTAAATATTCATAGTTTTTAGGGCCAATAACCCAAACCGGACACATTTGCTGACTTTTGCAATAAGGAGTATAAATGAGATTAGAAAACGAATTTGATATCCAATTTTGAGGGCAATGGCAATATAGGGTTCAAATAAATGATAAATAGATATATGAGAATAGAGCACGTTGCTGATATATTTTCAGAGCTTAGTGTTTGGGGGACCACCCCACTCCCCAAAACAACCCTAAATCGGGCATATTTACCGACCATGACAATGCGGGGCTTAAATGAAAGGCATTGGGGGGTAGAGCAAGAATTGGTACCCACTTTCGGGACCAATTTTCTGGGGTCTACCCATGTAGTAAGGGTATCACCCTTTTCCCAAAACACCCCCAAAGGGAAACATTTTTTCGACCATGCCAATATGTGGCTCAAATGAAAGGTATTTGAGATTAGAAAACGAATTTGACAACCTATTTTGGGGTCATGTGTTTGGGGGACGCCTCATCCTGTAAACTCCTCTTCAGCCAATGGCAATATGGGGTTTAAATAAATGGTATTTGAGACAAGAGCACGATGCTGATAATGTTTCAGGGCTAAGTATCTTGGGAACAACCTCTACCCCGAAAACACCACTAAATCGGACATCACCTTTCATCCAAACTTAAATTCGTAGCCCAATAAAGTGCATATGGAATCCACATAAATGCACTTATATTGTTAAACTGTTAGTCAAGCGATATACTATTTTCGTAGCATGGTATTTAACTAAAAGATCTTTAATTGTCGAAAATAAATATTCCAAGGAAACTTTTGTTCCATATAAAGTAAAAGAAGGTGCAGCGGACCGGGCCGGGTCAAGTAGTAAAGATTTTAAGTTCAATTCAATATTAAATTATTCATTCCAATAAATTTTATTAATTTTAGGCAGTAATTCAAACTACGGATAAAAGTAAATGAAATTACACATAATTGTTGAATAGGCTTTCAACCTTTTATGGGCCGAGGACCTTAAATCGGGAAATCGGTTAATATAGGGGCTATATTAAAACACAGACCGATATGATATTTCGGGGATCTTAACACAAATCACTGTGCCAAAATTCGGCCAAACCGAAAAACAAGTAAAAATGTGCTCATTTTGACCGATCCGAATCTTGGGATCCTACCACCATGGTTTCTGCAACAAATTTTCACAATTAAACATAATTGGAGACACATATATATATTATTTTGCCAAATAAGCACAAATTGAAGCTTTTAAGGGTCCTAGAAGACTAGTCGGGAAATCGGTTTATATTGTTTATTGCCTTGTTTTTATACCCTCCACCATAAGATGGGGGGTATACTAATTTCGTCATTCTCTTTGTAACTACTCGAAATATTCGTCTGAGACCCCATAAAGTATATATATTCTTGATCGTCGTGACATTTTATGTCGATCTAGCCATGTCCGTCCGTCCATCCGTCCGTCTGTCTGTCTGTCGAAAGCACGCTAACTTCCGAAGGAGTAAAGCTAGCCGCTTGAAATTTTGCACAAATACTTCTTATTAGTGTAGGTCGGTTGGTATTGTAAATGGGCCATATCGGTCCATGTTTTGATATAGCTGCCATATAAACCGATCTTGGGTCTTGACTTCTTGAGCCTCTAGAGTGGGCAATTCTTATCCGATTGAAATGAAATTTTGCACGACGTGTTTTGCTATGATATCCAATAACTGTGCCAAGTATAGTTCAAATCGGTCCATAACCTGATATAGCTGCCATATAAACCGATCTTGGGTCTTGACTTCTTGAGCCTCTAGCGTGCGCAATTCTTATCCGATCAGAATGAAATTTTGCACGACGTGTTTTGTTATTATATCCAACAACTGTGCCAAGTATGGTTGAAATCGGTCCATAACCTGATATAGCTGCCATATAAACCGATCTTGTGTCTTGATTTCTTGAGCCTCTAGGGGGCGCAATTCTTATCCGAATGGAAGGAATTTCGCACGACGTCTTTTGTTATGATACCCAACATTTATGCCAAGTATGGTTTAAATCGGTTCATAACCTGATATAGCTGCCATATAAACCGATCTTGGGTCTTGACTTCTTGAGCCTCTAGAGGGCACAATTCTTATCCGATTTGAATGAATTTTTGCACGAAGTATTTCGTTATGATATCCAACAACTGTGCCAAGTATGGTTGAAATCGGTCCTTAACCTGATATAGCTGTGATATAAACAGATCTGGGGATTTGACTTCTTGAGCTTCTAGAGGGCGCAATTCCTATCCGATTTGGCTGAAATTTTGCATGACGTATTTTATTTTTACTTTCAACAACTGAGTCAAATAAGGTTCAAATCGGTTCATAACCTGATATAGCTGTCATATAAACCGATCTGGGATCTTGACTTCTTGAGCCTCTAGAAGTCGCATTTATTATCCGAATTGCCCGAAATTACGACGGATTCTCTCACGACCATCAACAAACGTGTTTATTATGGTCTGAATCGGTCTATAGCCTGATACAGATCCCATATAAGTCGTTCTCTCTATTTTACTTCGTGAGCCCCAATGGGCGCAATTCTTATACGAATTGGCTTAAATTTTACACAGGTCTCCGACATATAATATAATTGTGGTCCGAACCGGACCATATATTGATATCGTTTTAATAGCAGAGCAACTCTTTTCTTATATCCTTTTTTGCCTAAGAAGAGATGCCGGGAAAAGAACTCGACAAATGCGATCGATGGTGGAGGGTATATAAGATTCGGCCCGGCCGAACTTTTACTTGTTAGAAATGAAAAACTCACCGTGCGAAATTTCAGCCAAATCGGCCAATAATTGCGGCTTCTAGGGCCTCAAGATGACCAAATTAGCGCATTTAGAGTTGTGCATGTCGTGTGATACAAATGAAAATAATATATGCAAACCACTCTTCAAAATGGCACATGTCATTTTTTAGTTTAGAGCGTGCTTTATTCCTTCTGACAAAAACGTAAAAAAAAGCAATTTTTGTTGTCAGTCGAAAGAAAGTAACCCCAAATTAAATTGTTTCCACAAATTAATTTGGGGTTACTTTCATCGGCCGAGCCGATTTTGCCCATTTACCGTCCCAACCGACCTGCACTCATGGGAAGTATTTAGCGCCTAGCTTCACTCCTTCAAAAGTTATCGTGCTTTCGACAGGCAGACAGACGGATGGAACGGTGGACGGATGAACCGATGGAAGGATGGACCGATAGACGGATGGACCGATGGACGGACATGTCTGAATCAACTTAGACAATCAAGTATATGTATATATACTTTGTTGGGTCTCAGACCAATATTTCGAGCAGAGTTGTTGGAAGTCAAAGCAAAACTCTTTGCGTAAAATTGCAGCCATAACGGATGAGAATTGCGCACTTAAGAGGCTCAAGAAGTCAAGACACGAGATCGGTTTATATGGCGGATATACCAAAACATGGACCAATTTGGCCAACTTACAGTCTTAACTGACTTTTACTTATGGAAAGCATTTGTGCACAATTTCCACCGCCTAGCTTTACTCCTTCGAAAGTTTGCGTGCTTTCGAAAGACAGATGGACGCATAGACGGACGGACATGTCTAAATCGACTTGAATATATATATATATATATTTATATATATGTATGTATACTAGGCGAACCGGGCCCGCTCCGCTGCGCCTTCTTTAACTCTCTAATATCTTTTTAGGGTAGGGACACTGCCCTGAATGCGGATATCGAATTCGTGCCATTGTAGCCTATGACGCTGAACGGGTTCGAATCCTGGCGAGAACATCGGACAAATCGGTGTTTATCTCCTCTTAATGTTGGCGACATTTGCGAGGTACATTGCCATGTATGGTCATTTAAAAATTTTCTCCAAAGAGGTATCGCACTGCGGGACGCCGTTCGGAACTCGTCTATAAAAAAATGTCCCTTATCATGGAGTTTAAACTTTAATCGGAAAGATTTCATTGATGTGTTCTCACATGCCCTTTCTCGATTCCTGGTGGTAATGTTCTTCGTTAGGGTAATGTTCTCATCAGGGGAGGGATGGCACCTCAGACATTTCGACTCACATATGGATATCAAATTCGTGCTGCACTTCCAAGTCCCTTTAATTTGAGCGCCATATTGCCATGGCCGGTAAATATGAACCGCTTGGAAGGTGTTTTGGGGCTGGGGCGGCCACCGGCACTTTGCACTGAAAATAGATATCAAATTCGCTCTTTATTCCCTACGGAATTGATATTCAGTTTAGAGGGTGCTTTAGGGCGTACCCCAAAACACTTGGATATCAAATTCGTTTTCTACTCTCAAATACCTTTCATTTGAGTCCCATATTGTCATAGTGGGTCAAATAACCCATTTGAGGTATCTTAAGGAGAACAAGTAAAAGCGTGCTAAGTTCGGCCGGGCCGAATCTTATATACCCTCCACCATGGATCGCAGTTGTCGAGTTCTTTTCCCGGCATCTCTTCTTAGGCAAAAAAGGATATAAGAAAAGAGTTGCTCTGCTATTAAGACGATATCAAGATATGGTCCGTTTTGGACCACAATAAAATTATATGTTGGAGACCTGTGTAAAATTTCAGCCAATTCGTATAAGAATTGCGCCCATTGGGGCTCACGAAGTAAAATAGAGAGAACGATTTATATGGGATCTGTATCGGGCTATAGACCGATTCAGACCATAATAAACACGTTTGTTGATGGTCATGAGAGGATCCATCGTACAAAATTTCAGGCATATCGGATAATAATTGCGACCTCTAGGGGTCAAGAAGTCAAGATCCCAGATCGGTTTATATGGCAGCTATATCAGTTTATGAATCGATTTGAACCTTATTTGACACAGTTGTTGAAAGTAAAAATAAAATACGTCATGCAAAATTTCAGCCAAATCGGATAGGAATTGCGCCCTCTAAAAGATCAAGAAGTCAAATCCCCAGATCTGTTTATATGACAGCTATATCAGGTTATGGACCGATTTCAACCATACTTGGCACATTTGTTGGATATCATAACGAAATACTTCGTGCAAAAATTCATTCAAATTGGATAAGAATTGTGCCCTCTAGAGGCTCAAGAAGTCAAGACCCAAGATCGGTTTATATGGCAGCTATATCAGGTTATGAACCGATTTAAACCATACTTGGCACAGTTGTTGGTTATCATAACAAAACACGTCGTGCGTAATTCCATTCCATTCGGATAAGAATTGCGCCCTCTAGAGGCTCAAGAAGTCAAGACCCCAGATCGGTTTATATGGCAGCTATATCAGGTTATGGGCCGATTTCAACCATACTTGGCACAGTTGTTGGATATAATAACAAAACACGTCGTGCAAAATTTCATTTCAATCGGATAAGAATTGCGCACTCTAGAGGCTCAAGAAGTCAAGACCCAAGATCGGTTTATATGGCAGCTACATCAGGTTATAGACCGATTTCAACCATACTTGGCACATTTGTTGGATATCATAACAAAACACGTCATGCAAAATTTCATTCTGATCGGATAAGAATTGTGCACGCTAGAGGCTCAAGAAGTCAAGACCCAAGATCGGTTTATATGGCAGCTATATCAGGTTATGAACCGATTTGAACCATACGTAGCACAGTTGTTGGATATCATAACAAAACACGTCGTGCAAAATTTCATCCCAATCGGATAAGAATTGCGCACTCTAGAGGCTCAAGAATTCAAGACCCAAGATTGGTTTATATGGCAGCTATATCAAAACATGGACCGATATAGCCCATTTACAATACCAACTGACCTACACTAATAAGAAGTATTTGTGCAAAATTTCAAGCGGCTAGCTTTACTCCTTCGGAAGTTAGCGTGCTTTCGACAGACAGACGGACGGACGGACGGACAGACGGACGGACATGGCTAGATCGACATAAAATGTCACGACGATCAAGAATATATATACTTTATTGGGTCTCAGACGAATATTTCGAGTAGTTACAAACAGAATGACGAAATTAGTATACCCCCATCTTATGGTGGAGGGTATAAAAATCGAGAAAATCGATTCTGCCGTTTTTCAGTCTATACGGAACAAACAAACCAAGTCCTATATATCCGTGATTGGCTAATGTACCCATTTTGGGCGTTTTTGTGGGGTTGAGGTGACCGCCTATACTTCGACATGAATTTGTATGCCAGATGCGTTATCTACTCTTGCATACTTTTCATTTGATACCCATATTGTCCTTATTGGTCCACTTTTGATTTTGGGTGGTGTTTTTAGGGTAACGGTGGAGGTACCGCCCCCTTCCGTTGTCAATAAATTATAAAGCCTATTCCTACTTCCTGACCATATTCCTTATCTACTCCCGAATACCTTTCATTTGAGTCCCATATTGTCATGATTGTCAAATAAACCTCTTTTAAGGGGTTTTGGGGCTGGGGCGTTCCCCCAGGTACTTAGACTAAACTTTTATTACGAAATACGTACGCTTCTCTTAAATTCCTTTCATTTGAATCCAATATTATCCCGATCGGTTCACTTTTATTTTTGGGTAGTGCTTTTGAAGTAAGGGGGAGGGTCCGCCCCCCTCCCGATATCAAAAAATTATATAACCTATGTTTCCTTCCAGACCAACCTTCACAATCTGTGAAAACTTCAAGGTAATCGGTTGAGCCGTTTTTGAGTCTATACGGAAGAAACAAAGAAACCGACAAACCAACAAACAAAACAAAAATTTAATTTTATATATAAGATACTCAGATCAATATTTCGATGCGTTACAAACGGAATGGCGAAATTAGAATACCTCTATCATATCGTGGAGTGTATACAAATAACTGATGCTTAATTAAGTAAGAAGCAACAACAATTTGCTGGGTTCAGCCATTTCATATTCTTTTGTATTTTCAATGCCTAAATCTACGAATTTCGTAAAATCCTTTCTTATCTCGCGCCTAGGACCAAAGACCAACATTTCATAATTCTAGCTATAGCCGTTTGGGCTGGGCACTGAACAGTCAATCAATCGCGCGACTCTTTAATATATAGAGACTAGCACACCCGCGGTCCGCTCCGCTCCCTTATAGCGAATATTTGAGATGACATTATAGTGAACTGCAAATTGTCAAAGTCTACATATCTTAAACGCCGTGATATAAAGAATAAATAGAGTAACTATACTTACATTTTACCTACTTTGGTCCACTAATATCAAAAAAATGCTTGTAGTCGATTCATATACATAGGCAAGGTGTAACTGTATTCCAATTTCAAGAGCTTTTGCTCAATTCGAAAGGTTGAAATTTTTTGTACTTTTAGTATCTAAATGTATGAATTTCAAAAGCAAATATTCTAGTCTCCCGATAAATACTGACAAAGTGTAACTGCAACACTATTATGAGTGATGTAGCTCATTCGGGGAAAAATGTACTGATTTTTACGTTTTAGTACCTAAATGTACGAAATTCAAACAAATCGACTAGGTGTCCAATATATACTATCCATTTGTTACTGTATCCCAATTTTGAGAGCTTCAGTACTATATATAAAAATAAAGTACAATTCTATACGTTTTACTATATAAATGTACGATTTACAAAAAAAAATCTTGTAGTTGCCCTATATGTACTGTCAAAATGTACATCTATCCAAAATTTCAGAGCTCTAGCTCATTCCATAAAAAGTACCATTTTGTAAGCTTTAGTACCTAAATGAATGAACTTTTAAGTGCCCGCTATATACGGTTAAGGTCTACCTGTATCCCAATTTTAAAGCTTTAGGTCAATTTGTAAAAAAGTACCATTGTGTGCCTTTTAGTACCTAAATGTACGAGCCTCTAGTCTTAAATAATCGTCTAATCTAATCGTCTAATACTATTAAATTGCATCTGTATCCAAAAAGTCGGAGTTCTAGCTCAATCCATAAAGAAAGTAAACTTTTGTACGTTTGACTACCAAACTGTACGAATTTCAAAAAATCGTTCAGTTGCCCAACATATGCTATCAAGGGGTACCCGTTTCCCAAATTTCAGAGCTTAAGCTCAAATTGCGAAAAAGTACCGTTTTGTACGTCTTAGTATCTTAATGAATAAATTGAAAAAAAAAAAAGTAAAAGCGTGCTAAGTTCGGCCGGCCGGAATCTTATATACCCTCCACCATGGATCGCATTTGTCGAGTTCTTTTTCCGGCATCTCTTCTTAAGCAAAAAAAAGGATATAAGAAAAGATTTGCTCTGCTATTAGAGCGATATCAACATATGGTCCGGTTTGGACCACAATTAAATTATACTATGTTGGAGACCTGTGTAAAATGTCAGCCAATACCTTAACTTGGACGAATCATATAAATGCAGCTGTGGGAAGAGTTCGTGGTATGCTGCGGAATATGTGGGCAGCTCGTCTGTCAACTCCTTTCGAAATTCGTATGCTTCTTGCTAAATCTTACTTAATCCCAGACCACAGTATTGCACGATATGTATACAACAGACCACAGTATGACCACATATCACAATTTGCTTATCAGATTTTTGATCTTTCAGTTGAAAATTTACTAAATGTTAAATGCTTGCAATTACTACATAAGGTTATTTATAACAAAGAACCCGAATATCTTTACAAACACCTACAATTTGCTAGATCAAATCGAGGGCGCAAACTGATTCAACCTAGATTTGAATCTCAAATCACTGAAAGGCAATTTATTGTAAACAGTATTCGTCTCTGGAACACCCTCCCATCATATATACAACTCATAAGCAATGCTATTGAATTCAAAAAGGAGCTACATGATTATTATAAGTAGAAATTGTATGTAGTCTAGTAGTATAAGTTATAATTAAATTATTTATTTATATTTTTATAAGTTATAGTTTATAATGGAATTATTTGATGAAACTGCACTGTTGTGAACCAGCACAGTAAAATATAAGATATAATCTTGTTGTGCTTGGTGTTAAATAAATGAAATGAAATGAAATTCGAATAAGAATTGCGCCCTTTGTGGGCTCAAGAAGTAAAATAGAGAGATCGATTAATAAGGGAGCTGTATAGGGCTATAGACCGATTCAGACCATAATAAACATGTATGTTAATGGCCATGAGAGAATCCGTCGTACAAAATTTCAGGCAAATCGGATAATAATTGCGACCTCTAGAGGCTCAAGAAGTCAAGATCCCAGATCGGTTTATATGGCAGCTATATCAGGTTATAAACCGACTTGTACTTTATTTGCCATAGTTGTTGAAAGTAACAATAAACAAGTAAAAGCGTGCTAAGTTCGGCCGGGCCGAATCTTATATACCCTCCACCATGGATCGCATTTATCGAGTTCTTTTCCCGGCATCTCTTCTTAGGCAAAAAAGGATATAAGAAAAGAGTTGCTCTGCTATTAAAACGATATCAAGATATGGTCCGGTTCGGACCACAATTAAATTATGTGTTTGAGACCTGTGTAAAATTTCAGCCAATTCGTATAAGAATTGCACTCTTTGGGGGCTCAAATAAATAGAGAGATCGATTTATATGGGAGCTGTATTGGGCCATAGACCGATTCAGATCATAATAAACACGTATGTTGATGGTCATGAGAGGATCCGTCGTACAAAATTTCAGGCATATCGGATAATAATTGCGACCTCTAGGGGTCAAGAAGTCAAGATCCCAGATCGGTGTATATGGCAGCTATATCAGGTTATGAACCGATTTGAACCTTATTTGACACAGTTGTTGAAAGTAAAAATAAAATACGTCGTGCAAAATTTCAGCCAAATCGGATAGGAATTGCGCCCTCTAAAAGCTCAAGAAGTCAAATCCCCAGATCTGTTTATATGACAGCTATATCAGGTTATGGACCGATTTCAACCATACTTGGCACAGTTGTTGGATATCATAACGAAATACTTCGTGCAAAAATTCAATCAAATCGGATAAGAATTGTGCCCTCTAGAGGCTCAAGAAGTCAAGACCCAAGATCGGTTTATATGGCAGCTATATCAGGTTATAGACCGATTTAAACCATACTTGGCATAGTTGTTGGGTATCATAACAAAAGACGTCGTGCGAAATTCCATTCCATTCGGATAAGAATTGCGCCCTCTAGAGGCTCAAGAAGTCAAGACCCAAGATCGGTTTATATGGCAGCTATATCAAAACATGGACCGATATGGCCCATTTACAATACCAACCGACCTACACTAATAAGAAGTATTTGTGCAAAATTTCAAGCGGCTAGCTTTACTCCTTCGGAAGTTAGCGTGCTTTCGACAGACAGACGGACGGACAAACGGACGGACGGACAGACGGACGGACATGGCTAGATCGACATAAAATTTCACGACGATCAAGAATATATATAATTTATGGGGTCTCAGATGAATATTTCGAGTAGTTGCAAGCAGAATGATGAGGGTATGGTGGAGGGAATAAAAGCCACATTTCAAACATGTTTTTAATAAGTTTAAAGAGAAGTTTAAAGAGAAAATAATAAAAAACAAGTAAAAGCGTGCTAAGTTCGGCCGGGCCGAATCTTATATACCCTCCACCATGGATCGCATTTATCGAGTTCTTTTCCCGGCATCTCTTCTTAGGCAAAAAAGGATATAAGAAAAGAGTTGCTCTGCTATTAAAACGATATCAAGATATGGTCCGGTTCGGACCACAATTAAATTATATGTTGGAGACCTGTGTAAAATTTCAGCCAATTCGTATAAGAATTGCGCCCATTGGGGCTCACGAAGTAAAATAGAGAGAACGATTTATATGGGATCTGTATCGGGCTATAGACCGATTCAGACCATAATAAACACGTTTGTTGATGGTCATGAGAGAATCCGTCGTACAAAATTTCAAGCAAATCGGATAATAATTGCGACCTCTAGAGGCTCAAGAAGTCAAGATCCCAGATCGGTTTATATGGCAGCTATATCAGGTTATGAACCGATTTGAACCATCTTTGGCACAGTTGTTGGATATCATAACAAAATACTACGTGCCAAAATTCATTTCAATCGGATAAGAATTGCGCTCTCTAGAGGCTCAAGAAGTCAAGACCCAAGATCGGTTTATATGACAGCTATATAAGGTTATGGACCGATTTGAACCATACTAGGCACAGTTGTTAGATATCGTAACAAAACACGTCGTGCACAATTTCATTCTGATCGGATAAGAATTGCGCACGCTAGAGGCTCAAGAAGTCAAGACCCAAGATCGGTTTATATGGCAGCTATATCAGGTTATGAACCGATTTGAACCTTATTTGACACAGTTGTTGAAAGTAAAAATAAAATACGTCGTGCAAAATTTCAGCCAAATCGGATAGGAATTGCGCCCTCTAAAAGCTCAAGAAGTCAAATCCCCAGATCTGTTTATATGATAGCTATATCAGGTTATGAAACGATTTGAACCATATTTGGCACAGTTGTTGGATATCATAACGAAATACTTCGTGCAAAAATTCATTTAAATCGGATAAGAATTGCGACCTCGAGAGGCTCAAGAAGTCAAGACCCAAGATCGGTTTATATGGCAGCTATATCAGGTTATGGGCCGATTTGAACCATACTTGTGCACGTCGTGCACAATTTCATTCTGATCGGATAAGAATTGCGCACGCTAGAGGCTCAAAAAGTCAAGACCCAAGATCGGTTTATATGGCAGCTATATCAGGTTATGGGCCGATTTAAACCATAATTAGCACAGTTGTTGGATATAATAACAAAACACGTCGTGCACAATTTCATTCTGATCGGATAAGAATTGCGCACGCTAGAGGCTCAAGAAGTCAAGACCCAAGATCGGTTTATATGGCAGCTATATCAGGTTATGGACCGATTTGAACTATACTTGGCGCAGTTGTTGGATATCATAACAAAACACGTCGTGCAAAAGTTCATTTCAATCGGATAAGAATTGCGCACTCTAGTGGTTCAAGAAGTCAAGACCCAAGATCGGTTTATATGGCAGTTATATCAGGTTATGGACCGATTTGAACCATACTTGGCACAGTTGTTGGATATCATAGCAAAACACGTCGTGCAAAATTTTGTTCTGATCGGATAAGAATTGCGCACTCTAGAGGTTCAAGAAGTCATGACCCAAGATCGGTTTATATGGCAGCTATTTCAAAACATGGACCGATATGGCCCATTTACAATACCAACCGACCTACACTAATAAGAAGTATTTGTGCAAAATTTCAAGCGGCTAGCTTTACTCCTTCGGAAGTTAGCGTGCTTTCGACAGACAGACGGACGGACGGACGGACAGACGGACGGACATGGCTAGATCGACATAAAATGTCACGACGATCAAGAATATATATACTTTATGGGGTCTCAGACGAATATTTCGAGTAGTTACAAACAGAATGACGAAATTAGTATACCCCCCATCTTATGGTATAAAAATTGGCCTGCGGGGGGATTTGAGCCTGGGTCTGCAAACTTTCGTTAGGTAAATGTATTGCAAATTTCGTTAACTAAATTAAACGTTTCATTAAGTTCATGAAACTAATTTCATTGACTGGTGACGCAAATATTGAATTTAACAAATCTTATACTTTTCCGTCAAATTTTACTGTCATTTGTTGCGCAAAAGTTTTAAATGTCTTATACTATTCACACGTACTATAGTGCTGTAATTGGTACTATTTGGTAAATTATTTTCTAACTGAGCTAAAGCTTTCATAATTGAGACACCTTTATAACTTGACAGTATATGTTAAAATTCGTACATTTAGATAAATTAGGTAAATTTAACTCTCTATGCAAACTGTGCTAGAGGTCTGAAATTTGGGATACAGGTACACCTTAAGAATATATTCCTGCCGATTGAAGATTTTATTTAATATTCGAATTTTAGGGTACAAAAACGGATTGAGCTGAAATTAGAATTACAGGCACACCATGGGAGTATGTATCGGCGACTAGATGTTTTTGGATTCAGTATATTTAGGTACTAAACGTAAAAAATTTTAGTTTTTATACCCACCATCGAAGGATGGGGGTATATTCATTTTGTCATTCCGTTTGCAACACATCGAAATATCCATTTCAGACCCTATAAAGTATATATATTCTTGATCAGCGTAAAAATCTAAGAAGATCTAGCCATGTCCGTCCGTCTGTCCGTCTGTTGAAATCACGCTACAGTCTTTAAAAATAGAGATATTGAGCTGAATTTTGCACAGATTCTTTTTTTTGTTTTTTTTTTCCTGAAATTTGGGAGTGTGAGTTGTGTTGGTCACATCGACATCCTTCGTCAATTTGGCCCAGATCGGTCCAGATTTGGATATAGCTGCCATATAGACCGATCCTCCGATTTAGGGTCTTAGACCCACAAAAGCCACATTTATTATCCGAATTCGATGAAATTTGGGACAGTGAATTGTGTTTGGCCCATCGTCATCCTTCGTCAATTTGGCCCAGATCGGTCCAGATTTAGATATAGTTGCCATATAGACCGATCCTCCGATTTAGGGTCTTAGGCCCACAAAAGTCACATTTATTATCCGAATTTGCTGAAATTTGGGACAGTGAGTTGTCTTAGGCCCTTCGATATCTTTCTTTAATTTGGCTCAGATCGGTTTAGATTTGGATATAGCTGCCATATAGACCGATTTCTTGATTAAAGGTTTTGGGCCCATAAAAAGCTCATTTATTGTCCAACGTCGCCGAAATTTGGGACAGTGTGTTAAGTTAAGCCCCTTGACATACTTCTGCAAAATCGCATAGGTCGGTCCAGATTTGGATATAGCTGTCATGTAGATCGATATTTCGATTTAAAGTCTTGGCCCAGTAAAAGGCGCATTTATAATCCAATTTCACTGAAATTTGACACAGTGACTTTTGTTAGGCTTTTCGACATCCGTGTCGTATATGGTTCAGATCGGTTTATTTTTAGATATAGTTACTGTACTTACAAGTATTTGGTCCAAATCCCACCCATTTTCGAAATCTGTCGTTTTTGAAAATTAGGGTAAGGGGGAGGGTCCGCCCCCCTTCAGATATCAAAAAATGTAGTACCCTGTTTTCACCACGGGATCATTATGCACCATCTGTGAAAATTTCAAGAAAATCGGTTCTGCCGTTTCTGAGTCTATAAGGAACACACAAACATACAAACAAACCTACTAACAAACACAAATTGATTTTTATGTATAATATATATATATATATATATATATATATATATATATATATATATATATATATATATATATATATATATATATATATATATATATATATATATATATATATATATATATATATATATATTTATATATATATATCAGCTATATCAGGTTATAACCCGATTTGAACCATACTTAACACAGTTATTGAGTATTATAACAAAACACGTCGTGCAAAATTTCATTCCAATCGGATAAGAATTGCGCACTCTAGAGGCTCAAGAAGTCAAGACCCAAGATCGGTTTATATGGCAGCTATATCAGGTTATTACCCCATTTCAACCATACTTAACACATTCATTGAGTACCATAACAAATTACGTCTTGCAAAATTTCATTCCAATCGGATAAGAATTGCGCACTCTAGAGGCTCAAGAAGTCAAGACCCAAGATCGGTTTATATGGCAGCTATATCAGGTTATGGACCGATTTGAACCATACTTTGCACAATTGTTGGATATCATAACAAACCATGTCGTGAAAAATGTCATTCTAATCGGAGAAGAATTGCGCACTCTAGAGGCTCAAGTAGTCGAGACCCAAGATCGGTTTATATGACAGATATATCAGGTTATGAACCGATTTGAACCATACCTGGCACAATTGTTGGATTTCATTACAAAAGACGTCGCGCAAAATTTTATTCCAATCGGATAAGAATTGCGCACTCTAGAGGCTCAAGAAGTCAAGAACCAAGATCGGTTTATATGGCAGCTATATCAGGTTATTACCCGATTTGAACCATACTTAACACAGTTATGGAGTATTATAACAAAACACGTCGCGCAAAATTTCATTTCAATCGGATAAGAATTGCGCATTCTAGAGGCTCAAGAAGTCAAGACCCAAGATCGGTTTATATGGCTGCTATATCAAAACATGGACCGATGTGGCCCATTTACAATACCAACCGACCTACACTAATAAGAAGTATTTGTGCACAATTTCAAGCGGCTAGCTTTACTCCTTCGGAAGTTAGCGTGCTTTCGACAGACAGACGGACGGACGGACGGACAGACAGACTGACGGACGGACAGACGGACGGACATGGCTAGATCGACATAAAATGTCGCGACGATCAAGAATATATATACTTTATGGAGTCTCAGATGAATATTTCGAGTACTTACAAACAGAATGACGAAATTAGTATACCCCCCATCCATGGTGGAGGGTATAAAAACGAATTTGGTATCCAATTATGAGGGCAATGGCAATATGGGGTTCAAATAAATGAGTTATAGATATATGAACATAGAGCACGTTGCTGATATATTTTCAGGGCTTAGTGTTTGGGGGACCACCCCACTCCCCAAAACAACCCTAAATCGGGCATATTTACCGACCATGACAATGCGGGGCTTAAATGAAAGGCATTGGGGGGTAGAGCAAGAATTGGTACCCACTTTCGGGACCAATTTTCTGGGGTCTACCCATTTCCCAAAATACCCCACAATCAGCAATTTTTTACTGACCATCGCAATATGGGGCTCAAATAAAGGTATTTGGAAGTAGAATACGTATTTGATATCCAAATTTAGGACCATGTATTTAGGGCATCACCCCTTTCCCAAAACACCCCCCAAAGGGAAAAAATATGTCGACCATGCCAATATGTGGCTTAAATGAAAGGTATTTGAGATTAGAAAACGAATTTGATTACCTATTTTTGGGCCATGTGTTTGGGGGACGCCTCATCCTGTAAACTTCTCTTAAGCCAATGGCAATATGGGGTTTAGATAATTGGTATTTGAGAGAAGAGCACGATGCTGATATTTTTTCAGGGCCAAGTATCTGGGGGACCACCTCTCCCCCGAAAACACCACTAAATCAGACATCATGAGAGTATCGGGCTGAAATGAAGTATTTTAAGAATGGAGTACACCTTATATTCAAACTTAAATTCGTAGACAAATAAAGACCATATGGGA